>NC_140703.1:105395000-105835000 GCF_050655825.1 Lonchura striata | reverse complement strand
TGAAAGGTTTGTTTACTGACAGACTTGTTTTTCTTTCTTTTTTAATTTAATATGGTATCACCTGGTTCCAGTGCTAGGAATTTGGGAACTTGTGCTGATTTTTATCCTCTCTTTAATGCTGTTGATCATTTGGTCTTCTTACATTCTGTAGCACTAACTTACTACTAATGCAAAAAATGGCTTTAGATCAGTCTGTCTCTGAAAATGCTGCTTCAGTCCATGGATTTTTACTGGCATTTATCCTTTGGAATTTTAAAATCTCCATTACTGAAGAAGAAGGACCAAAAGGAATCTTGTCTCATAAATCAAACAATGCTGTTCAGAGAATTCACTTAACAGCCCCACCTCAAACCCTTGATTTTTAAAGCTTCCTGTAAGTAGGAATAAATTGAAGACTTATTACAACTTGAAATCATACATTTCCCATATTCCTTATGGAATCTTTCTCTCAGGTTGTTTTATGTAAATTGTCAAGATTTCTAAATGTTAAACTCATTTTCTTTCTATTTTCTTACCAATTGAAGTGCTTTACCAGAATGTTACAACATGAGATAATCAGCTTCCTTTACTCTCAGAAACCAAGAAAACCATCAGGCAGTCTTGAATTCTGGAAGACCAGACCATTAGCACAACATAAGGTTTAAAAGCTTCTCCATTTTTCAGGTGTGGAGACAGATTTAAATGTGCAGAACCCAAAATTTCTGATCTCCTGGAAATACCATCTTAGAGTACCTGCAGATGATGGCATGGAAGTTCACCTCCAGCTCCTCAGCACCAAATGCAGCCAAGTAAGAACCAGTCAGAAGAAAAGCAGGTGCCTGGTTTTGGTTTGGAAGGTTGGGTTTGTTTGTCTATGTTAATTTACCTGATTCTGGCAGAGACATTCCAGCAAATTCTAGTTTGCTGACCAAATGCTTGTCAGCTGGAAAGTTTCCAAACACAGCAGCTGCATGGCATGCTCTCTTCACAGCAATGAGGATGCAGCTTAAATTGGGAGCAAGAATAGCATCAACAGTCCTCTTTAAACTAATAAACTAATTAAAAATTCCTGCTTAATCCTGCTACCTTTGAAAGGCAGTGCTGACCACCAGGTGAGCTTCAGGAGAATCCCACTGCACTTGTGCCAAAGCTCTGTCCCAAGCACTCACCTCTGGTTTCAGAACAGCCTTTCTGCAGGCCTGGCACACGGGGCCGCTCCGGGAGAAACTCAGCGGAAGCCGACGGGTTCGATTCTGGCAAGTTGGCTCCTCGCATATTAACCAACCCTGCAGAAAGGCAGAACACAGAAAAAAACCATTTTTTACCCTAAATGTAAGTTATTGCTTGTTTTATTCCACCTAAAAAATGCATCATAGTCAAGGAAGGAAAATATCCCAACCATAACATCCTCTGTGAAGCTGATACTGTAATATGTATGAAGAGATTAAGTCCTTCAAGGACTTTGTTTAAATACAATTAATGGCAGACAACAAAGCTGGAGTCTTCTTGCTTCAAAATCCCACACTCTGCACACTGCAGTTATCCCTTCTTTGAAATATACCAAAACCTCTGCTCTTCTCTTCTCCAGTTACAACACTAACATACAACAGAAGAATTTTATCCAGCTATGTAGACTATTCAGCAAGACACTCCATTCAGTAAGACTTGTAATAAATTAAATATTTAAGTAAAATGCCATTTCTTTGCTTGCACTTTAGAGGGAAGAAAGTTTTCTGTTTTCTGATGACAGACAGAAGCTTTCCTTACTTCTTCTTTTAAAGTTTTTGTTGTTGTTTTGTTTTTTTTTTTTTTTCCAGGAAGCTTCCAAGACTTCAACATAAACTGATTCATTTAGGAAAATCTAACATTTTGCTGAATTAAAATGAAATAAAATCTGAGCCAATCTGCTCAATGTCAGCTCAGGAAGAAAATGCAAAAGGCTTCTCTTAAGAGTATGCAAGAAGGAATGATTCAAAAATTGGTAAGGATGAACTTTTTGTGCCAGGTACAACCATAGGCTAAAAACAATGCCACACCTGATCCCTAAGAGCCACCAAGAGAAGATACTTAAGGAATGACAAAAGACAAAGGACACGGTAAAACTCTTCCAAAGATTTTCCCAGCTTTTAGAAATACCTCAAGGGCCACCTGAATCCCTGTCTCTGTATTCAATAGTGACTGAATTAATGCATTCATGAGCCCAATGAACTTCAAATGCTTTTCAAACCCATGTAAAGTTTATAATCTGCAACATCCTGCAGAACAACTATAAACTATATAGAAAAAGTACTTTATTTTTCTTGAAAACAGACACACATGCACGCAGCTTCTCTTTTAACGCTTTCTAGTTCTTGCATCAGGAGAGACTAGGAATAATCCTTCTGCATTCACCTTCTTTGTGCCACTCATGATTTTACAGACCTCCATCACATCACCTTCAATCAAAGTCTTTTCCAAACCATAGTCCTAATTTACTTAGCTGTTCCTTGCCTGGAAACCGCTCCAAATCTTGGTTGCTCTTCTCTGAATCTCTCTCAGATCTTTTTGGAAATGAGGGAGTGGTGGAAAATGGGACAAGCGGAGAGGGAGATGAAACCAGTACTGCACACTGTATTCCAGACACAGATGAACATGAATTTATACAGGAACAAAATGGTATTTACCATCCTGTTCTCTGCTCCTCTCTCTCCTAAATGTCTGTCTGCATAGAGCACACTACCAAGCATTTGGGCACTGAGCAGCCATATCCAGAAAGATATTTATTATTTTTCAAGAATTTTAATTTTATTCTTCACTACTAGGTCAATACATATATTGGACACAAAATTAAGATTGGGTTTTTAGCATTTCCTCACTTGGCAGAGCATTTAAGCTTCTGTTGTTAACTGTGAAGTCTACTTAGTCTTCCTGCCACTCTTCTCAAGCACTTCCTGCTTTTACCACCCTGAGGAGCTCAGCCCTGTAAAACTGCATTTCAGATTATTGGCTGGTGATGTCTGAGCTGGGAACAGTGACTGGTTATTTTTGCCTATTTCCAAATTTTTTGTTGCTCCTGCACCAAAGTTAAAACCAACCATACTTGGATTCCTAGTACTTTGACAGAAATGTTATGAATCAGAGGACAATTCCAAACATTGCTTGCTTCCATTCTCACTAGCTCTTTGACAAGCTATCCCAATGTTATGCTCTGGTAACAACTTCTACCTAATTTCCACTTGGATTTCAACTTAAAAATATATTCTATAATAATTTCAGAAGTGCTCCAAGACTATTTTAGTTTTATTTTATCTTTTTATTATGAAATCTCAATTCCTTTCCAAATATCTCCATTTATTCCAGAGACTTCTTCTCTTTCACCATTTTTACAGACATTTCATATACTCAGTATTATCCTACTTGGTGCCAAATCTATCAGAACACTTCCTGCTGCCCTTGCAGAGCAGAGCTTTTATGTCCATGTGGGCAGACCAGAAAATCTGTGTGGAGAATATCACAGCAATGTATACAGTACTTCCTGAAGTGAGTGTTTAAGCCATAGTGCAGGAATGGAAAGAGTATATTTACACATGCAGTTAGATTCATTTCACCCAACTCTGACATCTAAAGCCTGATACCCAGTTTAAGCTTATCCATTACCTTACCCTATGATCCATTTATAGTACATTGAGAAAGAAAAAAGCAACTCCAAAAGCAATTCACCTAACAGATTTTGGGATGAGGAAATCCTCCCTGTTCCAGATCCTCTTAATAAAGTAAGGGGTTTTGGAAACAGTACGATCAGTGCATCTGATCACTAAGTGTGAACTTTATTGTTATGTAGATCAGTAATGTAAATCATGACATTTAAAACTGCACAGTGAGAAAATGTCGAGAATTCAAACACCAGTGATTTAGTCTCTTGCACAACTGTTACCCTAGCAGTCCTAGTACCACTTTCTTTGTCATATACAATTTATTTATGACAAATACTTCAGAACTGATGTTAGCAACACAAGACACTGCTCACCAAGACTGAGCACATCATCAAATCATGGTTCACCGTGAGAAATCCTGACTTAGGGCCTGACCTAACACACACCTGACCTGTGTCTTCTGAAGTCAGCAAGCACAAATGAGTCTCAAGTGAAAAAGACAGGCCTTGGTTTTGGTTTTGCAAATGAACCCCAGATTTCCTCTAAAAGAGGTAGGTGTTTATTATGTTGTGTCACACTGGTTAAATACATCAGTTTAAACAGACATGGAATAACTTTCTACCAAAAAAAAGCTACTAAAGGATAGCATTGAGATCTTCAGGCACTCACCTGAGTACCAAGAATATCATTAGAGCCATTGTGAGGGAAAATCAAAAACAGTTTTGTAAGGACAATGAATTCTCACAGATCTTGCATGAAGTTATTTTTTTAGAGACAAAAGACATGCTCTGTTTGGAAATTTGTTTATTCTGTGGCATCTCTACCTCCTACGAAACATCTGGCAGCTATCTGATATAAACAGCACCTTAAAATACACAGCCAGGCAGAGGGAGGTGTGGAGAGTGTCCTCACCCATTCCAAACCCCTCTTGCTGAAGAGCATAACTTTTTCAGTTCTAACTATGAAAAAGTTCTCTGTGCACAAAGAGAGCATTCATGACTCAAAACATATTAAATGACTACATCTGAACTTTGAAACAATTTGTTATATTAGAAAAACAAATAATGGAAACTGCCAGATAGTAAGACATTTTGTTAGTGAATGCAAGTGCAACTGAATAAACAAAGCCTGGAATGGGAGCAGCATCCCAGCTTCAGCTGAACAGAATACTCAAAAACAGACAACCATGAAAATAATGTATGATAAAAGTAACTGTGTTTTCTGCCACCTATTGGCCTTTTTAGCAAACAATTATGAAACAAAGGACTCACAAGGTGCAGCTTCTACTGTTTTATAAGGGAATGCATAGGAGGTCCTCTCAAACTACCACTGAATAATGACATTTGAAGCAAGTTTCTTTCTGCAATTGTTTCAGTCACTGTTGAAGAAAGCACTGGGAGGCTCTGCTGGTCACAAAAAACAGGTGAAAAAAGACTGAAAACCCCCGATTAAACTCAAAAGCATAGCTTAGGATAAAAATAACTACTTAACAGCTTGCTATTATGCTTGTTTTCAGCTAAGAAATCATGATCAAAACATATAAATTTTACTGAGCAGTACATTTCTCAATAAAAACTATATTCAAAAAATGAAGATTTAAGTTACTGTCTAAGCAAAATGCCCAAATGTGTTGAGTAGTTACTAACAAACTGGATGCCACTTCAATTCATACAGAAAACAATTAATGTCATTTGTATAGACTTCCCACCAGTTATAATTATCAGTAAAGAGGTCTTTTCTTCTTTGTCACCTTTCTATTCAGGCCTTATTTGCGTTTGTTTGTACTTGCTATCTGTTAATCTCACGTAACAAATGACAACAATAACTGTTGCTATTATGCATGGAAATTAAACATGTAGATAACTGTGTGAAGGGAGCTATTTTTGAAAAAAGCAATATCAGAAACATGTAGCTCTTTATGTCTCCTGTTTTGCTTTGATAATTAAGCCACAGCCTTGATTTCTTTTAAACAAAAAACTTCTCCATGGTCATGCATGTTGCAATCAAATTCAATACATGCATTATGTTCTGATTCAATCTGCTCAAGTGCATTATTGTTAACCCTTATTTGATCCATGCCTGCCATCTTCACTGACCAAACAAAACCAATCTTTCATTTCCCAGCAGCTATCTCTGAGTCTGTAAATTAATTTGTAGTACATCAAACAAAATCATAATAGGGAACCTTCTGCTTTGTTCTACTTGGTATCTGCAACACCGTGGGAAATGAAATAAAAGTTGACAGAGGGGGAAAAAAAAAGCAACTAGCGTTTCCAAACATCCTGCCCACAAATGCTTAGTTCATTTTAAAATATAAAAAAGTATGTGAAAAAACCCTGAAATACATGCACGATATAAAAGAAAATCCCTGAAGAGTATTAAGTCCATGAACTGTAGCTAATAGGGAGAAATTTGCAAGTCAAAAGTAATTTTTGTTTCTTTGTCAGTCTGTTCTTGAGAATTAGCCTCTCCCATTCTAATGATCAAAAAGCATTGGAAATATTACCCCAAAATACAGAGGCAAGTGGTTTTGCAACAGCTTTTCAAACAGAAGTTGCAGGGGTCAACAACATGCATTTACTGAGCTTTATCTTAATAATTTTTACAAATTACATTTGACAATGTAGCTTGGTTGCCTGCTACAGCAGAAGACTGAATGTGCTTCCCTAAGACACTTCAATTCTACATCTGTTCCTGCCTTTAGACAGTCTGGATGCTGAGGCATTATAACACCTTAAAAGTTAATGTGGAATGAAAAAATGTGCTGGTAAAAAGCAGAAAGTTGCAAGCACTGAAAATTATTCTGAAGTCACTGTCAGTTACTTTGGAGTTGAATTTATTTGTCATCCATGCTTGCTTCTTTGCAACCTTCCTCCCCATTGAAGACAATATTATCATGGATTCTTGAAAATGGCATCTTGGTGGCTGATGCCCAGTCTCAGATGGCTGCCATATCTGAGCACATTACAGCCCAAACCCATGTCTCCAGCACTGCAGAGATGAAGTTATCACCTTACACCATCAAACCCACCAGAAGGGAAGCACAGGAATCCAGCCTGAACACGCTATCCTAGTCAGCCAGCTGAATCCTGCTACTCATGTCACTGATCAGCAAACCAGTTTTTGGAAGGCTGAATTTGAGAGACAATGCAATGAAGATTTTCTGATCCAAGTACCATTCTGAGTTGCTAATCAGGACACTTTCACTTCACACTGGCCTTTCTTTTCATGCCTCTCTTACAGAAGGATATTGTTTCCACTCATTCCAAGACCAGAATTTTCAAAACCTGCTTTCCTGACAACATCCATTATTATGGATTATATTGCCTAACAGGGCAATTCTGGCTGAACTGGCCTGAAATCCTCTGGAAGAATGAGGTTACACCAATACTGCAGAAGTGCATACATTATCAAGTCTATTGATCCCCCCAAGCAATATTAAAAGACAGATGATTTTATGAAGTTAAATCAGGCAACATCATGGCAACAGAGAACTTAACTCAGTGACCTGAAAGCTATCAGCTCCAATTGCAATATTTTGTTCTACATGCGTGGTGTGTTCTCCCTGTCTGTGTCTTCTGTAAATAGCTGAGTGCTTGGGGGAACAGACACATTTCCCTAGGAACTAGAACCACAACTTCTGTTTGCATACTCCTTGGCCAATGGTTTCACTATCAGTAATAACTACATCTTTTGAGAATTACATAATGATTTTACACTTCCAACACGAAAGATGATATGAATATTGACTTAAAGATGAGTTACTGTAAAGTCAGGAAAGATTTTCTGCTGGGTACCAGAAACCAAATTACCTCAAAGTAATTTAAATTTCCAATATCCTTTCTTGCCTGTTCAGAACAAAGAAACACTCTAGTAACAATGCATCTGCCCCACCTTGGTGAGATACCAGGAGCAATGAAAGCCTGAATGACAGGGTGAGAATTAGTGTCATACACTGGAATTTCAGCAGACAAAGCAGACCTGAGTGACATCCACCTGCCACTGCTACAATGCCTAGAAGAAATCCCTTCAGGTCAGGAATGCTATCATAAGTAGTGAAATAAGACTCTACTAGTAAACTTTACTCAGTAATGTGAATCATAGAATCATTAGCGTTGGAAAAGACCTCTAAGCTCAGAGTCCAACCACCACTCCAGCAGCCCAGCTGCCACATCCATACATGTTTTGAACACTTCCAGGGATGGTGATTCCACCCCTTCAGTGAATTTCAGTATAGCTTAGGTTCCTCAAGCAACACCCCATATTTTCATGGGGAAATACACCTGATGAAAACCTCAGAGGCACTTCTCTCCTGCAGGAATAGTGACTCTCTGCAGAGCCCTGGTGCCTGCCTGCTCTGTGCACTTCCCATAGCTGCTTCATCCTCAATGTCCCTCCAGAGCAAGCACAAAGATACATCAGAGAGCTGCTTGAATGATCTTATGGAGGGAGGACCTCACCTGTGAGACTACCAAAGGAGAGCCAGCGTGGCACACTCTGATCAGGAGGGCTCCTCACAGATGACACTTTAAGACATCTATCTTTGTCAAGTCTGTGTGTCCCCCCCACAGCCTGAGCAAACTTAGCCACTCCTCTGGAACTTGCAGCTACTAATGGAAACAACCTGAAGATGAGATTATCTGAATTTATGTTAAGGCTGGATGAACATATGAAAGGAACACCTCCTTTCACGCCTCATGGGCCCCCCTGATTTTGGGCGCATTAAAGAAAACACTAAGCAAATTCTTCATAAAGGCAAAATTCTAAGATAATTTTGTCAGAAAAAAAAAAAAATTGAGGGAAACAAAAAGAATGTGCTGCCACAGAAGAGCATAATATATCTGGAAAATGAACCATCAAGCTTCCCTTCTTCCTTCCCCCTGTAGAAAAATGACCACCATCAGAAATGAAGCCTTTATAAGGAACATCTTACCTGCTTTGGCATTTTTCCTATCAAGGAATATCTCCTTGATAAATAATAAACAGGCACACTATTTACAAGAATCATGCAAACCAACCTAATAAATGGAGTAATGAAGTTAAAAGCAATCACTGATGCAGAATTCTGGGTCAGCAAATTTTTCAGGACTCTTCAAAGTGATATTTTTCCAAGCAAATCAGTTACCAAGCACTAATGAAAACATGAATCTGTGAAACCATGAGAAAGATCTCAATTTATCTGTGAAGGAAATCCAGGGGACTTGCAAAGCCTCTTCCATTAGAGAGCATAGACATTTGAGATCTCAAAGTAGTATATGGAGAGACATTGTTATTGATATATCAGGCATTCCAGCTTTCTTTTCACATCAACAAAAAAATGACAGAGAAGCTCTCTCCACTTCTTTAATATGTTACTACAAGGAGATGAAATTGTACTAAACCAAAAGCCCTAATGTGTATGTTCAAGAGATGCTGTGCTAGAGAAGAGATATGTCTGAACTCCACCTGAGAATTTTAAAATGTAAAAGAATTTCACAGCAAAGAGCATGTGAAAAATCTCTCTGTCAGGCATAACCAAAACTTCAAAGTCAAAAACATCTTAGGACTAAGTTGAAATATTTGTACTTCAATTTGAGTATATAAGACAAAGATGATTTTCAAGAATATTTTAGGGTTTTATACCAGTGTAACATTTAATCATCTTTGAATAACGAATTCCTTTGATATTTTACAGACTCTTCAAATAAATTGTTTTACAAAAGGAACTGGGTCAAGAGTCCACTATTGATGCTAGCTGACTGAAGCTTTTCTCTTTTTATTTTAAGTGGAATAGGTACCATGTTAAATATACTGCCAAGCTTCTTGCAGCTGAAAGATATTGCAGCATATGCTTAGAATAGTGAAACATCTTAGGTTAGCATGAATTCTTTATACATTTGCCCTACAGCTTCAATCCCTTACCCAGGGAATGCTAATTCTATGATCTCTGATATTTTCTTAGGTGTTGTGTACATTCTGGCAGTGCAAATAGTTTTAGCAACTATTATAGTAAAAACAACTGAAATTAGTTCCCAAAATTTACACATAAAGCTAAATATAATGCATTAAGAAACCTGATCACAGATCCAGCAAGGTATATGACTATTCAGATCACAAGAAAAGGACCTATTTTATCAGCTCATTCTTGGCCATTGACTTCATATTAACTTTTCTTTTTCTGTACTACAAATACTGTAGCTAGCTTCTCATCCAGAAAAAAATGGGTTACATTTCCCAGTAAGAGTATTTTTAGTTTGATGCTACCTGATCATCCAATTTAGGGAAAATGTAAACAGTGACCACAGCATTTCACACTCCATTTCATGCTGCCTCACTTCAATGGAAGTTGGATGATACGAATTCGATTGCTTTTATAAGTATTTCCTTATTTTCAGAGCTTCTTGAGTTTTGGCCTATATAACTGGTCAGAATTCAGCTGTGGGATGGAGTGGATAACAAAAACTCATATAAAGAAAGGAAATTCCTTTCCTGGAGGTTCACTCTCTTCCTCTAGAATTCC
The DNA here is from genome assembly GCF_050655825.1 of Lonchura striata. NCBI lineage: Eukaryota > Metazoa > Chordata > Aves > Passeriformes > Estrildidae > Lonchura > Lonchura striata. The sequence continues at coordinate 105,824,890 of NC_140703.1, read as the reverse complement.
ACATTAACCAGGCCGATTGAACAGACACTCTTAGGAAAAATACAAAACTGTCTGTTAAATGAAAGATGAAATATGCTTTAGAAAGTGAAAGCAGTACAGGTCCTGGAGAAGACTGGTTATATATCCAGTATTGCCACATGATCCACTTTAAAGGATGCTATCAGTGGAAGGCAAATGATCACAGTGCTGGCAAAAGAGAAGGACTCCCACTCCAAAATACTCCTGTTCTCAGAGACATTCGTGTCTGCTGTCCCAGCTCCCCACTGGAAAACTGCCACCCCCAAAGGCATCTGGCACCAATGGGAACTACACCTTCACAGGACCAGACAGAAGGTCCAAAGCAACTACACAAACTGCAGCTGAAGACAACGTAGCTACACTGACTTGCTGCCTTAAAGAAAGCATGAATGGGGACAGAAACACTACCTGAAATTCTCAGAACACAAAATGTTCTTCTATCTTAAAAATGCTGGTGATACTAGAATGGTAAAAGTTCTGATAGAGATTCCAGGTAGCCATTTGAGAAGTGAAGCTGCCATGTGCACTGATCTAAAATATCCAAAATAGTCCCCTTCAGATTCTATGGAAAATGGCCATAAATTTGAGAGGATTTAACTCACAACAAAATTCCATTCCATAGCATACTTTTTAGGAGTTCCTTCAGATCTTGCATATCTCACAGTCCAACCAGCAATGCATCACTGTTGTGAACAAAAGTCAGCCACAGAACATCAAATGCCTGTTTAGAGGCTACCAAAAATGAAAGTCTGTAGAGTTTCAAGAATGGTATTTTATAACTCTGAATATTTCAAAATAATAGAACTTAATGGCATTCTAATCCATAACTGGAAAAAAATTTAAAAGGAGGAAACCTTCTAAGATGAAAAGAAAACTTCATTATTTTCAAGAAAATATTATTTTCAGCATTGTCATACCAGTTTTATCACTGCAAGTCTTGGAGGTGTGTGCATGTGATCAAAGCAAGAGATAACTGAAGAAGCAAGAAATGCACCCTAGCCTCCCCCCTCCCCCAAGGACTGAAACACTCAAGCTAACATAAAAATGTTTTAAACAAAATTATCAAACAAGAGATAAGTGAAAAATATCTTGTAGGTCAATGTAAGAGTTTTACATGTTATTAAAAATTGATTTTTTTAAGATACCTTTAGATGTACAGTCACACGTCATTTCATGAAAGTTATTTGAAACTTATTGATCTCATTTGTGCAAAGCCCAGGCTCCATCATCAGCCTGCTGAAAGGATAATAGAGCACTCCAAATCCTTGTGATAGATTTGATACAAACAGTGGCTCTCATTTTAGCACATGTAATAGCACCACAAGTGGACAAATTCCAACTTTAACAGTTGTACATTACAAACTAAATTAGCAAATATGTTCTGCTTTACTTCACATCAAATCCAATACCTTGGTCTTCTTACCTTCACTAAAATAAGGTTCTAGGCATCAAAACACACCACAAAAGATTAAAAAGTCTTCTCAGGCTAACACACCACTCACAAAGAGACCCAGCTATTACCAACAATTTTATTTCACTTAAGACAAACTGAAAACAGCTAAAATGGACTTTGAGCAAGCAACTGAGAGACAACATACTTAAAATGACTACACATGGAAAACTAAATTGAGAAAAGGATCAGTGAAAGAAGCCTTATGGATTTCTGCACCGAGAGTGAAAACCTCTAGAAGGATATTTAAGTCCATTCTGCCAAAATACTCTCCCTATTCACACAACTCAAAGGAAGCCATATTCTTAGGCTACCACAGGTCACAACTAAGTACAGTACCTTGCTTCAGAAAGAATTTTGCTTTGTCTGTCAACTATCAACAAAGCACAAAGAGCTCATACATCCCATCCATGTATTGCTTGTCAAAGAGTCTAGCAACATACAAACATTAAGAACTCAAAAGATTTCTTAAAAACTATGCCTCTAGTTTGGTTAGAAAGCTTAAAACACTCTACTGCCCCCCCCCCCCGCCAATCACTACACAATTCTGTTATCTTCCTTCTCCCCTGACATTTTTGTACAGTCCTTGAATTTTTCAGATTTCTCATGTTGAACTTCCTGCAAGACAGCAGATGTAAGAACACACAAAGTTTTTGCTGATATACATGGCACCTACAGTAAAGTTCATCAACTCTAGTATATATATCAAGCTGGTAAAGAGACAAAAAGATTGTTTATGTGAAGCATTTATCTTCGCAATATGGTTATGAACATCTCTGAATACTGAAGGAGTTAACAGAGTTCCAAAAACTTTAGCAGTGGTAATGCATATACATGTGTATGTAAGTCCAGAAGAGCTCAAAAGAGTTAAAGGTAATGGCAGAGAAAGGGGTTCTCAAGAGTCTGGTCACCTTAAACTAGAGAACTTTAAAGCATCACTAAGCAGTGTTTGTTCATTTAAGTTTAATTATTTTCTCCTTGAGAATGGCACTAATGAAACTGAATATCTCTCATGGTTTCGAAGAGCAGCCTGAATGGTCTGTAAACAGGACTGGGGGCAGACAAGAGAACTGGCTGAGCCAGGGGGTTGCTAGGTGATGCAGAATGTAAACCCACAAACTTGTTCAGGTTTACTTTGCTTTCATGCTGCTCTCACACAGGCTCTCCAAAGTTTTAAGAATTAATTTCCAGGTAGCTATTTAAAAAACAAGAAGTAGAAATAATTAAAAAAGAAAACTCCTTAATCCTCCTCACCTCTTCCCTCTCTTCCCCTGCCACCCCCTCAAGAATGATAAAGGAAACACAAAAGGAAATTCACAGAACTAAAGTGCAGGAAACCATTCCCTCTATATACTTGTATTTAACTGCTGAAGACTGGTCATTATGAAAAAAAAATAATATTTTCTGTTTGATTTTTGCATCTGTAAATGTAAATAAAAATGAATTCTGGAACAATACATGGGCCTTAAAAACACTCTAAACCGAATACACAGCCTTATTTACTAACATTTCCACCACAGATTACAAAAGCAAACTTTTCAGTCCAGCCATGTGTTTCTACCTCCACCCTTTTCAGAGCTGTGGTTATTTTTTTTTTTTTCCCCCTAAAGTATCTGATCAGAGATTGTCCGGTAAGAGCACTTTATTAGATCATCAGTCAGAGGGTTTTACAAGCACCAAGAGCTATGGGCTCAAATGCAGCACATCAGTTTTAATAGCCCAAGGTCTAATAGTAAACTGCAGATACTGCTGAGAACTTTCCATGCACTGAACTCTTGAAAAAGCACCATCTCTCAAGCTTAAATGCAGCTGCCTCTTTCAATGCCGCAAATGGGTAAATTTGACAAAAAAGCCACCATTAAGACTACATGAAAGGCTCAAGACAACATCCTTTCAATGCTTTGTACTTCAGTAATCAGATGTACTTACTCACCCCCTCCCCCAAACCCGATCAAGAACTATTTCTGAATGGTAGGAAATAATTCCACTTTGTACATCTTTTAGTTAATCAAGACTTTCTATTCAGCAATTTGACCTTTTGTTCAAAACAGGATTATCAGTTTTTTCGCCAGTTACCAAGGGCGACTCGCATGGTGAACATAATTGCAATAATTTGCAAAACACCATGGCAACCCACATTACAACTAGGTAAATACTGGTCTTTTGTGCTACATTGTTATTTTCAGAGATGCTGAAGTCAAAGAACGAATGACAAATGAACACAAAATTTATATTTGCTTTGTCTCAAAAGAGAAGAAAATTGATAACAAGAATTGGGGGGAAACCGACTACAGCTGTAATTTCTAACTTGATTAATTAGGATGGTAACAGTCCTTAACAGTATATTCAACAAACAGCCCTGACTTAGTCTCTCCACCCACCTCTCTCTCTTTCTACACTACTACCACTAACCCCCACCCCAGACAAATTTTTTCAGCTAGGAGAACAAACAACTCCATTTGCTCTTTTCTTCAACTTAATGGAATCCTTAATTACAGAATATTGTTCTCCTGCTCTTCATTACACTGAAAACTGAAAGTGAGAGAGAGAGGAGGAGGAGGAGGAAGACGGTGCCAAGCAGACAGAGTAGCTACAGTCATCCTCCCTGCCTTTGCTTTTTTTGTCCATAGCAGACCTAAAGATGAGATGGCATTTTTTGGTTTTTTTTTTTCTTCTTTTTAATATTAGCAGCTGTTGTACAGCAAATAATTAAGTAAACTAGTGCTCAAGTTCTCTCCTGGCAGCATAAATAAGACATGAAAGCTTAAGTCAAGTCATGATTAAAATCCAAATCAGAGAGGAAACAGCTGCTTAAAAAGAAAAGAAAAAAATATCTTAAAATTATCAGACAGGGTGGCTTCTAACAGAATACCTACAGTATTAAAACATTTCCCAACGGATAGAATTATAATATACAATAAAGCAATATTTTTAAACTTTATTTTTTTACAATTGTAAAGAACTTATTGTTACAGCATAGTTTACAGTATAGGCTTCTAGTAAGACTCCAAGAAATCATATTAAAACCAAATTTTGAGAAATATCTTGGAAATATAGAGAAATAATTTTGCCTAAGAAAAAAAAATTGCTGAAAACTGTGCAATACATGTTACCAATGGATGTCACATTGAATTTGCTATATTTTACTGGAACACAAGTTCTGTGCTGAGACATTTATTATGCCACAGTGAGCTGATTGAATAGTTGAGAGCTTAATTTCCATGATATCATTAATAAAAACAAGTTTTGCCTTTATACAGACCAAATCCTGTCATCAGATGTATGCATATGTTCCTTGTGAAATGCAATGGCACCCTTTAGCAATAGATTTTCACATACAGAGTGGATGAGAAATACATTAAGCTCAAGAAGCCTGCAATCAGAAGCCAGGGTAATCCTCATCTCAGTTCACTGTATGTACAAATCATGTGTCAATTTAAAGGGCCATATCTATATTTTAATTCTTTTTAAAGTACTGGATTGCCTTTACAATAAAACAGGCTTTCCAAGTGAAAAAGAGCTACTGCTGCATCCCTATGTGCTGGAAACACTGGAGAGAGTATGCAGTAAAATGAAAGAGATGAAAACAAAGTGCTGAAGTCAACTGAACATGGCCCCAGGGTGCTGAAATGCACTAGTGCCACCACACAGATCTTCTGTGCTGCTGGACCAGTCACTTCCAGTTCATTGAACAGACCCACAAGCAACAAGCACTTCAGGAATCAGTTTAGACCCAACTGCAACCTGAAAGTCCTTCAGGCAGTTACTCAGTACTATACACTGAAAAAACAGGTCCTTTGATCCACAAACCGGGCACCCAAACTTATGAACACATTCAATGCTCATTCCTCCATGCCTCATCTCTTTGACAAACAGAAAAAATAATTGGCCTGTCGCTTAACACACAGCTCTTGTAAGGATGATTTTTAAGAGCCACTTGATCCTGCAGTAAGTGTGCCACAGAAAACTCCATGAGAAAATAAATAATCCTAGGCAAAGTTTCAGAGAGCACATTCAATAAGGTAAAAGCATCCACTATGCAACAGAGAGAAACAAATACAGACCAGCTGCTTATCTAACCAGTGCTGTCCCACCTGTACATACTGAAAAGGGATAACACCATATATAAATGACCTGAATTAAACTTAAGTAAGCAGCATTCATTCTGTATCTTCAACTTTCAGATGTCCAACTGTGTAGTATCAGGATCTCTCTTCTATTTTTAATTTTTTTAAAAATCCACTCATCTTCAAAACAGGGCTTAAAGGAATACACACATTTTTTTTCCTGCAATAAACAGAGTAGCCCATAAAACTGTCTTCTCTGAAAGCCCATTTTGCCCAGTGTTCCCCAACAGTAGAGGCAGAAAAATATTTATGAATTTTCTCATGCTTTTATTTTTCTATTCAACCAACCACATTCCAACATAACTGCTTGGTTTTTGTGCCCAAATTTTAACAGGCAATCTCCACCCATACCTGCCTCCTCATGCTATTTCAAGCCCATCTGCCCAGCCAGGTGCTTATCCAGCAGACACCATATTTGGATATTCTAATTCAACCAACTCCAGTCAATTCAGCTTCTTTGCTTTTAGTTACATGTACAGTCACTCAGGTCCAGCTCCAGTCTCATATGCCATGTTCTAGTCTCTTCTCGTCATCTACAGTCAATTCTTGCAATCATTTTTGGGTTGGTTTCTTGGTTTTGTAGGGCTTTTTTTTGTTTTTAATTATTAATCATGCCTAGGCCCCTGCTCCACACTACAGCTTTTTCTTAAAAGTTTTGTAAAATTATCTAATCTAGATGGATTTTCTTAGGATGACAAATGCCAACCATCAGAAAGGAAGAAAGACGGATAAAGTATCTACTCTTCCTCATAGCTAAATGTTAAAGACTTCAAAGCCATAGCACCTACATTTTGGGTGTGCAAGTCACCTAAACATTAACACTGCTTTTACTGCAATTTATTTTACTGTCTTAAAATAAGTAAGTGATTATAAATTTAAGCATGACTGTGGGCTTCAATTGAACTGATTTATATTACACCAGATTTCCCCTCTCAGGATCTCACCAGGCAGGTTTATATACCAAGATGTCTACACTTAAACGCCAACTTACTTTTCTTGGAGCTTTGATTTGGAATAGTTAAACCAAATCAGTAACACACTTTATTCTGAGATAATAAACATATACTGCCCTACTTAACTCCACCTTAAATGAGACTTTTCTTCCTGCTACCACTAATTAAACTAAGCATCAAGCTTAGTTAAAAAAAAAAAATAAAAAAAATTTTTGTAAAGTATTATGGGATGGTCAGGCTTCCTCCTTGGTTTCTCCTGAGTTTGCATTTTTGTAATTCCTCTCAACACTTGCCCAGAACTCTTTCCTCCAGTCTCCTTAGGTTGCTCTTGAACTTTGCCATAGACCTGCCTATTATTTTTGAAGAACAGAGCTCTTGTTCTGCCTCCTTACTGACTTTGACTTAATTTGCCTTTCCCACTACTGTCAGACTGCATAGTTTTTCTCTTCTTCAGAAGGGACTGGTGCTCATATCACCTCAATGTCAATAACAAATGCTTTCTGAGGAATATCTCCATACATGGCACACCATCTGCTCCAGGTGCAGTCTGGAGATGGAGACAAGAGGTCAAAGGGAGATGGAATTTTGAGAAAGTTTATATACTTTCTATTAATAATTATGAATTCCAAAGGATTATAAACTGAGTGTATCTGCTTCTTGCTATAAAGAACTGATCTCCTGCAGCCAAGTGAAGTCAGGAAGAAACAACAGCATCTCTGAAGAGCTGCTGTGGATTAGCTGATGACAGAAAAAAACATGTTTCATTTTATTTTGAAAAAAATCTTAATCCATTTTAAGTTAAAATTTCAGGCAAGACTCAACTTTAGATAAATTTGGCATTCAAAATAGCAAGTTTTTTCAGACATTATACTCATGTAATACATAGTAAATTTTATTAAAATCTGCTTTGAACCTAGTATGAAGAATATTAGAAGGACAAGGGTTCAGGGAGAACACAGTAGAAAGTGGGGGGGGGGTTTGTGTTTTTTTTTTTAAAACCTCCTAAACTATTCTAGACACCAACTGAAGTAACCAGATGGACCTTCAAAATTGATACTCCTGTGTAAGCATTTAAGAAAAAGCCAACTCAACAGAAATAAAGGCCTGTCATAAACTCACTGAACTAAAAGACATGAGAATGGAGAAGAGACTGACTGTTTTCTGTTGCTTCTGGTGTCAGACACAGAAAGGAAAATAACACAACATTTCTGTTGTGTTTGTTTTTAACCTAACACTCAAAATTTTTATTTAGTAAATCACATTCAGTAAGAACAAGCTGTATAAATTCATCATGTAAAGGATGATCCTTCAAATGCATTATGCTTCTGATTTTTATAAAGGTTAGCTCCCACCAAGACCTGAAAGGCTTTTAAAACCAACAGCTCAATACTGAAATTGTATGGCCCAGGAGAACTTTCCAACTGCAAACTCTTGAGAGCAGAACAGGTTACTTGTTACATGCTGTCTGCTAGAAAAAAAAACTTGCTGTTATGGTGTAGGTTCTTTGAGTTTGTAGTAGACATACCACACATATTGCCTCAAGTCTCTAGACTTTCTAAAATCTAGAGAATATTTCATTTTAAATAAATCAGAATTTCATTATGACAGGTAAAGAAAAATTAAATGTCTGGAGTAGAAGACTGTGACTACTTAGAAACTAATGTTATGACCCATATTTCATATGGGCAAAAGAATGGTTCTAAACAACTTGAAAGTACTCTCGCTTAAGGCAAGGAAAATTACAAGCAAATTTTAATTTGCACCTATAAAATATAAGTATAAAAAAAAGACTGGAAGTTGACAGCTGCTGACATAAATCAGAAGTTTCCCAAAGTAGAATATTAATAAGGAAAATCAGGTATTACCTAAGATTGCAGAAACAAAGCAATAATGTAATAGAAACAAAAAAGAGCTTACAGCAGAAAAAAACAGAAATACAACATTTCTCTGTATTTTGGCAAAGCACAATAACAGCATAGTAGCAAATAAGGATGAAAAACTATGTTCTGCTTTGCTAACAAGAAAATACTTAATAGGCTCTCAAAATTCAGCATATTCATAGAACAAATGCTGGAACTCAGCAATCCTTTTAGAGTCAAGACGATGTTACTTGCTGAACTTGCCAACCCAAATGCTGCCTCAAATGACTGAGACCCAATATCAACCAAAATGACAAATTTCCTTGAAGTAACAAATCAGAACAATCCATGTAACTATTTCTATGTATCAGTCTAACATTAACCTGAGGAAAAACAACAGAAATACTGGTACTTTAAGTGATCAAGAATTTAAGAACAGGACTGGAATGAACAACAGTCAATGTTTTATATAGAAAAACCTCAAACAAACATGGCCGTTCATTTTTTTTGCAAGATTACAGGTTTGGTCAAGAAAGGCAGAGATGCTACAAATAATCTCTTGAATTTCATTTGATTTACTTTCAAAGGACACTGCATTAAATTAGCATTGCACAGTGTTAATGAAGTACACATGAAATGGATTAAGAGGTGCAAAGTTGAAGCATCTCAAAAAATCAATTGTCCATGAGACACAAGGTGATGACAGTCAAGAAAGCATTTGTCAGTATGGAATGCAGCAGGATTGTTGCAGGTGTATCAGAACAAAAAGGTTACACTCTTTTTACACCACTGATTAGTGGAAGAGGAATCAATTTAGATAAAATTCACAGATGACAAAAGCAGAACAGCAAATAATGATATGCATGAAGAAATTGTTTTGGAAAACTTTGTTCATCTGACACAAAATTAGTTCAGTGAAACAAAAGCAACACACTGGGAACAAAGACTACAATTCACCCCTAAGGAATGGAAATAAAGTATGCCAGAAATTACCACCGAAAAGGAGTCATGGCAGACAAGTTATTCAACATCAGCTTTAAAGTCAGACCTAGCAAGATGTGGAGAGTGAATAGTGAAGAACTGAATATGAGAAATTAGCTGAATTTCTTCAAACACATGGGTGAGAATGATACTGGAGCACACATAGTCCTTGTGGCAAGAGTCAAAAAGAAAAAACAAAAACACCTGCTATGCTGAAGAGCCATAAACCATGTCTGAAGGTGTTGAAAAGAATATAAACTATTCAAGCAACAGACCTTGAAGAGCATTCTCTAACCATCACAAAAGGGAACTGAGGGGTCACCTGAGAAAAACAAGTAGGTATACTCATGGGAGAAAAGCAACTGCCCGTACAGTGTACTTGAATTTAGAGAAGAAAGGAGTAACATCAGCCAGTGCTAGGAAAAGCCTGATGGACTGAAAACTGACTCAGTGTGTGGGCCCAGCATGGTGACCAGTGGAACAGAATCTAGTTGGAGACCAGTAAATGGCAGTGCAGCTCTGGGGTCCAGTCCCACTTAGATCTTCTTCTGTGTGATGGAGCACAGAGCATGCCTGGTGAGTCTGCTGATGGCACACAGCTGGTGAACCTGAACTGAACTTGAGCCAGCAAAATGTTTTTGCCTCTCTCATCACATCCCATGTTACCAGCAGCGAGGCCTTTGGTGCGGTTGGCACAATTCAGCCTAGAGATGTCCAGCAGGGGAACATGGAGAAGGTTTTGGTAGAACCTCTCTTCTCACCCTGCATTACAAGAAATATTTAAGTGTGAAATCCACCTAAGCCAGTCCAAATGTTCAAGTACTGCAGGGAAAGGCTGCATGGGCAGATGCTTGGCTCAGGGAAGACCATTATCTTTAGAAAGAGTAACCTGCAGTAGAATGAAGACACCTATGCCACTCCCTCATCACCCAGATATTTGTTAACCAGAACAATTTACCTTAACTTCTCTGATTACCTTAGAGTTACCTCTGATCTTGTTGAATTAAATCTTTCTCTCCTCAAACACCCATCTTTAAAGGGTTTTTTGCCTTTTAAATTGGCTTTAGCACAACTCAGGTGTTACTAATTTCTCAAAAACTCAAGAAGACAGGAATAGAGACAAATGAGAGAGGTCAGAGAATGGGAAAAGTGGGCAAACAATTTCAAACACTAGCAGCAATTTAGATTATTTAGCCTACATTTTCACGGAAAAAACATTCCAATTATTTCCCAAATTTCATCAGATGGAATCAGTGCGTGTATATATATATATATGTATGTATGTATGTACATATGTGACACATAGCCACAAACACCACATAAAATTTAAACTTCCTATTTTTTGAACTTCTGTGGATGGAAAGTCAAGTCAGGTAACACATCCTTAGAAAAACAGTGTGTGAAACTTTAAGCTGATACTCCAAATAGTTTTGTTTCCTTTGGTGATTTTTGTTTGGTTGGTTTTGGTTGGGTTTTTTTTTTCAGCTATGAGGGGTTTTATAAACTGAATTAAAGATCACATACACACGTAATGTACGGATGTAATACGTACAGAATACTTAATGTATGTTTTAGAAATATTTAGAGAAATACACTAAGCTAATAGGCCCCCTCTGTTACTATGGTAATAAACATTTTGTAAGAGGTTATAAACGCATAAAAGTGTTTTTACTTCATATTGATACTAACCCATTCTCATATGTAATAAAACATACAAAGTAAAAGAAACTGAAAAAGATAAGATTCTAACAATGAATCTGACATCTGACTTCTTACAAGAAACTTTTTGGAGATTAACAACACAGAATTTTCCATTTTGCTCTAAAGCTGCTGATTTTTAAGGCAGAATTTTCATATAACCCAAACCTGAAAAACATAATTCTGGGCAGGAAGCATATTAAAATATTACAGAAATAGGAAAACTAGAAGATATAATGCATTTGTTATTATAAAGATCTTGGTTTAACTAGCAAACACAACAACAAAAAAGTTTCCCTAAAGTACACTTACAGTTAGAACACAACCATTCATAAATATAATTACTAGTTAAGCAAAGAAAATATATATTGAGAAAATACATAGAGCTGATCCCAGAAAAAAAAGACGTGGATATCTTAACCTTCAGACCACTCCTGAAGGGCTCTGATGGCCTCTCTATCCCAGTGCAGAGAATTCAATGCCAAGCTAACCCATCTGCTTCTGTGTTTCATGTGGAGACTAGTCCTTAATTTGCCACCAATATAATTCAACACAGAATTTTCATCTCCTGCCTGTGGATCCAGAATTTTTTTCCACAACCTATAAATCATAATGCATTTATTCTACAACTCTATCACAGCAGCAAAACACAAAAAGCAGAGCCTCAATTATGTGCATAAACTTTAACTGGTTCTTTGCAAAAGATGGCACACTTGGGAGTTTAACAAGACTCTAGTCTTATACCTAGCTATCAAATTTGATTTGTCTGTTTTCTATCCTCTGTTAATATATAAAAACTGTGCTGCACAGTTTTCTTAATGAAATAATTTTGTCTGATCCCTCTATTTGCATGATGAAAATATTCAATATAAAAAAATTGCAAGATGACAAAATCTTAATATGCAGTTTGGTAAAGTTCTAGTCAGTCCCTGAACAACACGTTTATCTATCCAGTAAAGCTTGTGTTAATGCGATGTAAGAGTTTGGCAAATTCAACTCTAATGGAGCATAAAAGTGCTTTTGCTTGAAAGTGAGATCATTTTTAAAAATTCAAGGCATGATCACTTTTCCCTTTTTTTGCAGGAACAATCTGATACAAGCAGCAAAGCTTAAATAAACTAGAAACATTTCAAATGATCCATAAAGGATTAATAAGCACTGCAGGAAGTCCTATAGGCTCAGCGTATACATTTTCCATCTTTTTCTCCTGCGACAGGCATGACGTGAAATTCTAAACAGAACTCAAGTTTCAAAGTCACTGAATGTGAAGGTCTGCAGCTTTGATACCAGGGTAGAGTGGGGTCACCATCTTGGAATATTTAATTTAAATATATAACAAAAATATTGATTTTATTAGCATAATAAAGCCCCCAAATTATGGCCCTTCACAAAATTCTTTTTCTACTCACAAATAGACGAATGGACAAAAGCAAGGCAAAAGGGGTAGTAGTAAGCTACAGGCCACTAATATAACAAGAACAAAATGACAGCTATTATTTTGGCAGAGATAATCTATGCTGAAACACAAAACACACACGCACACAATTTCTTTCAATACAATTTTCTTGTCTTCCCACTGACTTCTATGATTACCACAGAAAGCAGGGTTCTAAACACATTTCTCAATTGAATCCTCAATCAATAACAGTAAAAATTTGAGAAGGGAGATATGGGAAAACATATTATAGCATTAGTACGTGTTTGCAAAACAGACTGAACTTCCCAATATGCATAAAAGTTGAAGGGGAAAAAACAAAATAAAAAATATATAAGTAACCATGTACCCTATACCTTTAGTTTACTGAAATTAGCAAAAGGAAAAGCTGAAACTCCAAAATTCAATCAGTAGCACAAATTGTCTCAAATCTGGTCAAGGTGATCAAATTATGTACTTACACTTTATTTTTGCTTGTACCACAGCAAAAATAAGTACCACGCTTTTAATTAAGGAATGCTTCTCATTATCAAAATTATCAGAAAACCTTCAGCTATCCATAAGTACTTTTGAAACAGTAGAAAAGGGTGATAATTCAAAGAATTTACAGGAAGTAATAAAACTTAATCTAAGTGGAATCTATGTACTAGTTTAAGTAGCATGGTATAAAAGAAATGTTAGAAAAGTAAGAATGGGATCCCTGCAGAAATCCAAATAACAAAACTTCTGGGGGAGGTCAGCTTGACCCAAACAGACTCAATTTGCCAGCAAGAACCCAGACTAACTCTAACACCAACATAGGAGAAAAGACAAATAATTCATATCAGAATTGAGAGTTCCTCATGTTGAAAGATGGAAAAGTTTAGCCTCTGCTAAGCTTATAAGGCTGTTTACCACCCAGGCTTTCTGTTCAGAGCCAAAACAATCAACAGTAGAAACTGCTTAGGTGACAGTTACATATAAATTGGAGTAACTTCTTGCGGGAGTGGAAAATAGAAAAGATTCAGAAATGCACAGACAAATAGAAAGTCATAAAAGAGCATAAATATAAAAAAACCAGCACAGATAATACTGGCCATATTGGGGAGGGGAGGATGGAGAAGAGATGTGAGAATGATAAACGTTAGCTCACAGTAAGAGACTGATGCTGAAAGGCAAAAATTATGCTAAAATAATACATTAATCAAAAGGAAAAGTGAATGAAAAGAAAAAAGCAAAGAGGAAAAAAAAAACTGAACAAAGGACTAAAAGAAATCATTTGTCTGTATAAAGGCAGCAGAGAGGCCTTGCTTGAAATGGTGTCTACAATTCTGGGCACGTTACTAAAACCAGACAGAAGAAGACAGAAGAAACCAGTGTAAAGAAGAGCTACAAAACCAGCTCTATAAATAAAAAAAGAGTATGATAGAGTAAATTTTTCCATGGTTATAAACATAACAGACACAGTGAAATAACCACTTTCTGCTAACATTTGAAAATAAGGAAGAGAAGCTTGAGAGGAACAAGCATGGCACAAGAGTATCAGAAAAAAGGGTAAATTTTGACTAATTGAAAGATTTCTATTGCAAATTCTTAGGATTAATAGAATAATAGAAGATTAGTATCAGAAACTGAAAAATATTTAATACAGTAGCTGGCCTCTGTCTGATCATGTGCAGCACTAAAAACAATCTACAAGCAATTCTATACTTCAGTATTGAGAAAACAGAAGATGAAAAGGATTTTGTGTACCCATGAAAACCATGGCTCACCTAAGAGAACATCAGTACTTGCTGATATTTACCCACCACAATCCTGGCAAAAGAGGAACAAAAGGAGTGCAAAAGACAGTCCCCAAAAATAGAATTCGACAAAGGAAAGCCTACAAATGTGAACAATACAGTATACAGATGATAAACTTGTTGTTTTGTTTACCTTTCTTTGCAATTCAAAATAAAATTGCAGTGAAGCTGAAAAGATGACAAACCCACAGCAGTGAAAAACAGAAATATTTTCAACTCTCTCAAATAGCCTTTGGAACTCTTTGACATGAAGTGCCAGACAGAAGCTGTATCTGCAGAGACTCACCGAGTCATACAGATGAAAACATTTCAGTTTTATCAGAAAAGTCATCTGCTAACTAGGCAGTTGAATCTCTTATCAAAAGTTTTACTGGAAAAGTTGTCTTGGAGGAAGTTCCTTCAATCATTAAGCATCTAGCTAATGTTAGAGACCAATACTACACTGAGCAAATCCCTTCATTGAATAAAACCCATAGTTTAGTATTTAGCCAGTCTGTCATTGGCCTGCAGTGACTGAACAAACATTAAAAAATTAACCATTTTCTCAGTATGTAAGCCAAATTTGAATACTTTATTTCTCACAATATTCAAACTTGTTTCATCTTCAAAATACATTCGTTTAGGATTGTGGCAGTGCTACAGAAAGCAAGGACTACTGCTGAAAGAAAACTTTGCCTGCTGCACAGTTTGCAACAGGAGAGAACTGTACTTGCAACACCAGGGGAAAATGTCAGGCAAAACTATGAAATCTGTTATAGGTATGTTTTTCTACCTGCAACCACCCTCACCATTCCTGTCCAAATTAACTGCTCATTCAACCTTACCATCCAGTATTATATTATACAAAGTAAATTAATTTTTATTTGCATGGTTTAATTTAATAATGGAACCTTCATGTTTCCCATTTCAACTCCTTTCCTGCAAATTATCCTGTCTTATAGTCACAAGACAAATATTTACAATTGACCAAAAGAGTTAATTTTAAAAGATACATGGATGAGGGTAAAGGAAAGGGCAACAGAATTCAGATAGGATAGACTGAACACTTTAAAAAAAACCCCAACGGCTTCAAAGGATAACAATGACTCACAAAAATGGCTCTTCATCACATAGGATGAGACAGAAACAGCTTCTAGGACTACCTTATGAGGAAACAAGTTATCTGTAAATTAATTTATTCATTTATTTAAGGAATGAATGATAATGCATTTCTTTTATTTTCATTGTGGAACTTCCACACGTAATGGTAGAATGTACTTTTATTTTTCAGAACTGTATCCTTCCCACTACTCAGATAAAATTAATAAGCAATTACAGAGGGGAGGTCTTTTATCTTTTTCAACAGTTGACCAATCTGGCTGTTTCATATAACTAAAAATGCAAAGCTGTTAGGTGTTCAAAGCAGAAATGTGTTTTGCCAAAGGCATTATTAACAATTAATAATCATTACAGAGTGCCTTGTTTACCTGACCTTGTGTAAATTCAGCAGCCTTGTAATTAGACCCATATTTTGCATATTTGTATACTTCCATGCATAGAATTTGACTCACTCACTCATCCATTAAAATTTGCTTGACAGACATAGATGGATAACCAGGGTACAATTTGTATTTACTGGATTATAGAAAATTGGCCAAACAACATAGGAAGTTCAATGAAAGCATATTCTTGTCTTTTGCTTCTGAAAAAAAGTAAAAGCAATAAAATATCTGAGGCTGGCCCCAAGGTTCTCTGAAAAAGTAGCAGAATTTTGTAATCTGATAGTTTTAATACAGTTTTGCTCTAAAAAAAGGATTTTGTATTAAAAAACAGAACTAAGAAGAAACATTAGGCCTACATCTTCCTTTAGGCAATGCAACAAAAAAAAATTCTTCAGTAGAAAGACCTCCTATAAAAGTTAACATATCCCTCCCATTTAATGATTTTCCAGTAAACAGGAAGAATTATCTCACTACTCTCCTGTTCAGAAAAAATCTTAAAACTTACGTATTTTTAAAGCATTAACCATAATAATAAAATACTTCTATTAGATATACTTACATGCTTGAGAATAACATAAAGGCATGGAAGATCTCAACTGAGCAGTCAGTATGGAAAGCAACAATACAGAACAGAATGGGGAATGAAGGAATTTGTTTACCTTGGTGTGTGTGCTGGTATCTCATAAGGTCAGACAATCTTGTCCAGGAAGACATTTTACAGATTTCTTGTAAAGAAAATTACTTTTGTCCAAAAAGTCAAATTGGATGTACTCATTAAATTGTAACACTTAGATTTTTTTTTTAAAACAACTTTTATAATCCAAAGAGAATCTTTCCTAAGTGTTCCAAAACAAGTAAGAGACATAAAAAGCAAAACTCCTTTGGTAGTGCCTATTCAGGCACAGCTGGAATGTCCTAATAACTAATGAAGCCTGCTAGAATTAATCTGAAGAAACCACAAAGACAGTAGGAGAGGTACATCCCTGCCAGTGTTCAAGGCTGGCTGGATGGGGCCCTGAGCAACCTTATCTATTGGGTGACATCCCAGTCCATGGCAGGGGGGCTGCAACTGGATGATCTTTAGGATCCCTTCCAACCCAAGCCTTTCAATGATTCCATGAGCCTGCATTTTCTTTCACTAATTATTTATTTTAAAGATGTTGTACTGCCTCTTAAGGTCTTTCCAATCGAAACACAGTTTTTAGCAGACTCCTATGTCTGTGTCACGTTTGTTACAGATCAGTGACTCACCACAAGGAGAAGGCTGGAAACCTTGCAGCTAAAGAGTTACCTACAATTAAAAGTAGGGTGAAAAGAATGGGAAGGAAAGAGATGGCATCTGTCTAGAGGCCTTTTGTTTCAAAAAACCAAAACTGGCCAGTAATCACACATTGACCCCATCAATACAGGAGACTAAGCCTCGGTTATGATGCTGGTTTCTCATGCACAGATCTGTGTCTGGAAAGACCCAGTTTAATTTATATACAAACTAAATGTATTTCTCATTATGAAAACTTGTAATCACTATCTAGATAATTTTCCTTATTTACACTACAGTCCCAGATGCTCCTCAAACAGGTATTTGCTATTCAAGCCTTTTTCTGAATGACATCTGATTGCTGGGTGGCACACTGCCACGAGCTTCATGAAGCCCTTCAGAAATGGACACAGGACAAATACTGAAAATACAACTTTGGAGAAATCCCTGACCATTTCTTAGCAGATAATACAGCCTTATTTTCTAAGTCTTAGTGTGCCTGACTCACTCTTGTTGGGAAGCCTCCAAAGACAAACCAGTATATACAGAATTTAAATTAAATCATGAATTCTCTACAAGGTATTTCAACCTTTGACTTGTGGGGTTGGGGAGGGAGAAAGGATGTTGAATCCTAAAGCCAATTACAACTTATGTGTAATTAT
The DNA here is from genome assembly GCF_050655825.1 of Lonchura striata. NCBI lineage: Eukaryota > Metazoa > Chordata > Aves > Passeriformes > Estrildidae > Lonchura > Lonchura striata. The sequence continues at coordinate 105,807,187 of NC_140703.1, read as the reverse complement.
ACACAAAACTCTCTCAAGGATCATATCACAGTTCAGTTTATTTCTGCTCCTTAACTGATGGGGTTAAAAAAAGAAAATTCTAATAAGGTGATCCCCAAAAGATGCCCCATTAAAGGAACAACTCAGTACAAATGGTGATCTCTTATCACAGAAAGAAACACAAAAAGCAGTAGGAGGAAGGGGGGATTTGATTAATTGCTTCCTTCAAGAAAGCATAAAAACCACATGCAAATACTAAAGAATGGTGTGAGAAAGCATCATCAACACTGCATGAACTACTGGAATACTATCTAATATTTCTAAATAGTTGTATTAATCTCAATGACATTATTCATACTCAGATAGATAGAAGGATGCACAGGTAGATACACAAAGAGAATTTCTACCAAATTCAAATTCTACATTCAATCTTTGTGCTTGATAGGTGGTCAGTAACGGGTAGCTTGGTATCTGCTAGCTCTACTGCAAGATCATCCAGAATGAACTGCCCTAGTATGAGAAAAATATATTGTCCAGTAAAAACTTATTACAGCAATTACTTGTTGCAGAAATACAACATCTTATTCTGCAACAGAACCCAGCAGATGCAATTTAGTGCCTCTGTATTTTGGGGGGCCAGGGGGTTCTCTTTTTAAACAATTCTGGCCCCTTTGTAGTATAGTCAAATGTTGCTTTGGATATTAAATTGAGAATTTATCTTAAATGGAAACAAACAACTTCGCTAAAAATTAGACATTTATGACTTGCAAATTACAGATACTAATTATTTTCAGTATATACAATTATGATATTCTCAAGAGGTATTAATTTTGGGACAGATGTGCTTTCATCATGTAATTTGGAAATTAAGTTACACACTCACGTATGGGAACTCAGAAGTCTGAATTTGTGTAAAGACAGGATTGATAGAAAGGAATTTTGTCTTGCTAATTTTCTCTCTCCCCACCCCCCACCTCTTTCTCTCTCTTGATGAGAGTGAGTGTGGCCAGCAATCCTCACAGCTGGGTTGCCTTGCACTCAAAGGAATGGGGGCTGACTGCAGAGCTGATGAGGATACACCTCCACTTGACTCCACCTCCTGTTTTGTCCTTTCAGATAATTCTTCCAAATCCAGTAAATTCTAAAAATTTAAACAATTAAAACATACCAACTATAAAATATGCAGATGTTAAATACTTCACATTCAAGTCAGAGTGCAGAAATTAAGTGTTGCTAATGAAAACATCTTTAAAAAGACACTATAAATACACATAATCCAAAATGAAGGTATTAATAGAGGAACTTCCATGAAATGAGGGTAAAAGGAATATTATTGTTAGGTAGACCAAATTTGCACTAGGAAAGGACAGCTTATTGTTACAAAAATGCTCTCCCACATGTGCATGTATACAATCTTCTAAGACAGGTGGTTATAAATGATAAATGAAAAAAGAATACAAGAAAAATGCCAGATAAATCAATGTCTGGGATGATATTTATAGATGTATTAATTAGATAAAGCCATTTGGGAGTTCATACTTTCTTATCGTCCACATTTGACCTGGAGACACCAACACAGAATGGGAAAAGACAAGACAAAGAAATGTTGTTTCTGGTCCAGCATAAAAAACAAACCCATCTTTAAACATCAACATTTGGTTTGTACTGTTATATCAGAGGTGGAAGTCACACATGCAAGGCATTGCGAGTACCTGCTACAATCCTGAAACCAAGATTCTTATTTTTGGATGTAATAATTTTAGCCACTGCATAAACATTCCTGTCTGGAGAGCTTTACTGATAGTCATAGATTTCTGATGTCTCTTGCAGATGCCCCTTACAAAGCTGATGACTTTGCTCAGGAAAAAGGAAAACATCTACTTGTCAAATTCTGCAGAGACTTAATTTTCATGTAGAAATCTGGCACACCTTTAGAAGACTTCTGAAATGTTTCTCTGTTACATTGATGGATTCAAAGCCCAACACCTAGACTGGAGATAGCTGGATAGCTGAAAGTCTCCATACAGAGCAAAGTGAACAAGACTGTCATTAAACTGTTCTAAGACTTTCAGCAGGACTACAGACCAACACAGCACATATGGGCCAACAACTGTTTTGAAGCACAGTTTTACTATCTGGCTACACATACTGGAATAAGGTTCTGCATTCAAACCACACTGTGGGAACTCAAAATGTCTCTCAGACATTTTTAGAGGTTCCAGGCCTTGGTCAGAAGCATTCTAGACCCTGGCAGACAACTGAGAAACAGCTGTGATTTTGAGTTTGAGCCATGGAATGAATTGCCAACTTTGGAGGTAGAACAAGCAATCACAAAAGGTTAGATAGTATAGTAAAAGTAATTACAAAGTAGAGGGGAAATTTTTTTAAGTATTGTACAGGGGGGTTTTAACACATGTACAGGGGGGTTTTCACTTTGTACATGGGGGTCAGAAGTTCTAAGATGGAGGAAAGTGGGCTGATCCTGTTCTTCCTCCTTCTTCTTCCTTACCTCCATGCTCTTGGTGATGTTGGCACTCACAGATTGGTTTAGAGTAGAAAAACACTTGGCAACGTAGGTAGTAGGTATTGGGGAATAATTGTAAACATGTTATACGTAATATATCATATAAAAGATAGCAGCAGCCCTGGGCGGAGAGAGAGACGAAGAAGACAGCAGACAGAGAGGATGTCAGGGGGTGTGTGTGCCTCTACCCAGGCCGCTGATCAAATAGCTGCAGTCCAAGAACATAATCTGTTAGATAACTAGCAATAAACTGCCTTGAGACCAAACAGCTAAAGCCTGCGGAGCTTTTTCTTTGGAAGCACGGGTTGGAGGAGGAATTTTACCACCACATGAGGCCCCAAAGCAAGGCCGGGGTTCTCACACCACACTATCTCCCAAAGCAGGCATACAAAGCAGTTATTTCCTTAATGCCTGGACATTAAAAAAATACTTCACTTGTACATATCCTCTGCAGAAAACACTGATACTCTGCAGAAAACAGACTCTGCATAGCTTGACTTGACTTCTGAGCAAGACATTGAAGCAAATCCAAAACCCTTCTATGAAGCCATGTCTAATGTAACAATATTTGTCATTTCTACCTGCAGATCTGAACAGTCTAAATTAAGACCGAGTAAACATCACTTCTTCATCTCAGATGATCCAAAACTTTACTGGCTCTTAAAACTATTCCTTCCAAACAAACCTGTAGAACTACAGGTTTCACAAGTCAGAAGAGGAACAAATGTCAGCTCTAACACAGCACAGGCTACAAAAATTGACCATGGTGTTTCCTAGGATACAGGATAACTTATAGAAAATTTGTTGCATTATAGCTGGTTCTGCTTCTCTTGACCACCATAAATGAAAAATGAGTAATTCCCCATAAGTCTCACCCAGCTCAAGGGTCACTTTCCCCTTCCTATAGTGCATGAATGAGCACATGAAGGCAGAAGAGTTTAGCTAAATGGTGCTGCCCAGATTCATTGCTCAGAGGCTTTTTCACATATATAAACTTAATTCCAGGAACCAAGCTGAAAGGTCTGAAGTGCTCCCCACTTGATGAGTACAATTCTGAAATACTGATGTACTCACCCATTTTTCCCTCACTGCACCAAATACTGAACATCTACAAGAACTAAACAGCTGCTTAGACAAAGTTAAATCAAAGTTTTTAACATTATCTTCTAACTAAAAAGCTTCCTTGTGACGAGATTTTGAATACTGAAATAACTTCTGTTGAGGAACACCTTATTTAATTTTTCTAAGAGCATTTTATCAAGAAATAGAAGAGTGACTGAACATTGCTATAATTATTTTTGGCAACAGTAACTGTTTGAAACCAGAAAAAATGAAAGCAATTCTTTTAACATCTAAGAGCAGAAGAACAATAAACACCTGAAAAAGCCATTCCCAATATGCCAAAAGGAAAAGCATTTTAGGGCAAACACAGATGAAGTTTTTAATGTATGCCCTCCATTGCCTCCAAACCCCATGATTTTCTTATTCAATTATCTTTAGGAATGTAGGCTATGGAAGACAGCATCAAACAACTGTTTACAAAAAGAAGGCGACTGAATGAGAAACATTTTGATTTCCCAAATACCATAAAATTTATTTTAAGCTTACTTTTGAAGCTGAAGGAAAAAAAATCATGATAAAGACTGAGAAACTTTAGGATAGATAAGAGAGATTTACTTCAGTTATTACAAAACAATCCATATTTTTTCTTTTTACATGCCCATTCAATTCTGAATTACCACAGATGGTGCCACTTGAGGTTTTGGGTGGTTTAAAAACGGGTTAAAGCAAGTAATTTTCACCTTCTAAAATCAGCATTTGACCATTAATCGCCATATCAACAGTGACTTCTAAGAAAACATTTCTGATAAGAACATCACTTTTAGGTCATGAACATCAAGCAAACTTATTCTAACGGAAGGAACAATGTCCAGAGAAAACCAGATTTTAACTCTGGTTGTCCTGATGGATGCAAGGTGCTTGGGCATTGTAAGAATTCCTGGTTACACATACATAACAGCATTAAGAATTCAAAAGCAACAGAACTTGTGCACTTGCGTCATCTCCTGGCAAGCTGCCTCTACTAAAAGTTCTATAGACTAATACAGACTCAATCTGGTTTGGTATTTCAGTAATTTGTTGGTCCACATTACTACAGCATAAGGCATTAACTACATCAGAATTCTATGAGAACTGGAGGTTTTAAACATACTTTATTCCTTATTTAGATTACCTGGACTTTTCGTTCTTGTAATGTCTTTAATTATAGACTAGTGGGATAATTTTCCATCAACTTTAAACTGAACATAAAAACCTAAAATAATTTAAAACAGCTCTCTAAAACTCCTGTAAAAAGAAGAAAGATGAACAACGATCTGTTCAAGACCAGTGATTTTTTTATACACCCTCTTGTGAGTCATTATTTGTTATTAAAATAGACTCAAAAGCAGCAAATCCTCCAAATCCATATAGTATCTGTAGCACTTCTGTCAATCCAAGGTATCCAAAGGAGGACACATTTGCTCACTCACTCTTAAGCACCACCAGTAATGCTACTGTGGCAGATCTCTCCACAGGATGCACAGATCTGCCCAAGATTTTAAATTCTTGGCTATAGAATCCTATAACAAATGCTGCTACTAGTACACCAAAGCTATACACTTTGTGCTCAGTTTAAAGCCAGATCAGATACACTGAGCAACAACTGCATCCCTCTACTGTAGCACAAACCTGCTCTCCAAGTGTTGCTGAAATTCATCATTGCTTTGACCGGGGCAACAGATCAGTTCCAACAGAGTACCTTCAAAGACTGCGCTTTCTGTAATCCTCTGAAGACAGCAACATCTTGTTATTAGATGAGTGATTCAATCACCTAGGTAAGCATTACACACTTGGTGGCAATCATAACCACGACCATATTTACCTCCGGGCACACTTCCTGTAACACGGCGTTCACAATACTACCATTTATAAGCCTAAGCAGACAAATTATTGTGATAATAAGTCCTTACATTCCTGCATTCTACCTACAGAGGAAATTACAAAGTTAGTTTTACTCTATTGAAGCAATCCACATTTCTTAGAACCTGATCCATGCGGTGGCCAGCCTGGGGAGCCTTTTCTACAAAGAGCTGACAGAGATATCTAGTGTCATTAAGCCTTCTCTGGCAAGGTACCAGACTGGGGACTAAGTACAGATACTGCTTCTTATGTTAACTCCTTCTCAGTGGCTAAAATTTGGAGTGCATAGAGTCATACTCAGCCTCTCTCAAGCACCAGCGAGATGGATGCATGTCCATGATGGCTGGTAAAATCCAGTGAGGAGAGTAAAACCCTTTGTAAAGACACATCGATCATTACTTTGAAACACTTCACTAAAAATTGTATTGATGCTGCAAGTCTGAACCAAACAATTCCTTTCCAGGGCAGATCATGGAGAAGTTGCAGTAACAGTGAATCAATTCCAGTTAACAGACTCAATGAGTGCTGTGACAAATAAGTGCTTACTCATCCCCAAAATGCACTACACACCATGACCAAAAGGGTTACCTTTCATTATGCAATAAACATTAATTATGACAGATGTCTTACACTTTCATATGGTAGAATACTGACTGCCCAGTTCAAATAACCAAGGTATTTCTAACTTCCTCCTAGCTGACCAAAACTTAATTCCAAACAAAACTCATCTGTCATCCTCAATCAAGGAGAGGGTCACAAAATACTAGTGTGGAGGGGAGGAAGAAATTCCTGATAATCTGGTGCCAAACTCCCTTCTCTCTCTCAGGTTCCCAGTAAACTGTGAATGGAATCACATCAATATTTTCTCTCTCATTCCAGTCACTCTCAATTCTGCCTTGACTTGGAAGCCTTCAGTACTAAACATAAAGATCTGTGTTTCCGTATGTATAAAGCACAATGACACTGATACAAGTTCAAACTTGGGAAAGACTCAGAAACCTATTTCCATACATACAGAAAGGACTGAAAATAATCCCTGGAGTTAATCTGAAGGTAGAGTCTAGCCATTTGATTCTGCCTACTACATCAGCTGGTGTCACAATTCTGGCCCTAACTACTCCTCATCACATGCCCATATAATTCTAGTACTCTTAGCACAGCAATAAATAAAATATTGTACTATTACCACTACAAGACACCTTTCCCTCACACCAAAGGGACTTCTTATCCCTACCCACCTACCAAACAAAAACACTTTCAATGCATGACTCTTGTGAGAACATGATTACAGAAGTCATCACCATCATCTACAATCATATTTTCACCTGTTCATGTGGTGTACACCTGTGGGTTCTTGGCAATGCACCTCACAGAGGTGTGGGAAATTTTGGGTTCAGAACAAGCCCTGTCATCCTTCTTCCCTTAAGTAAATATGCCACACAATCCCAAAACCTGTGTGAATGCCATGGCCTCTTATAATGTTATCTCATTTATAAATATTTTACCTTTTTAAGTGCACAAAATACTAATGCAAATCCCTTGAACATATATACAAGAGTCAGAACAGCAATATATATATATATATAAAGTAATTCAAAGATCTTGAAGATGCTTTTATACTGCGACCTAACGTGCACGCAGTAGAACACCCCACCACAGGTAAGAAATGAGAAATTTTGAGGGCTATTGAACACTGAATTTTCACAGCTGAACAGTATAAAGTTATTTAGCAGTGTTCAATAGCATTCAGACTCCCTTTTGCCTGTGGGTTACAGTGCTCCAGTAGAAAAAAGACTCTGAAACAAAAACAGTGCAATACAGGTTGGACCAAGATTTTTTCAGTATTTTTTAAAAACCATTTAAAGTTCACATCATTCTATGTGTTTTGAAAAAACACACAGAGCTCTACAGATTCCACACACTGTTAATCAGACAGCACAGAAAGACCATCTATATAAAAGCAGATTTTAGCCTATAAAGATACTACTAACAATACTACAGGTGTACACATGTAATTGAAAAAAAAAAGATTAAAAACCTGCTCTTTCAGGGACACCAGCTTCCAAGTATAACCAGTTCTGTATGAATGTTGCTACTGCTAAAATGACATATGGAAGATATTGGGAGCTTTTATTGAATTCCTTTTAGCTGGCAAAACTAACACCTCAACAGCTGGATAAGATGTGGGATTAATTTTATTGTCACGAATATTGACTTTTACAGGAGTTTTGAAAAGGGGATATAAGAGTTGGCATTTGTTTACAAAGTGTTAAAAAATGAGCATTTGAATATTCCAGTGTGAAACACAAAACAGGTTCCAACTTAATAATTAGATCCACTTACTATAAATGAAATCACACCCTGCTTAAGCAAAAGAGTTGGTCAGTTTTTCCATTTATGCTTGCATATTTCAGTTTTACCCATTCCCCTAGCATGGATGTTTCATTGATGGCTGAGGGTAACACTTCAAAAATGAACTAGCTAAACAAACTTCCCAGCAGCACTTGACAGAGCTACACCTATTCTTCCCCATTTCCAAAGCAGTACAGAATTAATTACCAGTTCTATGGATCTATTGTAAGTATAATAGACTAAAGAGCTATCACAGACACATTTATTGTAAAAGCACAATCCCAAGAGTGTCTAGTAGAGGGCCAAAACGATTAACACAAATGCTTTGTCAGATCAAAGATAAAACCTGCACCGCCCAATTGAGGAATGAATTAGAACAGTGGGTTATCTTTCAAATTAACCAGGGCAGTTAGTGAGGAAAATTTCATGAAAGTGTAATTCTTAGCCTTTGTGAATCCACACAGCAGGCATTCTGCCAGCTGACAAGATGATGAAATTTTCATGCTTAAAAAAGCCCTCTTCATTTCCCAATTTAGATTAGCTAGCGTTTCTCTCTCTTTTCATCTATTTGCTCTTCTGAAGCAGAATTAAAAAAAAAAAAAAAGCACACAACAGGATCAATCTCTCATAGAATAAATGCATTTCTCAAAAGAAATAAAATCTATTTAAAAATATATTTACATTTAAGAGTAAGATTATCAAAATTTATATTGTTAATACCATTAAGAAATCTGTAAATACTGGAGCAATGGTAGATATGTTTTAGAAGTCAAATATAAAACATTTCAATGTTTCATAGCAAAAAACGATTGCAGAAGCAGATATTTTCATATAAAGGCAAGTAATTTACAAAAACAATGGGATTGTAACAGGCTCTCAAAATTCTATTTATGCACTTACATTTGCATCTTTTTAAAGGAATGTTGTATATCATGGTTGTATTTTTTTATTTAACACAGTTTCATGTGCCAAAAAGGGCAGTAGATTTTCTACTTTTAGATTTTATGGCACTCCTCCCTGCCCCTAAATTTATACAACCACATAAAAAACATTTCAATAGTCTAAAGGAAAAAACAAGCAATATCTTGAACAGTTAAACACTTTTAAAAAGTCTGATTCAAAGCTCACTGAAAAAAAGTACACTTATTCATCTCAGTGAGCTGTGGATCAGGCTGAAAGGCTCCTGATAGGGCTGTCTTCATAAAAGGTAGCTCATTATTTACAGGTTAAAAAAATTCATTTTTGCATTTTATGTTTTGTATTAAGTGCCATTTGAAGAATATATAAACAAAATAGTATCTAAAAAAATTTAAAATGAAGTGACAATATATTTGACCCTTACAAATTGGTATTTCCGTGCCTTTCAGATGCAATTACTACAATAGGAGATTGTTTAATAAGAGGCTGAAAGATTCATTAAATGTTTTGTTCAGACAGTTCTTTGCCATAATACTTCTCGGTGTGTCTTTATAGCTTATAGGATTATATATATTAGTGCAAACACTAATTTCAACTCCAGCTGTTATATAGCCACTACAAGTACTTGATGAAAGAAATAAACTAAAAGTCTCAGCATCTGATTTTTTAGGAGCTATCAGTACAAAAACTTTACTTGCCCAACTCCATGAAAAGCCCTTTTGTAAAAAGAAAATTAATGTGCAATCTGGAAATTAATATCACATTTCAAGATCTGAATGTATTCCACAGTCAAAAACTAGGTTTAAACCTTATTATAGCTAACCAGTTCAAAAGTAAATTCTCACTACTAAAAAAACCTCTGAAGCATTTCTTACATAGACAAATAATTTTTTCTTTTTAGATATCTTAATTATCCAATATACCATGTAGCAAGATACTTTATAGATTATGTAAGTAAATTACAATGTTCAGTATTCAAACATTACAGTTTGGTTCCTAGCTTGGTTTTTAAAAAAGACAAAACAACCAACTAAAAAACAGAACTAAAAACATTACATCACTTTTTGTTCTTATCAGCAGTAAGAATTTCTTCTGCCCTTAAAGGCATCTTTCTTCATACAAGTTTACTATTGCGTATCTTCTGCACATGTTCTCAAACACTTTATATGCCTGAAATTATTTAGCATGTGGCACTGTATTATCATTATGCATGTACATTAAATCTAAAAACCATTTTTCATACAAAAAGAGTCAGTGTAAATATATTACTTAGACCGATTATTTAATAACACTTTAATATAATTATGATTTTGCAGACAGTTGGACTTTGCAATAAAGTAACATGAGATCTCACATTTTGGTGACTTCACCTGTCCAAGTCATCTTTAACTTCAATGGAAAGGAACAATATGCCTCTACCTTGGAAAATAATGCTAAAATTTAAATAGCTCTAGAAAGTTTTGTGCTCCTTCTGATGCAAAGATCTTCAAAAGAAGTATTTTTATCTTCAGAAATTATTATGCTTTCAGGAAAGTGTTTAGAAAACATTCACCTATAATTGCAGTAAGAACTAGTATAGAAGAAAGATAACACAAACCATACACTTTAATATACTTAAACTTAATATTAAACCACAGTAATAATTCTTAGTATTGCAGCTGCTGTTTGCAAAAGAATTCTGTAATACTTAAGAAAACACACAATAAATAAGGTACATAATTCAAATTTGGTACAGGCCAAATTTTCAAAAACTATTTACTTTTTTGGGTGTATCAAAAGTTATGAGCACACAAAGGTTATGGATGTCTTCAAAATTTATGTCCACCCTGCAGCTGTGCCAGCAGGCAATGTTGGACAATAAAAACAAGCACGCAGTCAATAGCATGAGATTCTCTAAGAAAATTTGACCAAAATAGCTAGATGCCAATTCACAAAATATAATGCTTCTAGCATATTAGAAATACAAAATACATCTATATAATTTTAAAAGCATGGTGGGTTTTGTCCTAATGTTGGACATTGAGAAGATAGGAATTTTAAATATTACACCTTTTTTCCCCAAAAAGCCATACAAAGCCAACCACTACCACTGGCACTTTGGACCTTGCACTACCCCTCAAAAAAAGAGAATTGTATCAATTTAATTAACTACCCATCTTTCTCCTCATTTTTTTTCTTCCCAATCATTATTAAGAAAGATTTATAGTATTTCCCTTCCTACAGTCCTTCAAAGAATTTTTATAGAGCTATATTCAGGTCTCCTTTTCACAATGTATGACAATATATGTCAATTTGAGTTGAAGAAAGAGAATCGTATTTCAATTACATGAGAAACCAATATCTACATATTTGATAGGCTTCACAGATTTTTTCAAAAGCATTGAGATAATGCACTCTGGCTAAAAATCTGGAAAACAGAGAGCTACTACATCTGTAATAATTCTGACACACACAGTTACAAAAATGTAAATATATCTAACTATCTTGAGGTTGAACTGAGAAAACAAACGTTCTAAATTGATTTTTTAATTCACTGATTGTTTTATTTTCAGAAAGTTGGGGGTTGATGCTGCACGCTACTACCTTCACTATACAAAAAAAAAGGGTAACATGACACTCACAAAAAGCTCATCACTACCTGAAAAACTCATTTCATACAACAGAGTATTTTCTGCATACTTACACTGTAGTATTTTCTGAGGTAGCGTCTAATATCCAACAGTAACTTGTTGTTCATTTGAACCACATAGCTGAAAGGAGGCTCCTTACATTCTGTCTTGCTGCATCTTTGCAAGCTGGGTTCAATAAATCGCCCCTGCAAACAGAAGTGTAAAACCAGCACCATTATGACAGATGATGGAATCAGAAGTTACCACGGGAGTTGTATATACAATACATATATTTTTAAAAGTAACAGTTTTAAAGGGCCCATGATATCTGGGCCTTCTTTCTTCCCATCGTGGGTGGCCACACCCATATGGGAAAACTGCAGGGCAGAGATATCTTCATTTTGCTCTTAAGGAAAGCTCTTTTAGAAAATACACCACTAAGTTAATAATTCAGAAAGAGATGTTGAATAAAAAAAAATCTGTGGGTAAATCATGCAAAAAAACAGGTTTACTGTTTTCTCAGAGACAAACTTCAGCCTCAGTCCATAGATCAGAGAACTGAGAACTTCGAAATCAACCTTATAGATACTAATTATGAAATTACCAAGAGGGCTGTAGGGACAAAATACATAAAGAAAAATCACATTATCATCTTTTGCTTTCTCCAAGTTCAAAGAACAGCTCTTATAGTTTTGCACTATCTCATTCCCTTATTTTAAAAACCTTCTGAACACCAGACATTAAAATTTGAGGACCTGGAAGTGTTGTGTGAACAGCTAAAATTAAGTTTGTGGAATTCTCACTAATGTTAACAGCAGTCTGGTAGGCTGGACAGTCATACAGCTTTCAGAAAACTTTCTTGCAAGGTAAGACTTAGCTCTTGTGAGCCATCTTGGCTAAACCTCCACTCACAACACTAATTAATTCCAGGTGAAACAGAGGGAATTTTTGGCTTAGTTTCCAGATTTCTTCTGTGGTTTGGTGATGGAGATATATTTTTTTTACTCTCCAGTTAGCCCATCTGCAACTTGTCAAGTCATATGCAATTAACTGCCTTATTTACAGCTGCGATGAAAAAAAGTCAAGGATTCACAAAGTATCTCTCGATTTGTGTCTTTTCCTCTTACATGCTTCCAAAGACTGCTTTATTTTGATTCAAAAAATGCAAAACATCTGCTGTTTGTCCAAATTAACTTAAAATAATTACTTTTAATTTAGATAAAAGATTTATTTGCTTTCAGTTTCAAGGTTTTTACTACTCTGAAGCTCACTAATTTGCCGATGACTAATACATACATAACATGCTGTACAGTTAAATACTTGGCCCCACTTCAAGTTGTGATCCAAGGTCAGAGATACATTTTTTTGGCAGAACTTCTCAACAAGAATGTACCCCTATGACTTTTTATTCAATTCACAGAGACAGAAGGAAAGATAAGATAGAAAAACCTTACTCTCAAGAAGGGAGGTGGGATGTAGCAAGATAAACACAAGTTTAAAAAGCACTTTGTTCCAATTAATATGATTTAGGATAAGAAACTGCCACTGCTACACAAAAGTTTTATTAAACAGAGAGCTAGAAGTTACTAAGGTGTTAAGATAAGGATTCCTTTAAAAAGTAACAGCAACAATCATTCACGACTGTAGGCAAACAGATTAATGAAGCCAGATAATCTTACACGTTCTGCGAGACGACGCAGCTGAAATGCAAAAATGGGAAAAATATTTCAGCACTATCCTATCAGCAATTATCTGCTCCAAAGCTATAAATAGCAGGACTGAAACAATATGGTATCTTCTGCTACATCATTTGAATCCTATCTGAAAAGCTGTTCTCTCTACAAGCATTTTTCTCTCTCACCAATGAACAGAAATGAAACAAACAAAAAAACCAACTAACCGAACCATCAAAGACATTGTCATAAATATTTTCTGTTCCGCATTTGAGGCAGCAAAACTTGAATCTTTCACAATCCCTGTATTTCTCCTCATCAGTGAGCTGAGCTGGGCCACCAACCAAGGCATCATTCTCATCTTTATGGTAATGGTGATGGACTCTGAATTGGGAGGGATCCAGTCCTATTAATAAGAAACAAAAATTTCAAAAGACTAAGAGGTCAACCATGCAAGCAGGCTTATTTTTCATATGCTTGGTGAAGCAGATTCAAAAGAAAGTTACAAAATGTAAATTCAGAAGCTGAAAATCTCTCCTTAGCAAAACTTCCTCTATAAAACATAAATATGTTCTACAATTTTTAACCATGAATAAAGGTTCAGGAGACATGAAGGAATCATCTTACTTATCTTCTTACGCAAGATTGCTTTATAAATAAAACAAGCACGCTGCATTATCATGGGAGTATGCAAGAGAACATTTTGTTTCTGAGGAAACCACTCCTAAAGGATAGCTTTATTGTTATTCCCTTTTTAAGTTACATTGAAAATATTTCAATAAAAATGTGCATTGTTATTAAGAAACAGTCTTTAAATCAAAATGGCACCATTAATACCAAAAACAGAGAATAAAAACCCCATTAAAGTAACACGGGTGCACTGCTATTACCAACTCCTTCAAGTCCGTACACAACTGCCAACTCTGATTTCAATGCAGTGGTCGATTTCATTTTGGCTCAGTGGTTAACAGCATGGAGGTTTCAATCTAATGCAGTGGTTAAAATTCAGCAGCAGCATTTAAAACCGCAGCGCAGGAGACAAAGTGCTTTATTTTTGATTGCCAGAACTCAAGATTTTAAACAAATAAATACACAAAAGAGATCCCAGAAATACTGATTCAACCACAAATAAGTAAATAAGCAAGCAAGAACGAAGTTCACTGTTCTAGGAATAAGACTGCCAAAGTAAACTTAATAAAATCCTCAAGTTCTGTCATCCTTTGTCATGTGCAACTTTTTAAAAGTGCATGCATCTCATTTACAGGGTTTTTTTTTGCTAACTTCAGGAAAAAACACATGTTCAGAAAAAAAATACTTAATTGAATGAGCATGTAGGAGAAAACCTTCAGAAAACTATGGCTCACTTTAGTAGTAAAACAAAAAGATCAGAGAAGCACTTTAAAAATATTTTTAACAGACATTAATCCAAGTAACAGATTACCATGTATTAAACCAAATCCTGTATAAATTTCAGTTTAAAAAAGTAGTAATTCCAATAAAAAATGTAACCAAGATTACAAATAGAAAGTGAAGCTTCACCTTATTATAAATGTACCATATTTAAAGACAATGGTTAGGAACAATATTCCGTTAAGCTACACAAATATTATTTCACTTATAGCAGTTGTGTTGTACAGGCAGATTGTCTTTACATAAAAGGTTTTATATGTCTGACTTTAACACCACTATTCTCAATTCTTATCTTGCAGTCTTAAAACAAATTCAAGCACCAGGAAAAATTCCATTGCCAAATAAGTTTATGTGGGTCTTGATAGAATATGGGTTTCACTAAAATTTATCCAATCTTCCCAATTTTGCCAAAAGAAAAAAATGTCAATGCAGAAAGGTAACAATTCACCTCCAGGAGGCTTCTAGACTTTTAATACAGTTCTCCACTATTCTTTTAAAGAAAAAGGCAAAAGCAAAATACACTGCTAACAGCATATTTTACACTTTAATACACATGGTATCCCCAAAAAAAGACTGTAGGGTTTTTTTTCTGGCCTTTTTTTTTTTTAATAGAAGGATTGGTAATATATAGGCAGCACACAGGTAGTAGATAATAGGTTTAGAAAGGGAACTGGAGTTCAGTATTCAGATTTTGCAAAAAATCCAAGTATGCAGTAGGTTGGATCTAAGATAGCAATGGTGAAAACAAAAATTCTCAGTTTACTCTGAGTTCAGAAGTGGAATGAGAAACATCATTCCAACTTTCTGATCCAGATACCATTACAGTTCAGCTAGAAATCTTTGGTTGTTTCTCAAATGCAAGTATGGAGCAAAGTAGCTCACTAGAAGACAAAAGGAGACAAATTCTGGTCTTCAGTCAACTGCAGTTCTCCAAAACTGAGTCAAAAACAGTGACCAAGTATTGGTCATTTTATATTAATTTAACAGAAAAAAAAATATTGTGAGAATTTAAATCACACCTATCTCTGAACTTTCTTAGCTGTTTTGGCTGGAAAAAACAACCAAAAAACATTGTCCTGAACCAAGCACACATCTGAGTCTTGGTGTGCAAACAGCCACAGTGAAATAAAAGGGACTACAAATCAGGCTTTGAAAGAACATGCCTACCTTAATTATCTTGTGGAATTGGGAACTATTTTATTTATTACCTCCTTTCAGGAATAGTTAGTTGGTTCAGTTAATCCATTTCAGCACCTACCTCATATCCTCTCGGACCAGGTCACACTGGTCACGTTATTTTACTCGGTACACAAAACAGGGGCTACCTAATTGCGTGGTGAAAAAAAAATAATATCTGGTTTTGGTAATTCTTAAATGAATAGGATGAGACTAATCAGTGAACTTTGAACTCTTTTTTTAACACTGATGGCATCAAGAAA
Organism: Lonchura striata; assembly: GCF_050655825.1. Lineage (NCBI taxonomy): Eukaryota > Metazoa > Chordata > Aves > Passeriformes > Estrildidae > Lonchura > Lonchura striata. The sequence continues at coordinate 105,791,322 of NC_140703.1, read as the reverse complement.
AAATAAAAATCAAAGCAACTTTGACTTAGTCTGACAGGGAGAAGTCTTCAGGGTTACCATTAAATTACCTGCACTGCATGTAAGCTTTAAAGCTTCATCACCTCACCAAAAAGACAAGGCTGGATGCAGGACAAAGCACTGCATCAATACAAACGCGCAGAGTGACCAACCTAACAAATACAACTAAGTTCAGGGACTTGTTCCTGAATTATTTAAAAGAATTATTAAAACCATTACCAAATGGCAAGCAAAGCAGATCACTCAAGAACCTGAAAAAACGCTCAGAGATTTTTACCAAGCGCAGTATTTTAACAGCAACATTTCTGCGGGTCGCTTGTGCCCTTCCTTGCCCCGCGGGCACAGGGGTTCCCGGGGCCGTTCCCGGGGCCGTTCCCGGGGTCTGTCCCTGGGGCCATTCCCGGGGTCTGTCTCTGGGGCCGTTCCCGGGGCCATTCCCGGGGCCATTCCCGGGGTCTGTCCCCGGGGCCGTTCCCGGGGCCGTTCCCGGGGTCTGTCCCCGGGGCCGTTCCCGGGGTCTGTCCCCGGGGCCGTTCCCGGGGCCGCTCCATTCCAGCCGCAGGTGCCCGGGGCCGCGGCAGTTCCCGGGGCCATTCCCGGGGCCATTCCCGGGGTCTGTCCCCGGGGCCATTCCCGGGGCCATTCCCGGGGTCTGTCCCCGGGGCCGTTCCCGGGGCCGTTCCCGGGGTCTGTCCCCGGGGCCGTTCCCGGGGCCGCTCCATTCCAGCCGCAGGTGCCCGGGGCCGCGGCAGTTCCCGGGGCCATTCCCGGGGCCATTCCCGGGGTCTGTCCCCGGGGCCATTCCCGGGGCCATTCCCGGGGTCTGTCCCCGGGGCCATTCCCGGGGCCGTTCCATTCCAGCCGCAGGTGCCCGGGGCCGCGGCAGTTCCCGGCGCCTTTCCCGGGGACCCGGGCAATCGGCAGCCGGTGCTGCCACCCCGCGGCCGGCGCCGCGCACTGCAGCGGGGCGCGCGGGGCCGCTCGGTTGCCCGCTCACATCGGAACCGCTTCTTTTACTCCTTCATCTTAGCGTCGTCTCTTTTATTCGTTCACGTTTGCACTTTCTTTTACTCATTTCAACGCGCTTTAACGCGTCTCGGGTCTGGAGCATCTCAGAACACCCAGCTAGGCCGCAAAGTTCACACGCTGTAGGGCTAGTTACTGTATTGTCATGAACTTTTGTCACGACTTTAATTTTAATTTTCATTATTCTCCTTTCACTTCACTCCCTAATGTAAACAAAACAACAAAAAAGTCAAAACCTGAGCTAAATTCTTTGTGCCACAAGGAGTGCATCCATCCTGATTTCTGTCTGGAGAGTCTGTCTGTGCAGCTCCTACATACTGTTTTAAAGACACCTAAACGATTCTCTAAAAATAATTTTAAAAAAATAAAATGAAAAAGCCAATATATTTGGTGTTGGTGTGTTTCCTTACAAGAAGCAGCTAATACATAGACACCACCTGAAAGCAGGGAACAGAACTGGGAAGTACTCCTAATGACAAGCCTCATCAGGACCCAGTAATGACTCCCTAAAAGCAGACAGACTTTCTAAGAAATGCCCAATGCCAAGCAATCTGCAGAGCACCAATGTGCACATCCCTCTGTAAGGCAGCAGAACATCATGATACTGTCTCATTTAGAACATCATGACACTGTCTTGGACAGTAGTCATCAACTTCCATCATTTGAAGAAAGTAATATTCTGTATTAACAGCTACAGAAGTCCCATGGTTAAAGAACTCTGCTTCCAAGTCTGCTTATTTCTGACAACACACAAATAAGATGTAACTTTTCTTTGAGACAAGGAGCAGTACTTAGGTATTAACAAAAAAACCTTATTTGAAATACAGTGAGAGAATTGCTGTGACATACAGCTCTTCCAGTTTAAAAGCCAGATATCTTAAGGATGAAGTAAGGTCTCCAAGATTTAGGAAGACCAGATTTATTCAGTGATATAGCTGATTAGATTGTAGACTTTATGTAGTTTTACAAACTGAGACAATCCTCATCTTGTCACTGCGTTTCCTCAGAAACTTGAAGACAAAGAGAGTGAATACAGGAGTATGCCCAGGAGACTCTCTTTTAGGAACAATGAACTTCCATCTCTCAAACACTCAGCAGACCTCCTACAATGCCCCAAAACAAAAGGTGGGTTCCAACTTGATTCCATAGCGAATAAATATGACATTAAATGGGTTCTCTGCAATGTTTAAGTTGCCTTATTTGCTTCTTCAGTGTCTAATATAATTTAAAATTACTTGCTTTGAGCACAGACAGTACAAAGAACTTTTCAGCACTTTGATGTGAGCCAAGCTTCCCTAGCAGAGTTCAATTTTATCTTCTCAGACTAGCAGGGTGACAGGAAACATTCACCTCATAAACACGCATTATTATAGATTCTGTTAAACATGCAGCCAAGATCTTTTTTCTACAAACATTCTCCCTATACAGGCACATATTCTACATAATACAATAAATCTGATCAGTGGAAGAAGATAAGCATAGTGAGAATGCAACAGGGTTTTGGTCCATGTATATGATGCTTACGTATCCTTCAGAACAGGAAAATGTCCCTTTTTGCAACAAGATGGAAAAAATAATGGAATTTGGATGTATCTAATGATGAAAATACTAAGTAAAAGAGCCCAACTTAGCACCACAGATCAGTAAACAGTTTCCATATTTGCTTGTTTTACTAAGCTGGACTCAAGTATCTTGTACTCTTTATCTTACAAATGATTTTTGATTTTTATGAAAGAAAACCACTTGACTGCACCTCCAGTACCATTTAAAAAACCCTGTTAGATAACTCCAGCTTACAATGACTAATGTACAGCTCTGATCAATTGGTGTATATGAAAACCTAAGCAGATCAGAAGTCTTGAATGACTCTACCCTCAAGCACAATTTAAGCTTTCCCAAGAAAACAACGCTAGAGAGGGTGATGAAATTTTGACTGTACAGCAAGGTCAAACTGAACACACTTCAGATCTAAGACTGTAATAGATACATACAGGTTTTCAGACTGACAATTGTGGACTATTAATAAACTCTCAGCTGCATGATGCTATTACAGACCATAAAAGAAATCTTCATCTGGAACGTACTACAGTGCAAAAAGCAGCACAGGCACTTGCAAACAGTAGGTGCTATCAAGTGGCACGGAGTTCTTAAGATCTGGTAGTTAATTTAGGTGTCTGAAGGAAGCCAGACTTTTTTGAAAATCTAACCTGCTGCGGATAAAGAGCTCTGAATTTGAGCTTAACTCTACAAGACTGACAATCTTTGCCAATAAAAATAAACTAGCTTCAGAAATCATTCCTGTCTTTTACCCAAATGAAGTACAAGTTTGCTGCCTATTTTAAACCACTTCAACCTAACCAAGAGTGCTTGACCTTTTCAGTCAGGCATACCACACAGTCGGCTCTGACATCAAGGGAAAGTTGGATACCAAGGCCTTGCCACATAATAAACAGGATGATTTGTGTGGTCAGCCTGCATGTGTGGAGCTCTCAAAGCATGAGAGCTGTTGAGGACATGTGGAACATCAAATGCCTCCAAGAGACACCTTTGCTGCTCAGAAAAAGCAGAATTTGTGTCTTCAACCTCTTTTCAACAACTCAGAAATGGAGATGGAAAAAGCTGCATGTTACAAGGATTGTCTTGGGAGATTAAGATCCTTCAAGATTATCATCCTCCTTCCTGAGAAGCAGCAAGGCATCTTTCTCGCACACATTCTAAGTACAGTCTCCTAATCAGCTGTTACTGAGGGAACTACAGAGATGCAGTTACACAGAGGAAAGGTCCTGAGGCTACCAGGTGATTTTTAACTGGCCAAATCCTGGATTTTGGCCTCCTTTACCTAAACACAAAATGCTGACAACTAACGCTTCCTCTGAGCATTGAAATATTCTGAACTAAGTAAAATCTGCAGGTCTGAACTTCTGTAGACACGGGCATAGCACAAACTATTAAACTGACACAGTGCAACTCTCCAAGAAGTTCTCCTAGAGAAAAGGCAGCCTTGTCAAAAATTTCATAGCCAGCAAGATTAACAACTTTTTCATGCCCTTCAGCAATAGTTTTAAAAATAATGAAGTATGTGTGAGTTACAAATCACTGTTTATCAAGTAGATCAGGCAAGTCTGTTGGTTAATCACTTCTGGGGAGGAAACAACACTAAAAGGAATACACACACAGAGCATAGCATTTTCAAGAACAGAGACCCAATAGAACTGTAAACACATTTTCAACCTTTCATTTTTTCTAGGTAAGAAGCCCAGGGAATAGAGAAGAAAGAGGCAATCACAGTTGGGCAGAAAAATCTCTAATTCTAATTATTAGACATATTTTTAAAAGGAAAAACAACTCTAACAAGAATTGTTAGACAACTCTAACAACAGCAATTCCCTGTTGCTCATTTGAATTAAAACTGTTGATTTCATGGATCGCTAACATTAGTTGTTTTGTTTTTTTTTTTTGACAGCACTTCTTAGTTTTGGGACCACTTAATTCCTCCATATGAAGCAGTTGAAACTGCTAAGATTTTATGTTTCTGTTATCCACTAAGTCAGTTCTAGCAATCAAGTCTTCACTTACATCCTATTAAAAATTTGTATTCTTTCATTGTAATTATGACGCTTTTCCTCCTGGGAAGATGCCAGAGATCCCAGCATTTCTCTCTGGAAAAATATTAGTTCAGATGCACACTCCAGAACTCCTTTAGTAACTTAAGAAAATCTCAGAGACATGCAATAGCACTATCATTTCTGAAAAGCAGATTTTGCAATTCTGTACAGGGACTGTAAGATTAAATTCATGTTAGTGATCACCTTCTGAAAAAATACTATTCTGCAGAAGTCATAAATACACTTAGAGCCCACACTGCTTTCTATAACACAAGCTATTGTTCAAATTGTTCAATGTTTCTGTTGAAGCATTTCTGTTGAGAAACGTACATTAAAACCTCTCACTTTGGATTTTGAAATTCTTCAAATAAACTGAATTTAGAATACTTACCTAACCATGTTGCAATAAGAACAGAATCAATTCCCTCTATGGGCACACATATTCTAGCAACTACTGGATGTATTTGCTGTGACAGGTAGTACTGGTTATCAATTTTAAGATTTTCTTGCTTTTTTAACTGTTCTGGAGCATATGCTCGCTGGCTGGCACTGAGATCTGATCCATCCTAAGGAGACACATACAAAAAAAAGTATGAAAAAAGTCTATACAAAAGGATTATGCTTCAAATATTATGCATTATTTTAATGCAAAATCGTTACACACTCTTTTGGTTGATTTATTATGCATCCAATACAAATCCAGCAGTAGTAAAAAAACTGCATTGCTGATGCTGGCATCAACTAGCAAGTTCAAGAATGCAAAACCAGCTTGTATTATTGTAGCCTACACGTGCAAATCAGTACGAGTAGACAGAGTAAACAGTCCCATCTGTCAATTCTGAAATGCACAATGAAAACACATTGTAACCATCAGCCCAGTTAAAAATACACAGAGGGCATGCATTTTGGATTCACTTTGTACTAAACCAGCATTATCATTTTGCACAACAAGCAATTCTAAGTCGTGGATATCAAAACTATATCTGTTTTGCTAGAAAATTTATATTCTTTAATTCTATAAAGAAATTAATAGAATGAATGGTCAGAGAATGGACCAGCACTCATTGGCATATGAATAAATAACAGAGGCAACAGCATTGATTAGAAAGAGGAAATTCTAAAATATTCAGAAATACTGAAAGAAATGTATGGTGACATTTCAAGCTAAGAGAGAAACACCACTTAGAGGTTAAAATATACATTATATCCTTCTCCAACTTGAAAGAGGAAGATAAGGAGAAAATAATTCAATTTGGGAAGGTAATAACTAAATTGAAAACAATATACATGAAGGAATTAAGTATCAGATCTAAGATGACAGTACTCTTGGAAAATGTAACTCATTTAAATCGTAACACCACTCCTCAACTGCCCAAGGAAATATAATTCTTAATATATGTCAAAAATCTTAGAGCAAAACATAAAGCTGTATTTTTGCAAGATTCCTTAACAGACATAAACTTTTTTTAGGAATGCGGCAGGGTGGGGCCAAGTACCACAACTGTTTTGGGAGCTTTTTTTTTTTGCTAAGTACAATCTCGTTTTTGATTTTTTTCAGCAAAATAGAACAAATGCATTAATACATGACACCTTCATTTTTTCATTTAAGATGAGCTACTGGTTTCAACAGGGTCAGCAGCCATGGACTGAAAACCCATCACTAATAAAGACAGACTGCAAGCCATTGGTTCCTCCTACTCCTTTCAGACAACTTAGTATTCAGAACAAAATTAATTTAGGACTATTCAGCTCATCCAGCTGCTTTGCAAAAATAATTACAATGCAACTCCTTCAGCTCCCTTCTTTCAACAAGTATATTCTTCTCTTGTATTGTGCCACTGCTCAGCCGCACCCGTGGCCCAGCTCTCAAAAGTCTTGGCAGCTTTGGGGTGCCAGGCTAAGAACTCTCAATTAGGTCAAATACAAATTTTGGTTTGAAAATAATGAAGGAGCTGAAATAGTCACATTGTCAAGTTCATCAGCTTGGCCTAAAAGACCCCTTGGTCCATCTAACTCAGCCTACACTTTTTTTTTTTTAATTTACAGAACCGAAGTGGAGTATGTATTTGTAAAATAGTGATAAGCATTTATAGGATAAACACCTGAAACCAGAAAGTGGCTCAAATTTCCCAGTCTATACATCAGAGGTACCACCAGATCCAATAAGTATGAACTGAACAGACACAGGTTGAGACTGGAAAAAACAATGACACTATTTAACCAACAACAATTATCTTCCCACGAACGAAAGGTTCTCCACCACCAGAATTTTCTTCTGCTTAAAATGAAGACTAGGCATTTTCTTTAAATGCCTATTTCAAAAAATTAATTAATTCAGGGAGATTTTACCAGTCACTATTTGGAAATAGTTGCTGAGCTAATCAATGCTCTATAAAACTAAATTTAGTATAAAAAACTGACTGGTTTAAAATATAAGATTACCTCACCAAAAAGAAATGCCAAAACACATTTTCCCAGGAGCTGAGATGGGTTTTTTTTGCTGTATCTCAAAACAATACCTATTATTTAGCTATAAAAAAAGACATTTTTACCTGACAAATGATATATGACACTGTGTCTCCTGCCTTCACCTTTCGGCCTCCATGAGAGTTTATCCACATTGCAACATGCACATGTGGCAAGGCTTTTTTGTCAGGATAATCCTGGGGATCTTTTGTCAATGCCTAAAATATCAGAGGGGAAAACAGAAACATAACTATGAGAAAAATCTATTACTTCAGTGATGGACAGCTCAGAACTTTAAAAGACAAGATTACATAGCAACTATCTTCATCCTTCTACTATTCACAAGTTCATCTCGAACACAAAGCAAGATAAAAAAACTGTAACAAACATATTTACCATTATTATTAAGCTCTAGGTAGTAGTCCTTCAAATTTTATGAATGTTATTATTAATAAAACAAAAGGATGTTTTTACAATTACTATTTCAAAAATGCATTAGCATTATGATCATAATGCAATTGTTTTAAAATTAAACTAAAGTGAAGATTATAATATCATGCAAAATACAAAAACAGAGCCAGAGATTACCCTCTTACTCCTGTTCCATTAAGGTCATAGAGTAAATCTGAATAATATTGTGTAGCTGACTATCTAACAAGTTCTGCAGCAAGAGGTATAACTGAATTTAAATATTTCTGTGTATCTCATACTACTGAAATTCCACAGTGACTTTTTACTTTAAACAAAATAAAATGCTATATTTGAATATTTACTGTCATCACAATTCTTAGAAACAACTTCTACATTTGACTTAATAGTTAAATATGTTTTTTCCTGAGGTAGTAAAACAGAAGAACTTTAGGAATTTAAAGTGAACATTTTGCTATATGTATCTCTTACAGGGACACTAAGTGCTCTTAGAAGATTTGCATCAGAACATCATTTTTTTAAGCCAACCATAAAATTCAGTGATTTCTCCACACTCATATGACAACCTGAGTACATTTCTTAACTGATTGACACAGTCTTACAGAGCAGTCAGATGTCCAGCTGGCAAAAGAAACAGACTTTGGATAGACAGTTGATAGATGTCTTCTATTAGAAGCATAAGAGGGGCATGTAATACCCAATTCATCGATGAAACACCTCCCCCAACAGGAAAGGGGAGTCTCTGAAGCTAAAAATACAGTTTTTATCATTGAAGATTCACAAAAAAAAACCAAAAAAAAACAACCAAACAAAAAAACCCCTGCAATGCTGCTGCTAAAACTGCTGTAGACAAAGCAGAGTATTTTACTTCTTGTTGCAAGAAACTCTTGAATCAGGTCTCAAAACGACTATTAGCTTTTTTATACAGAGCTTTCTAAGGAAATATTATTAGGGTTTTCTAAAAAACAGAGTATTTGATTACTTTCCATTGCATTCTTCAGTTTATACATTTCAAGCCTGAAATATAAAGTAATAGCTTAGGAAAGAACTTCTGAAAACATCATATCATTCTCAAAGTGCAGAATGAGCCTGGTAAACAGCAGGATGGGACAAGACACAAAGGTGTTACTCTGAAGCCTCTAGCACCAGTAGGGCTTTTTTCCCCTCTAATTGTAGGATCTTCACAGCATGTCCTGAACTATTCAGTACCTAATAAAACTCCTGCTATTTCACAGCATTGTAAAGATTAAAAATATTTTTGTCAGCAGTCAATATATTCAGGAACAGTAAAGTTTTTCTGAGACAGGAAAGAGCTGCAAGATCACTTACCCTGTTTATTTCAAACTGATTTGCTGGGATCTGACCACTGACCACATTTTCTCCAATTTCTATAAGTCGCCTTTGAATATTTTCCACAATTATGTCTCGGGGCTGATCAGAAAGAATCTGACCAATTACATAGCTGCAAAAATAGTACAATAATTAAGAAAAGCTTGGCATGTGTAAAACCATTACAACAGACACAATCTTCTCTTCTCTTAGATTTTCTCTAGATGTTAAAGAGCCCAAGGATGAAGTCTGAAGAAAAATTTACAGAAATTTACTGGTATATTTTATGTTGCGTTTTATTTATTTACTTATTTAACTAAAAGCAAATTATTGCCAATAGTTCTAATGCTAAATAATGATTTGGAATGGGTATTTTCTTCTGCCATATCATTTATCCATTTATTATTCCATAGCAGGTATCTTAAGATGGGGGAGACGAGAACATACCAAGTAAGCAAAGTCTTGCCTATTGCTGCAAAATGTGGTTGGAAGATCTGCCAGCTGCAGAAGAGTTAGTCACTAAAGAACACTCTCCAACATTTGTATAGCTTTAATTACTAATACATTCCTAACTTGGAAAAATTTGCTTCTATTATGATGCATCTTTTCTTAGAAAATGCAAGTCTTAAGAACAGTAAGCAAGTGTGTGGTGTATTTTTACAGATGTGAAAAGTATTCATTTTTGGATACATTTGGACCATGAGCTGTTTAGGTTTTCAAGAGGCATTATACAATGAGTCAGCACCCAGATGACCACCTCTCCATTCTCTCTAATTTTCTTTCTATGGGGCTAAATGTATTACTTCTACTGAATTAAAGCATTAAAATGCCCTATGTAACAACAATTAATAAACCATCAATCAAGTATCCATCATAATGAAGTCTCATGGCAAAGGAAAGAGAAGAAGTCTTGGGAAAAGGGACCACCTCCTCAGGCTGCACCCAGTGCACTTCCAATTTTTTTAGAGGGTGTTGAAAGTGCTGAGCACCAGCTTCTTTAGGAAATAAAACATCTGACCTAGAACTTACAACTCCAAATGCTGACAGCATCTATCATCTTCAGAAGATTTCAGCTCTGGTTTATTAAATGACATTTACAACACTGACAACTCAAAAGCACAGCTTCCACAGGAGACACAAAACCAGAGAGTGAAATTCAGAGACATTTGGACTTGCACAGGTCTAACCTGTTACCAATGGCAGAAGGTAAAGTTTACATCTCCTCCAAAAATCAGCTAAGTCCTAACACTGATGTTAGTTATCAACTGTGATTTTCAGGAAACACAGTATCAAATGTTTAGGAAAGTAAGTACAAATGTTTACTGTTTCAAACACAGCAAAGAAGACAATGCCACAAAGCAACTTACTTTCCAGTCTGTTTAGCAAGATCACACCAATCTCTCCGGACTATGTCCAGCCCTTTTAGCTCTTGTTTAGTTATGTATTTCCCATCTCCTGTTGGTTCCACACTCAGAGCAGCGTATTTCTTCTTCTTTAACAATAGTAAGGACTTAAAAATTCCATCAATATCGATTTCCAACAATTTGTACAGCTTGTTCACTTCACTTTTGATCTGCAAATGTACCAACATTAACAACAAATGCAGCAATTTAACAAGACAAATTCAACTTCCATATCTGAATGCATTGTTCTTAAGTTTTAAAACAAGCTACATTACACACTGTGTATTTGCATACACATTTTAAAGACTGGTCAGATACAATTAATTCATTACACACTAGTAATTACGAGCTACTACTAAAATTAAGGTTCATGCATTGACTGTTTCAGTATCTACAGCATGGTACATCTAACTCCTTAATAAAATTAAGCAAGGCAGATAAACATGAGATTGAAATTATCTTGGAGATAACTGACTCCAGCTCATTTTACTAGAACAGCTACTCCATCTAACCTCTTACATAAATTAAGCAAACAAGGGATTTCACAGCAGGGATCTACTTACTAGGCAAAGACAAGAGATGGTCACTTAGACAGAAAAGGCAAATAGCCTGACAGAAAAGCTATCTTGCAAAGGCACCTTTCTTTCTTCCCACTCTCATCCTAAACCAGGGAGGGGAGGAAAATTATGACTGCAGATCAGAGCTTAGTGTGTGCATGTTGAGGAAAAACAGGCAAGTTTCTTTTACCTTTCCCCACAATATACCTACCTTTTCTGATTTCCCTGAGAGGAAAAGATGAAGTTTTTCTACACACAGGCTATGTTTTATGCATATACAAAAGTTTCAAATGGCACTGATATGTTGTCTTAATATAATACCAAGTATTTCTTACCTCTATTCTAAGGGAACATAATGCAACAGCTCCAAACAGCGTGAACCTTCAACAACAAACTTTGGTTCCAGTACACATCTATCCACCTACTGGCTTGGCTGAAAGTTTCCCACATGCTTTTTTCTTCCCTCATATGTTTTTACTTTATGTTCTTCAACAGAGTACCTCCATATGCCAGGTGTCTTGTTCTGTCTTCATATTCTACTCTTTACTTTCTTTCCTCTACAACTTAACTTTCCCTGCTGATTTTCAGTATTCATATTCACTCTTGCTTACACTTTTACCACCAACTGTGAACTAGCCTCTTCTCATGTCTCACTGAAGTTGGATATGCATTTGGGTTCTTTTGCCATCTAGATACAGATGTATCACATACAGGGTATCTAGACACTTCTCGCGAAGAACAGGACCTCACTGGTTCTCTATCTAGCTTTGAACTCAGATTACTATTTTAAACAAAACCTTCCTTACAAACTTTCCATTTATGTGTATACATATTTGTGTGTACCTGGTTTTTCTCACATAGATCTCTGTTCTTCTTATTGCAGGAATTACCATTACTTTGAATATACCCCTGTATATTTCTAAGTTTTAAAGGACATCTTGAGGCAAAAACTATTTCGCTACAAGGTTCATATTTTCTGTCTTAAAACAGTCAAACAATTCCTCTGAACATTTTTCTGCAATTTTAATTTTCAATTTTTCTTTCTTACAGCATACTAACCAAGTGCTCAAAACCCAGTAACAAATCTGATTCATAAGAACACAGAAAATGAGAAAAAACTTTACTAAGTAATGACTCAAAAGGGCATCAATGTAAATACTGGAGGGTTGAGGGTGGGAGAGAACACACACATTAAATGAGGGAATTCAGAAGGCACATAAGAGAATTTTCTCTAATAAAAAACCAAAATTAATCTCTTGGAGGAATGCTTCATTGCTGAAGACAATTCATAAATTCACACTTTACATCAGAACAGGGGTACACTCACTAACTGCTCTCACTGTAATTGTTTGCATTAAACCTCTATGCCTTCCATACAGTCTACATTAAAGCAAAAGTACAGTGAAAGCAATGTAAATATTATTCATCACCTCTGAACACAAAACTTTGGGAAAGAAATTATTATGCAGTGAAGCAGAGACACTTCTTCAGAGTGTTCCTCATCAAAACAGACAATTCTTTATACTGATTTTTTTAAATAGGAATTATGTAAAAAAATGAAAATGTAAATGATCAAAGTGTTTGCAAAAAAAAACCCCTGTCACTTTCTTGAGGAATAAACAAACAAACAAGAAACGTGAAATGAGACAGATATTAATCACTTTTTTCTGCCACAGAAAGAATATTGAAAGCCACAACATCTGCAATTTTGATGCTAGGTTTGATTGTGCTGGTTTACAGAGATAAGGTTATTCACTTTTTATATTTTGTACATTATTTTAATCAAAACATATCTTTCTGTCCTTTTTTGTTCAATTAAAAAAAACAACCTCAACTGATACATAATACAGAAGTACAATGGATTAAAAAAGCTTAAGCTTTTACTCTCATTAAGCAGCTGACAAGTTCAAACACATACCTATTCTCTCTGAAAATCTGACTCTAATTCAGAAGTATTTAACCTATTATGCTTATCTTGTCAGATTTCATAAAAGTTATTATTATTTAACTATCCTCTGTAATGTTTAGCCATCAAATGGGAGCACAGGGACAAAAAATAAACCAGATTGAAACCACACACGCATAATCTTACACTGGAGTAAGATTAAACTTTCTTATACACTACTGTATATACACTAGAAATTATATATAATCTTGCATGTGGCAAACAAAAAAGAAAGACTGCTGTCTACCATGCCAGCAGCCCTCCTACTGCTCAGTTAGGATAGCAAGTTATTATCCCATTTTCTCCTCCTGCATCTACTTCTAAAGGTACCCACCACTAGCATGAAGGTAGAAGTATTCTAAAAAACCCTGGATTCACTCTCTGTCTTAAAATTAAATTACTTCTGTTTAATACTATACTGAATACATCTATGCTTTCTTTAGGTTTTTTTTTCTTAGAGTTTCCATAGCTCTCATTTTCATCAGTTTCTTCCATCTTTCAAAAACAGCTTCTCTTCCATCTTTTCTTTAGAAAGTTCTAAAGTATTTCTCACTTTTCCTCCACAATTTCAGAAGGTCACAAAACTTCCACATCATCAATTGCCAGCTCCTAATCAATCAGATCTCTTCTGTATCTGGTATACCATGAAAATTCATATTTGAACTTACCACTGGAAATCTGATAACATATTGAGTGTCATACAAATTACACAACTAAACTGAGAGATATCCCTGGTGAAAAAAAAATCAGAACTGTTCATGTTGTAATTGAAATTAACTTGGAGGAGAAATTATGCCTTATGCTTCGGTTCACCAAATATTGAGATAATCTCCTGCTACCTTAGGATTAGTAAAAAAAGCTTGTTATGCAATGAAATGGTTCACTTAATCACTTTAAAAAATGCACAGAATAGCTACACCTGAAAAAGAGCGCTCTGAGTTTTTACTACTTCATAGGTTCCACACATTGTGAAGTTCTTTTTTATGGCATATTGTCTGCTTGTGCCACAGAATCCTCTCTTAATACCATCTGCTCCACTCAGAGTAACAACACAGACCTATGTAGGAAACCTTCAAAAATAAAGTTCCTTACCTTATTCCCCAGCTTGAAGACCTCATCCAAACTGGTGCTATTAGTGTTTATCATAATGGAATCTGTATCTCCATAAATCACTTCAAGGTTCATCTAAACAAAAAAAATTGCTTTGAAAAACAAAAAAGAACCACTCCATCTTCTACAAGTCCTACGTAACTTTCAAGGTTCAAAAATATCATTATCTACATACTACCCCTTAAACACAGAAAGTATACTAGCAAGTTAAACAAATTTTTACTGATAGGTCTGTACATTTTATTAAAATCTATTTGAATTTAAAGAGAATAAATAAACTTCAGCCACTGATTTGTTAAAAAGACCACTGTCCAGTTGTGTACATAATATAAATAGGTAACATTTTACAAAATGAATACTAGAAAAATGAGTCAGTGAACAAATCTGATCTTGAGAAACAGCAGGAACTTGGATCAGAAATAGCTTTGGACTGCTAAGACACAAGAAAATCACTTCCACAAGACTGCTGGGCAAATTCAGACAAGGCAGTCAAAGTGTTTGAAAGGTAATATCACAGTCAGGTATCCCACCCCATTTGCAGCCATCACAATACTACCAAAAACTACAAAAAAAAAAAAAACAAAAAACAAAAAACAAAAAAACACCAACTTAGATTCTTTATTTCAAACACATCTGTGAAAGCATTGGCTAGTGGATGACAGCAACTGAGAATACCACAGCACTGTCCAGATTAGGCTGCTCTTCTTCACTCTTCCAGATTATGAAGATGGCTTCATATTTCCATCTTCCCTCTCTCATCTTTTAACTTCTGCTAATCCAACCACCTGTGATTGTCCTCCCCTGGGCAGATCTTTCAGAGAATGCTCCTTTTGGAGAATGATCTAGTTACTATGACCCACAAGTTTTCTCTTTGCAGGTTGAACTACTGAACAATTACACCCAGAGATGGACACAAACATTTACTGAACCCCTTCTCTTTGACTGACACTCTGCCCCTCACATCACTTCTGATTCTGATTCTTTTAACAATTTAAATGCCCTGCTTGGAGAAGATTGTATTCAAACACCAACCATACTTCCATAATACTCTGGATAATGGAGCAATTTCTAGACAAACTGAGGACCACAAAGCCTGAGGTGCATATGAAAGGTATAGCAAGAATAAAAGCAAAAATAAAAATTGCCAACACCAGTAAATGTCAGAACAACAACAAAAAAATATTGGCAGATGCATATAATTGCATCATATTAATTTGAAAAAAAAATGAAAACCTGATGTTTTCAGTGGTGGAAAATCAATGCAGCTGTAAAAACTGCAACATGGTTTATGTCCATGTTAAAATCCACAGAGTCGAAAAACCACCCCATGACAGAGTTTAAAGGATGCCAAAAAATAAACCATAATAAACCACTAGAACACATGGTGTAACAGGTTTATGAGAAAACTCTAATTAGCACTGCTGCTAATTTGCTTGAAACAGTCCCACATAGGCTTCAAGCAGGGTCCAGATCATATCTGTGGTAGGAAAAGGAAAAAGCTATAATCCATCAGGAAGGATTACATTTGTAAACTAGGCATCCTAAGAAGTGATTTCAGGTCTGTTTGGGTTACAGCTCTCTTAGAATAAAAAAATTTCACCAGGTGTGCTCTTTAAATGTTGTTGTTTAATGAAAATGCTCAGCATTACCTTCTGCACCATCTCCTTGGTATGCATCAAAATCTGAAATAAAAAAAATAATCAAAGATTACCGTATGATATAATTACAGGCTAACACAGGCAAACATATCCATTAGGTTGCTAACTCCAAATGCTCTCACCTTTCAAAACAAAGCAAACTACCTCTCTCCTGGCAACACAGTCACCTCAATACTCCTATTACATGAGTAAATTCTTGTTTGACCTTGTATTAATGCTATTATTAACTCCCCTAAAACAAGATTAAAACAAATCTCAAAATTGCATGTGCATGTGCATGCACACATTCTACCTTAGGAAAAAAAGAACACTGAATCAAATGGCTTAAATACAACCTAATCAGCAAGTGCTAGAATTAAGTCTCTTTCAGTAATTTAGGTCAGTTATCGCCTTCATATCCATCATCTTATTTCTTGGTGTCATTGAATTTTTCCCCAAAAACATCCTGTCTCATTTAATCCAGCCTGGATGGTGCTCACTTCAGAAGACTTAGTCAAAAGGCTGATTACCCTTGTAACGATGTCAAAATGGGTCATCAAAAAGCAAACTCCTTATGGAAACCAGAACTGGGACAGGGAGCTGGGATAAAGACAGGACACAGATCTTGAATCAAGGGGTGTAATCAGGCTTGTTCCTTGACCAAGAATGGATGCCAAGTTCCCCAAATGCTCTGAACAGCACCTCTCTGAACCTGAGAAATAGCTAAAGAGACCTGACGCTGCTTCCATCTAACAGTGCTCACCACAGTGGAGGGTGGGGAGAGCACCTCATCTGAAGCCACAGTTACAGCTGTAGCACAGAAAAGGGACAATCAAATTAGCTTAATGAAAAAAAGCGTAGTTGCAGCAGCAGGAAGAGCTTGGTGAATTCTGCACAGCTGCATGAGAACCAACATCTGGTCCATTCCTTCAGTCACTTGGCCACAGTTCCACTGTACTCCCTATTTCCTTCTTATCAACATCCTGGTGCTCTGGCACACAGCTCCAGATTCCACTTCCCTGGTTTCAGTCCTTTCCATTGCCACTCAGCAGAGATCTCAGTTTTTCTTCAGCTAATCCTGCTAGTCACATAAATTTATACTTTAAATTTTCTTGAGGATTAATCTGAACCACAAGTTACAGCAATGATAGATCAGAGTCTGTTACGTAAACCCAAATTTGGAACTCGAAAGATAGTCAGGCAACACACTATGAACAGCTTATATCAAATATAGTAACCAAGTCTCACCTTCACTACTTTTCACATATTAAATGCAATACTCCTTGGCCACATTTGCCAAAAGGTAGAATGAAGACTTGTAGTCAAGAAGCCTATGACAGGGAGCTGAGCAGTAGAAACCAACAGGGATGAGGAAAGAAAAGGGACAAACAGGCAAGAGCTGTCCATGCTCAGTGGGAATAAGATCATGTTCAGGGAAATCTCCTTACTTTCTTAAGGCCGAGGAGTCTAAAATGAAGCCAACTCTTGGCTGTTGTGATGCTGACTATGCTATCACAGCAAGGAATTCTGAAGCAGGTGAAATCTCCACCTCTACACAACAGCACACAAACAGGATGACAACACTGTCATTCCTTTAACACTAATGGCAAGTTTCTTCAGTATTTCAGAACCTTTATGTAACCACAGTGGCAAGTATGACTTTTTTTTGGCTGCAATTATGCACTGAAAGCTGTATTCCCCTCAAGGCACTTGAAGACAAGTTCAGTTCCAAACTATGATGTAACTTTGACACAGCTGAACTCACAACACATATCCTTATCAGGGTTATTCCCCAAGCACATACATCTGTGGATTTACACTCTCTGGGCCAGGTTCAAACCATCCAGTTGATTTAAAGACCTTTCACTGGTGCTGCAAACTAGGCACTCTGACAATGTGATGACTGAACTCTGCAGAAGTCCAATACTGCAGAAAGCTCAGCTGTCTTCACTCTTCTTTATAGAACAGGAAAACGGTGAGCCTTAACTGCAGATACCTGCTAGGCTATACCTGTCACTGGAATCAGACACACACAATTCCATTTTAACTGGAAGCTCAAAAAGAGGGTATTCCACTCCTATTCATCTAGTGAACAATTAGACATTCAACCCCACCACCTTTCTATGGAGTTCTGAAATTATTCTAAAGACACATCACTGGTACATGATATCAGATTTCATATAAAGTAGTCAAAATTCCAACATATTCACCATCCCATAACCCTTCCTCTCACATATTAGCTAACCCCTACAGAGAAAGGTTATACCTCTCCCTTAGTACTCCAAAAGCAAACAGGAGTCCCTGAAACAAAATTGAAAAATTACACCAACATTAAGAGTTTATACTGAAAATAAAGGAAGGCCTATCAATTTTCCCTTTATAATCTCTGGCATTTTTTACTTCACTATCTGAAATAATTCCATTAATAATGAGCAAGATAACTTTATTCTTTTCTGAAAAGGAATACCCCCTACTAAAAATATTGTCTGGCTGTGCAAAAACCATTTCTCAATTGTCCCTGAGGACTGCAGTGGGTGTAGGTAATCACAACAAGAGGGTCACAGCCAAATTGGCTTCATCAAATGACTGGCATATGCTAGTGCCACCCGTTCTGACAGGAGATCACTTGTGAGTGCCAACAGCTACAAAACAGAAGGTTATAAAGTATTGCTAAATTCATTAATAAGGCAGTCAGTAGTTATCTGATTTCACAGCAACACCTGCATATTTATCCTCTCATTACCAACTGGATGATGGAATTTTTTCAAGCACATTTCAAAAATCTGCCAATTTCAAGTGTAGAAAAAAAATAAACTTTGTAGTTAATTTTTCCCTTAACAAAGTACAGCTGTTGAGAATAATTGTTCAAGATCTTACCCTGTAATGTCAACTGCAGCAGAACAAAGAGTATTTAATTAGCAAATCTATCCAGTAATTCAACACCTATTATATAAAATGCCTTCGTGATTTTATTCAGGATAATTTGCTAAGAGGGTTATTACTGACATTCAGATGAAATTTAAAATTCCTACGCAAGTCGAGTCATAATAGCAGTAATGATCCCCCCAATCAGGAGATACTGTGTCACACAAGGTTCTTTAGCAATGCAGCAGCCCATTTCCTGACTTCTTAATTCCTGGGCTCAGCTCAGTGAGAGCCCTTCATGCCAATATTTCAGTCAGCAATACATCCTTAATGGGACTCTATTAAAATACCTAGAATAAAAGTGACTTTTTTTTTTTTTTTTTTTTTTGTTAAAGAGAATGACAGCTATGGTATCATATCAATCCTGCAGTTTCTCAGAAATGCAGAGCAGAGGAAGGGAGCTGGGAAGACAGAAGAAAGAAGGAAGAGAATAGGAAAAATGGTATTGGGTAGTTTCCTTTTGCAAATAATACTGCACTGCTTCTGAGAGCAGGACTGTCTCCTATTCCAAGTAGGAAGAATTAATTGCCTGGCAACCCATCTGTACAGCCGTGCCCCCTCCCCCCAGCAAACATATACTTCTAAAAACCTGTGAACTTCTCAGTACAGTGAACATCTGTGAAACTCTTTTAACTTCTTTTCTTGTAAAAGTGAGACTAGCAACACATTCTCTCACCCATGAACTGCAAGTCAATATAAACTTAAAGACTGTAATTGCAGACAAGCCCTCATCAAACTGCAAAATTCCCTGTTCTAATCCCACCCCAACTCACTAATTAAGTAATTAAATGAGGTTGTGATTTAAGACAGGGAATTATTAAAAATATATAAATATACAAAGAACAGTTTTACTTTTATTTATTACATCAAGTATTTTTGAAGATCCCTTATTTAAAAACCTCGGAAGAGTACCTACAGATGAGAAGATGTTTCTGTGGACACAAGCTAAGATACAAGAGTTAAAAACCAATGAAAGCATACAAAAACTAATATGCTGATGTAAACATTTCTCCTGAAAACACACATTTTCTGCAGAATCCTGGGGTCACAGATATGAAGGAACAGAAGAGAAGACTTAAGAGCTGACTGAAAAGAATGAGCATCATTATAAAAACATTGTACCAGAGAAGCATACACAAAAAAAACCCAAACAAACAAACCCTACCCACCCCACTCCTTGTGCATTCACTCTGCATGAGGAGAAAAACAAGTAGCCTTAAGGCCCTGTAAAAAACTGTATTTTTGAAAACTATCTGCAGTTATCTAGAGTAGACCTGATACATTTTTCCACTTCATTTATTTACTTCTGCAATTATGTAGTAAGAAAATAATTCTGTCACCTGGTTTAGTAATTTGTATTAGCAATTCCTTCCCATGGGACAGAGGAATAAATCAGATGGAAAAAACTGTGTTCCAATAACACCATTCATTACTCTAAGTATTTCTGAACCTCTGTATTTTTGTAAGCTATTCATTAATTTTGCTAGGATTTTGTCTTAAGTAGATCAGCACTGATAGACCATGGTCACAGGATGCTGTAAAAAGATTTTATTACAGATGATTTTCAGAAAAGGTTTCCATTGCTGGTCAAAAAGGCAAATATGCCCTAAGCATAAGTGAAAGAAGGATGGAGGCCTTATTTGCCACAGAGAGTGAAGAATAGCAATTCAGTCTTTTTATCAGACAATGGACTTGATTTAGAAAAGTTTGAGGGATCAGATTCAAGCAGTTAATAAGTTTGTTTCGAAGAGTTTTTACTGAGTATTTGCTGTACTTAGACAATACATTCAAAGTTTCATTTCTCCAAAATGTACACTTTATGAAACATTAACAGTATGAGAAATACACCTGAACTGCCAAAGTTTTCCCTTCTGTGTTGTTTTGGTTTTGTTTTTCTTCAGAAACGCTGAAATTAACTGTTCATACTCCACCCAGCAAAGCTGACAGACAGTAACACAACTTTCACAGCTTGTGTATATAACAGCAGTATTGGATGGAGCACCAAAACCTAAGGGAAATTCCAAGGGCTGAAGCAGTGTACACAAAGTTCCAGTGACACTGGTTTGCATGCCAAGAAGTGGGAGACTCTTTTGCCTCACAAACAACAGAAGACAAAAAAGGCAGCAACAGAAATGTGTTGAATACAAAAAAAAATTATGTGTATCTTTGTCACATTTTGACAAGAAATGTAAAGATTACAGTAAAACATAGATGAATGATGCAAATCAAATTAAAATTTGAAGACAATGTTCCCTTGGAGCCAGAAATAATTATATCCTTAAAATTCTACAGTACTTCTACTTCAAGTATTTGTGGTGAGCTTTGCTGAAGAGAATGGGAGAACCAGAATTGTTTTCTTATTAAATTGTGAAACTACTGATTTTTCTACACAGTATACTACAAACTATGCTATACAAAAGCAAATTTTTCCTATTTTGGAAAGGGTTATTTTGGTATTAGGATAAAAGAGGAATGAAAAATACTCTTAAAAGCACTGGACAAATAAATTAAAAAAAAAACCCAAACAAATAAAAAAAACGAAGCAAGCAATAATAATAATAAAAAAAAAAACACATACACAAAAACTTCCATGCTGGAAATGATTTTACAACGTCAGAAACAGAGAAACACAGTGCTCAACAGTAAAGCTGAATACTTGAGTGCATAGAAGGTAACTGACCTGGCTCTGACCCACTTCCCAGAAGTGTTCTGTGTTCCCAGAAGCAGCAGGAATACAATGTCCATGTGATAACTAGCTGTGAAAAATGTTGGTACAGCCTGGGCATCTCCTAACCCTCCAGAGAAACCACACACAGGGACAGTTCCTAGAGAAGCACCAGGGCTCAGCCCACCATGCTGATATTTTCTAATTCATTCAGAACTGAACACCTAAAATGAAGGAGCAAGGATCCCTGTTTCACTTAATGAAGAAACTAGATCAACAGCATTTAAAAGCCCTTGAAGAATGTGGTACAAATTTTGGCTCATTAACTTTTATGATTCTTTTTACTCCAAAGCATTAAATCAATTTGTGTTTGACAAACATTTTGTACTTGAACTATAAGATGCAAAGGTAGATTTGCCTATTAAGATGACTGTAACTGTATCAAAAGCTAACTGTACCACAAACCACAAGTAAAACCCCTCCTAATTGAGAAAGAATATGACAAGCATCATTTACTATTTCCTAATAAAACCAAAACATGTGTTAAGTTATTCAATATTTAAATCCATGTAAGTATATTCTACTTAGAGAAAACAACAGCATTTGTGTCAGTGGAATGAACAAACATTTATACAGGAAAGCTTTTCTTTGCTTTGGTTCCCAAACTTAAAAGGTTTAACACATTCAGCAAAATATAATCAGTCTTTGCTAGAAAAAATAAAATTACAAGAACAAAAAGTAATTGAAAATAATTATTAATAAACAAAGTCAGACAACTTAGAATCCAGTCAAGGTTTAAAACCAGAGTACAGAAATTTTTATCTGAATAACAGCAAAATCTACTCCAGAGTAGGGAATAATAACCATACCATCCTCTACATGAGGTTTAAAACTACAGTGTTAGAAGTTATCTTGCACATATATAAGCACATCTCTCAATCTCATAGTGACAGAAATGGAATTACTGTCCCATGTCCAAGAAAAGTTACTCTCATAGCCATATAACTAGAAACCCTGGAGAAATCAAGGAGTATGTCTCAGAATCAGTAGAGAAGATGGTCTTTCAAAAACATCAAGTATGCCTATAAAGTTGAAAAAGAAATAAAACTAATACTCCAAAAACTAAACATTTCTCAGCAGTAGACAAACTCAGTGCACCATCTGAGATGACAACAAACTCCCTGAGAATCAAATCTTTCTCCCCTTTTTTTCTGGGGTGGCTTTTTAAATAAAAAGCAAAAAACTAGAATTAAAACTTTTCTAAGGTTCTCCTGGTCAGCATCTTTTAAGTAATAACCACAACTTGTGTGTTTGGAGAAAAAAGAAAGCTTGGGAGAAGACAAGCAATTGCTAAAGAGAAAAACAGATGCAGAACACACTTGCACTACCTGATGAGAATTCTTAAAAAAAAAAGGCCTTCTACTGAACAATACAGCCTTCTTCTTCAAGAACCATGGGCATTTTGCAATAGCTACACTAAACAGAACAAAACAATCTCTGACTAGATACAGGTAATATCCACTGGAAATATCCTGACATTTTATATGAGATAAGAGGACATGGTAGCCTTGGTAATGAATAGATTGTTTGTGGATGTTGAGTCCATCAAAAAACCTTTATAAGTGGTTTGAACTGCTTTAAAACTGTTCTTTCATTTTGACTAAGTGATTGTCTATCAAAGCAACATTTATGCAAATTCAGAAAAGTATTTTAGCCTCTAATTAGCCTCCAAAGAAAGTTCTCTTACCTAATTTCTTAAATGTCATGCAGGATTTTCATAAAGCATATAATTTTGTTTCATTAAATTAGTTATATTTAGACAACACGACAGGTGTTTTTATAAAGTTAAACAATACTTATTCATCCTCCGTGGTTGCAGCTGGTGTCAGCACCAAGAATTGCTTGGACAAGGAAAGATCCATTTGCCTAAATGGGGCAAAATTATTATATTGCCAAGAGGATTCCCAGGCTGGCAGGAGAGCCTTGAACCAGCACTGAGAGGGGCAGGAGAGCCCTGGCAAGCAAAGGGTGGATATGTGAGCAGGAAGGACCTTGTAACCAAAAGCAAGGGGGCCTCTTCAAACATATCCATGAGAATAAGGAAGTGCCTCCAGCACAGTGTTACAGACAAAGTTCTTACACTTTCTAGGTCATCTCTCTGCTCTGAAGAAAAGGACCATTCTGAAAGACTTCAGAATAATCTGCTTCAGATCTGACAGGTTGTGAGCCTCAATGACTAAGCAAGAAGTTCCTGTACATTCAGCTCCACAACTATACTGGGATGTTCAAGGTTCCACCAAAGCTACTCAAATGCAAAAGATGAGAGATCAAGTGTATATGAATGCCTAGAGGGTTCACAGCTGTACTTAAAAAAAACACAGCTCTGTTTGATTTTTCATTTACCCTCAGAACAATAATAAAAATTATTATTATATGTTTCCACATTATGTTATGTATACAGGCTATTTTACAAATGCCTATGGACTTTGCTCCTCTCTGCTGTCAGCCTGGAACACCACTCCCTGTCACTATCTTAACATAGCATCTAAATCTTCAGTCCCATAAACCCATGTCTTGTTGGGATACTACCTCTAAACCTTCAGACACAGCTCTGTCTGCAGATTTCTCGTCCTTTATAGTAGTGTGGTACAAGCCTTCTCAGGTGGTGCCAGGGACAAAAAGCCTTATGAGGAGCCACTGAGGTCACTTGGTCTGTTCAGCTTGGGGAAGACTGAGGGGAGACCTCACTGCAGTTACAGCTTCTTGTGAGGGGAAGATGAGGGGCAGGCACTGATGTCTTCACTCGGTGACCAGTGACAGGACCCAAGGAAATGGCCTGAAGTTGTGTCGGGGAAGTTTAGGTTGGATGTCAGGAAAATGTTTTTTACCCAGAGAGTGGTTGGGCACTGGAACAGGCTCCCCAGGGAAGTGATCAGAGCACCAGCCTGACAGAGCTCAAGAAGTGTCTGGACAATGCTCCCAGGCACAGGGTGACTCTTGGGGTGTCCTGCACAGGGCCAGCAGTGGGACTCAATCATCCCAATGTGTCCCTTCCAGCTCAGCATATTCTGTGATTCCATGAAACAGTTTCAACTCTACATGGCACGGGTAACATTTTCTGCTTAAGGCAGGACCTAGTGAGTGCTCCAAAGATTTGAAACTATCATCAGGAACTTGCATGGTTAACAGCACAAAGTCTCAGCCATAGTTCTGATTTGTTCTGTGTGACTTCTTTACAGCACTTGATGAAGCTGAATTGGATACAGATGGAAAGAGGTCCTGACAGTCTTTCAGAGTCAGACACAGTCTTTTTAGATTATCTTTTAAAAATGAGCTTCCCAAATTCCCTAGATATGTCTGACAAGAAAACCAACAACCAACCAAAGTCCAAGATAGAGCTCCTCAGGATATGAAAGAGTCTCCTAGAAAAAAGTAAGCATTTACAAGGCATGTCAGAAATAAAATCTATTAGCCAACCAAACAATTGTAAGATGAATAATGTAGAAATAACATTTTTTAAAAGGCTCATTTAAGCTTTTTAACTATTTTTAAACTAACTACAAAAGAAAATTACTAGTTAACAATCCTAAATTGCTTGTTAAATAGGGCTTGAAACTCTAAATCAGGAATAGGAACTGTAGGGTGGGTTGGGGAACTTCACCTTCCAGATTTTTCCTGTAAGGATGTACAGGAATAAACGGGTCCATGTCATTGGGAGCTATTGCCTATCCACAGACATTCACCACACCACACATATCATAATCACTTAAGAGCTAAGGATGGAACCATATTTGATGTCAGAGAGCTCCTGCAGAAACAGAAGTATGTTCCATGACAATTTTGGGAGTACTCCAATTGAGGAAAGATGAGCTTCATGTAGAAGCAAATTCCTGAAAGAGACCACCTTATTATCAGCCTTTAGGATTTCACTTGGTCACTTGGTCAATTACCTAAAATTACAGTATACGGCACTTTTGATACCTTTTGTAGTCTGTCTCATAGCCCAGGATGCTTGTGCTGGTTTTAAAAGCAGAACAAGGTAAGTGGCTTATCAATGCATACAGTTACATTTTTCAGGACTATGAACTTGTGCAAAGAAATTATCATTTCAGAAGTTTCTTTTATGCATTAGTCTGTTGTTAAGCACTCCACGTACAGCCCACCCATTTCAGTATTTAGAGAAATTTGAAATGAACAGCAGTATGGCTTCATTACTAATGAAGCCAAGTTGCTAAGCTGTCATTGTACAATCCCACAGGACATGGATTTGTTTGTTACTTGTAAAGAATATGGAAATTTGAAGACTAAGAAAACAGACAAATGTATTTAACCTTTCAGCATGACCCTCTAGGAATCCAATCCAAATACTGACTTTTAGCCACATAACAGATTAAAGTAGTGGAGTTTTGCCACTCATTCAATCCCCATAAATCACATAAAAAGATACTGCTCAACAGGAATACATTTCTATTCTAATGATGGAAAACCTTAATTACAAATGCAAGTTAAGCATGCTACCTCCATAAATCCATTACTACAAGAGAGGCATGCTGATTATTTTTTTAAATCTTTAATTTGTCATTTAGACCTACTGTTATCTCATTTGTAAAGAATTCTAAATACATTTGCACAAAACTAGATTTCTCAAACATTAACAATGTTTATAAATGTCTCACTTATTTCCCTACAATTTGACAGGATTGATTTCGTGCTACATACTTCAACTCAATCAATCTTCGACTTTAGAAATTTTCATTTAAATTCTTCATCGCACAAATTCTGTTAAAAGAAAGAACATCACAACCTAAAGGTTTTGTTTAATCTAAAAACATAGCTAATAAGCTTTCCTACTACTTATTACAGGAGTTTGAATTGTTAATAAAAAACTCAGCTTTCACTCATATGCCAAGGAAACCTTTTTCAAAGCTCTCTCTTGCTCTCACTTTTCAGTTAAAGTAGAAGGCACCAGCACTGATTAACATTATTGTCACACCAGTCATTCAATATCCTCATTAGAATGATATCTGAAATGAGACCTGCAGGGCCCTGAGTTTTAGTGCCAACATAATAATCCAACCACAAGCACTGGTGGACAGTGGCTTGATTTCATCCACTGCTATTACAGATACAAATGTTGCTAAGCTCCTTTTTAATGCCCTTAGATAACTACAGGTGCTTAAAATAACAAACAAACAAACCAATCCCCAACACAGAAGCAAATATAGGGATATGCTGTAGGAATAAAAATCCCTGTAAGAATTTGCTGGCATTTTAAGACCTGGTTTGAATTAGGAAAAAAAAATATAGATTTAACCACAGGCTGGATGAAGTTGGAAGAGACCTCTGGAGGTCATCTAGTCCAGCTCCCCAGCTCAGGCAGGGCCAGCTAGACCTGGATTGTCCAGGGCCATGTCCAGACACCTTTGAGTATCTCCAGTGATGGAGACTCCAGACATTCCCTGGGCAAGTGTGACAGGTCTCAATCACCCTCACCCTAAAAAAGTATTTCCTGATGGATCTTCCTATGTGCCTCAGTCAACAAAGGAAACCAAACCAAACAAACACACACACAAAAAAATCTATTCTTTAAATGAGATAAATGCCATGAAAAAGCCTATAGATATTCCCTTGAGAGGGCTGAAGAATATAGAATGTCTATTAAAAAAAAGAGAAAAAAATCAGGAATATTGAACCTTACATATATTTAAAATACATTAACTCTGCTGGATTAAAAAAAAAAAAAAAAAAAAGAACCACAGCTTCCCACTGACCTCTAAGACACTGTAGAGATATTGCTGCTTTCTGAAATAGGCAATGCTAATTTTGTTAAGTCTTGATAAGCTGTGAAACAAGAGACTTTAAAGCATTTTCCCAGGAAATACAAATGAAACATGGCTGATAAGAGATGCCTGCTCTCTTCTGCAGGTCATGCTCTTTTCTGAAACACAGTACCCCAGAGGTACCTTATGTTTAAAACCTGGATATTTATTTTGATCATATGTATACATACAATTATAGGAAGATATTTAATATTCAAAGTCAAGAACCAACCACAATTTGACCGAGATTAATGAAAAACTTACCCTAAAATGTGATCTAGAATGGACTTCACTGCATCCTTCTCAGGCTTATAACCTTATGATATTGGCACGTACCACCTGAAAAGGCTGACAGCTCTCTTCTCAGCCATCACTGTGTAGTTGTTCAGACTAATTCCTTTTAACTATAATGGATCAACTTTCCCATTCACCTGAACTGCTATGATTTTTTTTCTGTTTAAGTTCTGCCTTTTCATGAGCACTTGCTCTCCTACAATCCACCACATAAGAAACTGTCAAGAAGCTGAAATATAGCAAATTCAAAGTATTTGAATATTTATTTGATTAAAGTATAGAAGATTATCCTTATTTGGTTAAAGTACAGAAGATTATCCAGTAGAAGAGAAAAGTAATTAACATCTAATTGTGAAGCTTTTCAAAAGAGCCTCATCCCAACCACAGTAAGAGATCTACACTATAGAAGTTTCTCATTTTCATTCAAAAAGGCACACCTGGCAGACCAACAGTAACCGTAGGAAAGAGAAAACAGAAGACAAAGAGGCATTCAGATCAAGCAGAAAACGTGTTCCCCACTTTCTTCCACATGTGCTTGCAGTCCTATCATCAAATAAGTAACATCTCACTAAATGAGGTACACTCACCCTAACAGAGAGAGGTAATTTAACAGGTTAGATAGAGGAGAAAAGATATTTAAATTGCCTGGAAGCTGAGAAATAAAAACAACTTACAAAGTCTGCATCACACAGACTTTTAGAGTGATTCTGAAAATGGCTTGCCAACACTGCTGCTGGTTGAAATTTTCAAGCCTTAAAACAAAACCATTCTGCAGGTAGTTTTTCAACAATGACAAAGTAAAATCTCCAGGCTAAGCTGGTGATTTACAATGGACCTATCTTTCACCAGGTTACAAAATTCTCAGCAATGACACAACGCCATGTGTAGTTGGGACTTCGGCAGAAGATGTTACCTACTTTGGAAACATCTGCTGTCTCCAGTACTAAACATTTTAATTTCCATATACTTCAAGCACCTTTTTCTCCTAAGGCTTTCCAGTGTGCTGCAGAAGACACAATAAGCAAAAGAAGAGGGCAGTGGGGGAAAAAAGGCCACAGACTTCTACAGGATCCTTCAAGGACAAGACAAGTTTTTCAAGTATCTTGGTAATAAAAGGAAATGGTCCATATATTAGAAGAAAATCCCAAAAATTTGTTTCCAATACAGAAATTCTACATTATTACAACAGAAAAAATATTGACTAGTAATGAGTCTTCAAAAACTGGGTAAACTAACACAGCCTGAAAATCAGTTTGAGGCTTATGTCAGCCTACTGAAAAAGCAATGATCCAGGAAGAACAGCAACATCTTTACTTGTCTCATCAAAAGATGACACTTCACAAAAACCACCTCTGGTCTCAACAGTGAGCAATATTTGAAGGGCTTATGAGGCAGATCTTTTATACTAAAGCTTTCCTATAGGGAAAACAGGGCCAGCTAAATCCAAGAAACACCGATATCCCACAAATCCAAGTCAGCAGTCCCCAGTGAACACCTGGATGGAGGAGGTAATATTAAGAAAAGCTGTCCTCATCCTCCCCCAGCAAAATAACAGATGTATCTTGGCACAGAGGTGGCTTCAGAAAAATACTCCAGGTGCTGCTCCTGCTGCGGGGACAGGAATTCCTGATGGGCTGCAGGAAGCACCCCACTGGCCTCAACTCTGAAACACCAATGAGGGCTGCACCACAAAGGACCAAGCACAACATAAAGCAAGAACACCAAATTACAATCTTCATCTTGCTTCCAAGCCCTGTATTTTCAGCCCTCAGCATAGATGGTTTTTCCCCTCAGAGAAAGCATTAGGTGTCAAAAGGTTCATAAACTTGGCTCACTGATTGATTCCTAGTCTGATTTGTAAGGCTAATTAAGACATGGCCAAACTGTGTCCATATCTTAACGTTGGTGTTCAAGCAAGTATCACACAATCTGATTAAAATTGACTAAAATGTCTTACTTCAGTAATCACTTAGACAGAATGAATTTTACATTAGCAGGATCAAGCACACGTCAGGCCTCAGTGGAAATGAAAAGGGCTTATAGTAATAGGATTTATAAATCCACCACATTAGGTTAATGGCTAAATGATTTACATGTAACTTTTCCCCCTCCTCCTCACCCTTCAACTCACACACAAAAAAAATTCCTATATTTGGCACTTTTAACGACAAGTGTCAAGGCAAAAACAGACGTTCTTTTTAATTAGCTGAAAATTAAAAGCCACAAGTGATCCTTCATTAACTCTTTCACTGCAGAAATAATGAATTAGATTTTTATAAAGCCAGAATTCTTGAAGACCCTAATGAACCTTTTCAAACAACCACAACGAGTTATCTACATGCGCATAATGAGCCTCAAATGGTTTGAGCCAATAAATATGCAACTGATAGAGTGAGATCCTTATTCCTTATAAAAATGTCAGTAATGGGAGTTTTTCATGTGACTATTTTCAATTGCAGAGAAGACTCTAAAAGCCCTTGCTCTTTCTCAGCCAGTAATTCAATCCAACAGTTAGCAGCAGTTACTAATGACACTGGAATATAGATGGCTTAAAGCCAACCCTCCCTCTCTGCAAGTGCTGGAATGTCCTACACCATGTGGTAAACCAGGTGCTTTGTTTTGTTCTTTTGGCAGCTGAAGCTTTCATTTTCTGGAAATTTGAAAACAAAGTCATTCAGCTGAGCCCTTACAGCAGCAGTCACTTGCATCTGCTTCATAAATAGGATACAAGCACAGAATAAGTTCATCTGCAAGTCCTACCTGTCCCCTGCCTCTCTCAAAAGCTAATACTAGGTCATGTGGGAAGAGTGAAAGTTCAAGTTAAATGCATACCATCATTTTTTTTCAGCAAAATTAATTAAAAATTTTCAGTTAACAAGGTCAGCATTTCTCAATGATACAGTGCTTTGCATTTTCAGGTCACTGTACAGACATTAATAAATGAATCAAACACCAGGATTAAGGTTAACTGCCAAGACCATACGTTTTAACATAATTTATCAAGCATGTACCTACTGTCACCAAGCACAGTTACATTATCATCACCTCACTTTCCTTACATGGCATTAGGAGGACTGACAGCCAGCAGGGCAGCACCCCTCCTCTCCTTTATAGCCCAGGTTAAGAACACAGCGTCCCCTACATATCCAGGGTAGCAAAAAGCCTGGGTTTATAGATATCAGTCTGCTTCTCTTGGGAAATTACCACAAGTTGGTTTTGCTCCAAACAGGGACTGTGTTAGAAGAAGGCACCTCACAAGGAAGATGCCTGTT
The DNA here is from genome assembly GCF_050655825.1 of Lonchura striata. Taxonomy (NCBI): domain Eukaryota; kingdom Metazoa; phylum Chordata; class Aves; order Passeriformes; family Estrildidae; genus Lonchura; species Lonchura striata. The sequence goes on along the minus strand of NC_140703.1, from coordinate 105,760,822 downwards.
TTCCAGCCCTGGCCTGGTGGCACGACAATAGCAGCAGCAGAGCCTGTTCCTGGTCCTCTCCTCTCCCTTGGCCATCAGGGTATCAGGTTCACATTCCTTCCCCACAAACACTTGTCCCGTGTCACACAAAAGAGTGACCAACAAACCTGATACAGGGCTGTTAAATTCAGACAGCAAGGCACCACACAATGACCTTTAGAAGAACGATATTAACAGGTGGCTGGTGTCTAATACAAATAATTATATTACACTTCAGCAGCATGTACCAAAGTGGAAACACATTGTCTTGTCATCAGCAATTGAATAAGCCAAAGTAACATTACCAGAATACTCTTTTAACACTCCCCTGTTACCTCCCCAACTACAGAGAACACCTCCTGTGGCAGAGCACAGTCAATGAGCTCCCAACTATGTCACGAGGTATTTCATATGAAAATTTCTCCAGGGTGTATAACATTTCCCTCTCTAAGCAAAACAGGAACCTTCCTGCCAGCCTCTGAAGAATCACATAAGTAAATTCCAGCCACTGCTTATGAATTTACCTTGTCTTTCCTCTTGGAAGCAGTCCACTAGAAACACATCCCTCCTTCAATTAAAAAGAAGCAGATAAAAGAAGCTCAGCAAAGTCCTTCAAAACCCGTAAGAGAAACCAGTACAAGTGATCAAAATAATTGCCCCTGCTCACTAATTAGTTTTCCAACATCAATCATCTCAAGTTAGCAACAGTTTTCATCAACCTTTAACCCCAAGAGCAGTCACTGTTTTGACAGGATGGGCAGCTGTGGCAAACAGCTGCAACATTTTGGGGCAGATGCGATTTCTGACCATGTCTACAGGCAGGCTGCACCTTGCAGGGTGCACAGGGGGCTCTCAGCACGACCCCCTGGCCCTGGCAGGGCTGCGGAGCCCAGCACATGCCCCTGGCAGCCCCGGCTACAGCGGAGCCAAGCACCAGATCAGTTTCCTGTCAACTGCGACATGGCCGACACTTAAGCTGCCTAAAGGCTTCTCATTCTTCACTTTAGAAAGGGGAGGGCAGGTTCAAGGACACTCCAGCCTGTCTAGGGTAGAGCAGGGAGAAAGCTAGGAAATCACACCTCCAAAACAACAGGTTAAGTGGTAACATACAGCTCAAACATCTACACACAGATGGATGGTGAAAGTACTTGGGGATGTAACAAAGAACTGCCTAAAGAGAAATACATTGAAGAAAGACACTACTTAATCTTTCATGTAATGGTGCAAATCACCTCATCTCCTACAGCAACAAACCACAAGCACTGTGTGCATTAGGGAGCTGCCAGCAAACTTCTCACGTGGGCTGAAAGAGCAGCACAGGAAGAATAAGTGGAGCACTAGTGCAGAACATGCCGACCACGGCACATGGCCAGAGTGTCCTGACAGACCCAGAAAAACATCCCTCCCCTTTCTCCCTCCCAGGGAAAAGCAGGTGCTTGGTCCCCCCACAGAAATAGGCCCTTCCAATTTGGTCTAGCCAGAACACAAGCCAGAGTCTGGGCAGCAAACCCATTTTTGTCCTCTGAAATGACAATCTAGAACAGTCAGGTGGATGCTGCTGGCTGGCACCTGCACCATCCTGGTGTTCAGTAGCAGCCTGTTCTCCCCTCCTGCACCCCCTCAAAGACCTCACTACAGGTCAAACAGGTGGGAGAGTTGACTTTTACTCAACAGCTTCAGTAACATAACTCCAGGCTCCCACCTTTATCTATAACCAACATGGTATTCAACTTGAAAGGCTTAGAGATGAGAGCAGTGGTTATGGCAAATTTGGGAAGTGACAAAAAACATAAAACGTGGATGTTTTGGCAGTGGGGACACTTTGGGGAGGAGGGAACGGAAGAAAAGAAAGGGAGAGGTTAAAAAACAATTTACAAGGAAGGCAAGTCAGCAAGAGACAAAATCCAGTTGTACAATGCATCCCCAATGTTTTTATACACATAAAAGCATGTATGTCCTGCTCCAAAGTTCTTTCCTCCACCAAAAATATCCCACCCTAAAGAGTCATAGAATGGCTTGGGTTGAAAGAGATCTTCAAGACCATTTAGCATCAAAACCCAAGTGTCATACAGCATCTAGAATACCATATAATACAAGGGCATGACTAAATTACCCTATAACAATATGCTTATACGTATGAGTCAATGCATCATTTCAAGAGTTACTTCTTGGTATGTTAAGGTAAAAGAAAAGCAGGGAAGAAGAAAAAGTCAAACAAATATAATTAGAACAACTTATTTTCTAAATATTAACTATGTGACCCTTAGGGTAAGAGGGCCCTTTGTTTTCTTTTTTTCTGAGCCATGCTCAGGCTCTCATGCCTGGTATAATTCACCCACTCTTAGTTTCTAACTACTTGGGACTCTTGTGGGCTGAGGCACTGGGATTAACAATGCTTTGCTGCACATCAGAAAATGTCTCTAACCACCCACTATACCCAGAGTAGCTGCATTGGGACAACAGAGTCTTTAGTCATGGCACAGCATTCAGTCACCAGCGTCACAGGGTCCCCTTCTTCACAAGGGCTTATCTGCTATCCAAAAAACTTTGGACCATTCCAATAGCAAAAGCCCTCAAGTCTCCAATGTATATGTCAAAAATGTTCCCCAGCTAGTACCAGAAAGCTCATCTAAACAGGCTGTAGTCCAACCTCCCTTCCAGTCCCAACTTCCTATTTTATTAAAACACTAAAAGCTACAGGAATTACTAATTTGAAGATACTTCTGTTTGCCACATGAGGAATTTTTCTGTTTAAAAATTTTACTTAATCCCATAAAAATTCATGGTACAAGGTACTATCCAGAAATCAAATAACATAAAAGCACACAAAATTTATTAGCATATTCAGAGGTGAATTATAGCACAGGTACTTTGATCCCTCCTAAGCACAATTATGATCCGAGGAAAGAGACAAACTGATGATCAGAGTAAACACCTCAAGACTGAACTAAGACAAGGGAAGCATTACTTTTTCCTTGCAAATGCTTTATACAGATGTACACTACAGTGAAGCAAACTCAAGATATCAGATCATGCATACATAGGTAGGAACTACCTGAAATCTTTCATAAACATTGAGTACATAAAAAAGAAACCCCTCTGCATTAAACAAGGACAATAATGAAAGGTCCAAATTAATTACTGAACACTAATTTTTAAGTACAAATATTTTTATGCTATGCCAAGTAAGTAATACACAGTTCCTCTCTTGCCACTTCACACAAGTTGTTGTAAGTGCATAGAGTTGCCTTTACAAAAGGCATCCAATTCATTAAAATTTTATCCAAAACATGTCACATAAAATACAGTATTTCAGTGTGGCAGAAGACTGCAGTGATTCCTTACCGGCTTTCCTCAATCACACATGGGCCATAAAATTTAACTAAATAGAGTCTACTTCAAGCTTGTAACTTCAGGTGAAGTGACAGCATAATATTTAGAAGCAAAGCAAGGGACCTTGACTTAACACAAATTATGGAAAATCCATCACCACATTCATGCAGCTCCACCATGAAACTAAGAACTGAAACATGGCTCATTTATGCTGCCAACTCTGAATCTGCACCAACAAACACAAGAAACTGATTATATAAGAGAATTTGTACCACCGTGAGGAGGAAAGAGAATGAAGAGATGCATTAGAGATTCCAAATTGATTCACACGTGTTTTGGACATCAGATATCTACAACATTTTGGTTCTTGGTTCCTCTGACTAGCAATGGTCTCTGTAACAGCAGCAAGCCCAAAAAACACAACTGCTTCAAGACTTTATGGAGCAAAACTGAAATAGTCTGTAGACTGCTGCATGGCAGAATGGTCTGCTAAGAAATCCAGCCCAGCCCCCTAAAACATACATCATATAATCCTATTCATAAGGATGGATATCTTGCTATCTTTTAAATAAGGTAAAGTTAGGTTATCTTGGTTTTTGGTTTGGGTTTTTCTAATTTCACTGGCCATGACAGACAATTTGAGACAGATACTTCTTCCTCACTGAGCCTCATTTCAGGGCACTTTTTACTATGGCCTTCAAAAAAAATCCATGCTTCAAAGCAAACTCCTGGGGAAGATTTATTTTGTAGGCTCAGAGCAGTATTGCCACGATAGCTGCTCGATTATTCCCCTGAGGCAGACAGACTAAGTAGGAGGCTTTATCCTTATTTAAGCAGATGGGTTATTAGACACATGACACCAACAGTTTTAGTAGGTTCAAACATGGAAACTTGGTTTCAAGGCTAAAATATCAAAATTAATCCATTCCTGAGGAGCCCTCTACATTATCAAATAAGCATACTTAACAGATATCTTGAAAATCATCACATCTACAGTGCAATGATTTAACAAAGTATTATTTTTTTTCCTTCCTTACAGAAAAAAGTGAAAGAAAACAGCCACTGAGGTTTCTCTGTATCTTCACAGGTTGCACATAAATGAAGCTGCAGTGCCCTATACTTCCACATTTGTAACCCCTTGTCTGAAGAGTAATAGTTTTGTGAAAGTCACAAGGATTGTTTTTTCTGCACTCTTCATCTTTTTTATTCTGGAGAACTACAATCTCCTAAAAGAAATAATTAAATGTCATAATTGTAATAGTAAAGAACAGAATAACAACAAAAAAAAAATCCTAAAAAGTACGTTTAACACCTTAGCTTAAAATACCCAAAATTAATTCCTATCTCTAGGACTATTCCTACAAAGCTGATCCTATGTGCATCAGTGTTTAAAGCCATTATATTACCTCCACATACTCAAGATTCTGACTCGTAAACTGATACTGCTCAAAGAGGGCAAAATCACTGCAGCTATAAAGAATCATCACTGTAAAATTCCACAGATATTTCCAATAGAACAATACTAAGCAGCCTACCATTCCAAGTAATTATCCACCTTTATCACTTGGAACACTGTGACATCTTTAAAATTCACACAAGGCATGTCCATGCACAATACACTCCTGTAAAACTTCTCAATCTCTAAGTAAATAAGTGACAGAGAACATTAGGGAGATGTAGTGGTTACCCTTTTTTATTTCTGGAAACAGTAGTTTCCTGGGATGGAATAAATACCTGACCTGCTGTGTGCAGTTGCTGAAAGATGGTCCTAAATAAAGATTTACATGCTGGCTGTAAAGAGGGACTTAGAATAGCATCAAAACTCAGATGGAGACACTTCAAATCTGAAGATTCAATGAACCTTCTGAAGGCATTTTTGAGAGTAACCAACAAGAGATGCACATTGGCACTGCTCCGTCACACTATTCCACAGTTTCACCATTGTAATTTTTCCTTTTTCCACTCAGGAAAGTCATCTGCATTTGCAATTTATTTCAGCTATAAACTCTACTATCTTAAATTTGTGCTTAGGAATTAAATAGCTATTAATTAATAATACATTATACTCACTAGGTAATATTCATTCACTAAATTTATTATTTCTTCTATGAGATGCTTGTAGGCTGATATAAGCCATATTATACTATGCCAGTGGTACACAGTGCATTAACAACTTAAAAGTGAAATTCCTATGGGATCTAGAAATTTCCATTACTCAAAATTTTCCATTTTAACAAAAACACAACTTGTGTTCAAAAGAAGAAAAGTTTAATCAATGTGTATGCGAGGTATTCAGTCTATTCTAGGAAAATGAGAGATGACCTTCACTCCAGTAGCAACTGGCTTACACTGTCCAGCTATGCATACAAAGGCATTCTGTGTTTGCTTTGATGGCCTGCACATGCCAGGGGTTGATGTCATTGATAGACTGACATTGCTGTGTTCTCACACAAAAACTTTATTAGCATAACAGAAGATCTGAAAGTGTGCTATCCTACTTTCTAAATATCTTCCCCATCTGCTGCTGGGTGACATATGCAGATCTCCTTCCCCAGCCTATTTGCTAGAACACTGCAGAACTCCACGGGAAGGGTCTGGTCACATCTGTCTTGGGAGCAAGGCAATTGTTTGTGAGATAATTGCTCTGTCCTTGTTGACTTGCAGCAATAATTGAGAACAAAATCACCTAATAAGCCAAGTTACCTAGTAATATAGCACATTATAACAGCAATGATTGCATATAAACTTTGAACCCCCTTTAGTGCCAATTAATTTCAAGAGCATTAGCACCAACAGTAAACTAATACGAAGCAGTTTAACTAATTAAAGCTTACTACGTAATAGGCTTGTAGCTTCAATTATCATTTTTCATGTTAGTCATCTGAAACTGTAATGATATGTACCAGCTGGAAAACATGTGCCTAGTCCCACAGCAACAGGTAAATGGAGCAGATTTTGAAACTATGTCATGCACTTTCCTAGGAAAAGTGCTAACTAAGCCTTATCAACAGAGACAAACAGCAGATGGCAACAAATGTGCCAAGAGACATTTCATCCTCCAGGAAGAGTTCAACACAAGGCATCAGCAAAAAAGGAGCAGAGTTGGAAGCACAACTCCCACAGATCTTACCCAGCTGCTCTCTTCCGTAGAAAAAAGAATAAACACCCCAAACACAAAATCAAAACCCAAACCTAGTTAGGCAGTGATTGCCACCCTAATGTAAAGACTTCATGTGTAATCCATCAACATTTCTTTCCCAGAAAGTCCAGTATCAGGTGCAGCTCATCAAAGCACCTGAAGCCCTTTTCCCCATGAGAAGCTTCCTTCTCAGCTCCCAGTGAGCAAACATTTGCTTAAATCCTGACACTGACTCTCAAATTTGGCTTAAAGAGTTCAACCCATTTTTGTTGTTTTAATTGTATGTACAGACAGAACTAATTACCCAATCTTTTTTGAACTCTTGCACACTTTTGGACACAATGAATGGAATCACAAAGTTGCTTGTCCTTTAGTGTGATGCAGTATTTCTCTTTACCAGTTCTGTGCATCCTGTGTTTCCAGGTTATTTTTGTGACTTGAAGACCCGTGGCTATCTTCTCTAGATCATTTTATTCTTGACATTTAACTTCTTGATACACTGAGTGAACTAAGCACGAAGGTTAAAGTTTCATGTTTTCATGTTCACATTTTAACTTCAAGACACTGCAATTATTAGACAAGCTGCTAGCATTTTTGGACAATTAATCTCTTTCTGAGCTATCCCATCAACAATTCCACATCTCCCTTTGCTCCATTCCTATCCCCAAGCAAGCACACACCAAGAAGCACATTCAATTATTGGTTTGGGAAGCAAACATGGAAAACAGGAACTAGGAAAACAGAAATAAAACAATAAAAAGAAAACCAACTACTTGCCATATAAGAAAATCTATCTGCAGCTCATGCTTCTTTTTTTTTCCAAACACTAAGGACAGCCAATTTAATATTTAAGGACCTACACCCATTTCACCTCAAAAGCAGTTAAAAGCAAAACATGTAGAAGAGTTTTTTCATTATGTGTATGCATATTGGCTCGGGTTTTCCCAAACTCCATCTCTCCCAATTGTCATTGTAACAGCGCAGAACCTCAGAGAGCATCAAGTCTTCCTTCCAGGGAACAAGTATAGTTGATTTCTTTATGGTGGGTAACTGCAGTCCTGAAACAACTACTGGCCCTGACACAAATACAAAAAATTAAAGACTAAACCAAACAACTCTATATTATGTAAAGCATTCACAAAGTTGGTTGGGGGTTTTTTTGGATGTTAAGAAAAACTTACTGAACCATAATAAATCCATTAACAATGTCTGTTTCCACACTGTCTGTCCAAAGAGACTAAATTATGAAAGAAGGATCTTGTTTACATAAAACTGCAAAATACCCCTTTATGCTCAAGAGCTATACAGCAAGTCTGTGATGGTCTATGCACAACATAAACTATAAATAAACTATTAACCACAGCTCTCGGACAGAGGGGCTGACAGACAGTCACAGAACAGACTTTCCTCAAGTTAATATGGAAAAGGCCAGGGACAAATACTAAGTCAGTACTGATACTTGATAATTGTGATAATCTACTACCACACATGCCTGACGTGCTCTTCAAAGCAAAGAGGAGTTGCTTGGCTTAGCAGGGAGGCTATCCCCTATTATGCAGACCAGCTGAGCCAAAAGCTATGCAGTACTGTATGGAATAACAGAAGGATCATTTCTGGAATAGTCAAATAAATGCCACTTCATACAGCTTTACCATCAGATCTCCTCTGGAAGATCCATCTCTTTTTCCATGTTAAAAAAAAAAATCAAAAGGGGAGAAAAGTAAAGCAAGAGCTATACGGGGGAAGGAAGTAGCTGACTTTAAGTATGCTAATAGAATAAACAGCAGACAACAAAAATTTATTCCTAGAGTGAAAACTAATAAAAAGGAAATCGGGACAGCTGCACAGTCCAAAATTGGCACTGATTTTCAGAGAAGGAATAGGATCCCTCAAACTCTTACTAAATGGCTCAGGAATCCCTGGCAAAAAATCAAACAGTTTCTTTAAAAAATTGCTGTAATTTAACACAGTATTTATAATAGAGCAAAGTGACACAAGCTTACACTCCAGGCTGAAAACTGAGACAGACAAACAAATGCCACAGTTAATTAATCTTTCCTTGGTCACCATGTCAGACACCCATCCTTCTGAAGAAAACCCAGAACTACGTGAGCTGCTAATATATGAAAGGTGAGAAATTTTCATAATTATTTTCCTTAAGTTCAAAGTCTACCTCCAAAATATGGGATGGCAAAAGGTCAGCACACTGAAGGAGGGTGGGAGGGAAGGGAAGGTTATTTTTATTTGAGTGAAATTTTAAAAATGTTATCTTCCACAGAAGCCTAAGAGCAAGCAAATAATTATAAATGCCACTAGATCCCTATAAAATGCAACTATCTCTGGGCCACAGAAGGAACTACTTTCATTAAGAAATTATGAGGAAGTAGAAGGAAAGCATCTGCCCTGTACCCCCATCAGGCCTCAATTCCAAATGTTCCAAGACCAGCTGAAGAGCTACCATGCAAATTGGGAGGAAAATTTCATGTGTGTCAGCTTTTCCTTAATTTATTTTAGAATCAGTGGGAAGTTTCTCACTGTAGGAGTATCACAGCTAATTCAATTTATACATATACATATGTTAGCATAATACACTTTTAAAAAGTGGCAGCTTTCATAATCTACCCTTGATTCAGCAAGACATTTTTATTCCAGGATGAAGTGTTTCAGTTCCCAAAATTCAGCCCAATCTTATTACAAGTCAGAAGTATTGTTCTGTGATTTACATAAAAGCATTTCCACTGAACTAAGCAGCAACTGACAGATGGGGTAAATGGGTTCCAGATAACATTTAAATAGCTGTGCCAATTACACCACACAGAGATAGGAACATGATCCCTTACTCAAATCCTCAGAGTAACCATCCAGAACACTGAAGAGAGGAGAAAAAAAAACCTAATCGTGCAAGTCATAAGGCAGCATGTAAAGGAATTTTTTAAAAACCCAAACATTCTGCATAAAGGACATAATCTCAACTAATTACATGCCAAAATGATCTTCTCACAATTTGTTAGAAGAGACTAGTAGTTAATAACGTCACAGATTTCCTCCAATCTTTTCACCAGGAAGGAATAGCAGTTTCTATGTCATTACTGCTCTGTCATCCTGGACCACTGCCAAGACTGTAGAACTTCAGGACACCTGTCAATTAACACATTCTTACTGAAGGCAGGCTCCTCTTCTGAGTCTATTAAAAATTAGTGATCACAAAAAGTAGTCAGATCAAAACACTGCAAAATTAAAATTAGTAGTGACTTGAAGGACAACAGCCTTCAACAACAACAAAAATCAAGAGGTATGTGTCTGCTGAAGCGACTATATACCCACTTTGCCAACAGATGATGTAGCAGACCTTTTTCCATCCCCCCCATCTGTGGCACATGGTCCTACATACAAAAATGACTGGTGACCTGATGGACAATTGTGAGCAAGAGAGTCAGATCTGAAGCTCTTCTCTAATCAAAGCTTTCTGCAGGGGTTCTCAGTCTAAGTACAGGCTTCTTATTGATTTTCCTTTATCCCCAGGATGAGCTACTTCTAACTCAAAAGTTGAAAAATATGAAGCTATGCATTGAACCAAAAAACCCAGGTACCATACATATTAAAACATCAAGGCAGAAGTGCAATTGCAATTTAAAGAAACCACAAGATTTCTGAGCAAATACAAAAATGGTATTTACCTAAGTTCAAAGATAATAGTGAGCTCTGAGGGAGATGAGGAAAGGGAAGAAATTAAGGCAGTCACATGAAAACCAAAACATCAGCTGTCATTGACTTAAAACTGGTTTGCTCAAAAATGAAATATAACCAAAGAAGTTCTAGATTCAACAAGTAAAATTCCAACCAGAATAAATGAACCAGAAGGCTGCATACACTATAGCACAGGACTAAGACATTCCTATGGCTTTATGTCAGCTTTCCACCTGCTAAGTCCAAATTCCAGCACAAAGCTTGTGGCAGTTTAATATCCCAGAAAAAATTAAAAGCATCAAGGAAGAAAACTGAAATTCACACTGGAAATCTTTTTTTGCACTGAAATCACAGAATACAGGAAAGAAATTTTTAGTGTGCAAAGTGTGGTATTGCCTAACAAAACAACAGTGCACACAGAACAAGTCAGAGACCCAAACAAGTCAGAAGGGCAAAGCAACCCAAGTATAGAGCCCTTACTTTAGAATGGCTACCCATCTCCCTGAAAACTGTTCTGCAGTTTCACTTTCCTTCAATTAAAAAAAAAAAATTGTTTGTACCTCAAGGTCTCCTCCATGTTTACCCAGTCATTTCAGGAAATATGACCCTGAACTTCATTAGAATATTACATTGTCCTACTTTTCTGGTAACGTCCAATAGTTCAAACAAGGGAATTTCTGCTGTTTCATAAACTAGGCAAGTAATTTGAAAGAAAACATTAATGCTTTTTGTTTTGTTTTTTTTAAACCAAGGCTTATCAATCATCATAATCCAAATTTTAAAAGTTTCTGCAATCTCATGTAACTACCAAGACTAGCACAAACTCATAGAGAAATGACTGTCAGGTACTAAACCCTGCAATAAGATTCAAGCTATGTCCCATCATTCCGTATTTTTGATGAGCACTGCTTGATAAGCTCTTGCTCTTTTTAACGGCTGCCAGTTAAAACATATTCAAACAGAGAAGGATTAACAGGAAAGGTAAAGGGAAATGGGTATTCTAATTTTTTTTAACTAATCCAGGTGTTGAAATAGGATTTTAGGGAGTAAATATTCCTAGTGGTTCAAATTAGCAAAAATAAATATCAAATTGCAAAGAAGATATCAACATATATAATTTAATCCTTCTCTCTGAAACCTTACCTGTATTTGATAAAAGGCATAGTCTGAAGTTAAAGACAACACAACACAAACATCTCCTGCATTACATCATGTATAACTGCTGGAAGGAAAGCACAGACAGTAAGCATAATGCTAACAGTCTCTCAATCACTTATCAAGCTCTAAAATTCGGGAGATTTATTTCATCCAGCTTTGACACTGCTCTTTTTCTACTACAAAGGGAGTCAGAACAAATTATTTTAGGCTGTATGCCTGACTTACAACTTTCCTTGCTAATTGTTAAGAGATCAGGTATGCCCCAGCTTGCTAAATTACACCTACTTCTCCAGAGCCCCTTGTTCCAGAATTCCTGATACTGCCCACCAAGATCTCCTGTATTCTGACAAGGTATTGTACCTGCAGCAATAGAGAAAGTCTATCTTTCACAGATAAATTAAGGTCTTAACAAACTCTTTCATCTGTCTCATAAGTATATTTTGGTGCTAAAAATAGCATAAGCTGTTCATACTTATCTTCTAAATTAGACAAATGAATCCTGGCACAGGCCCAGTGAAAAGACATAACATGCAAGAGACCACACTACCTAATCTATACAGCAAAACCTGCCTTCGAAATACTCAAATATTTTTTTAACTCTGAAACCAAAAGAGCCTGGTGAGAACAAGTATCACTGCTGACATATCTTCATACTTCCAGTTTTCTTCCCTTCAAATGACAAGTTTCATCTGTTGGATCTTGCTGACCTTGGTGATAAATCTTAGTGAGAATTACAGGAATTTCTAAACTGATGGTTATAAACCAACTTTGGTTTGAAGGGATCTCTGACATCGTTTAACCCAACCTCTGGCCCCATATAGGGCTAGACCTGCCCTGGTGCAAGGCTGTGCATCTCTGGGAAGAGACTGGTTTCCTCTAGACAGCCCCCTTTAGGTTGTTGGAGATCACAGTTAATTCCATCCTCAACAATTTTTTTCCAGAGCAAAGGAACTCAGCTTTCAGCCTCTTCCTCTATGTCAAAGTAGGATCACCCTAAAACCACTACCTGAAAAGAGCAGACCTAGTAGGCTTAAATGAGTATTTATCCAAGAGGGAAAAAAACAGATCATTTCGCTGTGGATGGAACTAAAAGCTTCTAATAGAATTTGTGGTGGAAAAGTCATCTATCACACAGTGGGCAAGATTCCCAGGAAATAAATTAAAATTTTTGATAATGAGAGCAAGGTATCACACCTTTGAAGGACAGTATGAATATTTATTTAAGTCTCGTGGGAGACAGACACTTCAGTTAGACTATTTTTTTATCCTCTTAGGACTAGTGCTTGAAAAAGAAAATTATTTTTAACTCCTGTTTGAAGTATCTTTTATTTTGAAAACTTTATTACCATCTAGGTATCCAAACCCAGGGCTTTTAGAACAAGCCAACATTCAATTTAAGATAAATGCATGATGCAAATGAGTGAGGCAATAAGATACTAAAGAACAACTTCTGCAGAAGTCTCAAAGCCCTAAGTATTCTTTGACAAGCTACTAATGAACCAAGAAAATGCATACTGTAAAGACATGTAGTGCTATCAAATATACAGGCTGGAGAAAAACATTAAATCATGACTTAGCATTTGTATTCTTCTAACCTTAACAGGAGGGTTTGGAAAATAAATGTGTTTGAAGACAGAACCAAGGCAGTTTGCAAATGCTGCTAAAGCTCTCAACCTTCATGGTGAAGCACCTGTGCTCCTGTGTCTCACTTTTAATAAAGCATCTCTGTGAGAGAACCATGAAGGATCCCTGTTAATCCCCACAATATTCTAGATAAGTTTAAAGAATTTCTTTAGTAATTCTGAAGCTGAAGCACGGCAGACTTTGGAGGATGCAGGATTCAAGTGCATTCCCAAATACTTTATTGAACACCTGAGAGTCTTTCCTGCTACCACTGGATATGGTGAGACATTTCTACCTCCCCTAATCTTGAGGTGTCAGCTTTCTACCCAACACATACAGCTTCTAAAATGGGATGTATTAGTACAGTTCAGATACAGAGAATCCTCCTGAGACCTTGCTCTTCCCAGTACTCTGGTTCTCAGTTTTACCACAGTTCTGGGTGAGGAATATCTTCTTGTTACCTGGTCAGTCAGGTTAAGATATAACTCAAGGAAAAATCTGTGTCTTATGGCAGGAAGGAAAAAAAAAATACAAGATAGGAAACCATAAGGAAAAAATCAAAAGTACAATTGAAAGAAAACAACAACCAAAGAAAACCTCCATGTGTTATCATAATAACAGTAAGCCCACAGTTTCACAGTCAGGTATGAGCTGAAAAATGGCTGGTCATGCCTGACCTCTTACAGCTCACACTGGGCCTGCCCCCACTTTCCAACCTCCTCCTTTCCACCAGCTCTCAGAGCACACAGTGTGTCACTGAGCCATTGATCCAACTGAAATCAATTTGGTTTTCCTCTGGAGTTAGTTTTCAACTCGGATCACCAGGCTGATCCAACTCACCATGGGGCCATGCAATTGCTATAACCCATTCAGAGAAATCAGCAGCCAGGAAGTGAGAGGCACCACACCTCTGGTAACAGTACAATCTTAAAATAAGCAGTTAAAAAAAAAAAATAAGTCTCTCTATTCATCTGACTACTGTACAATCAATCTGAATCTGATCAATCTTCCTGAACATCTAAACATTTCTTGGTGAATACCCATTAAATTAAAACCTTTCTGTCCAGAGGGGAAAAAAATACCAACAGGCCATCCAAAATAAAAGAAGAAATATACCTATTTTTTTTCCCTTATAACTAATTGCTTCTTTACCCAAAATACTCTGGTCATTCTTCTTAATTGAAATGTTTCATTTCCTCTCCTTGGAGATGCTAAAGTCTGTATTAGACCAGATGTAATCTCCTGCTCTCAACCACCAATAATATTTCAACAAATGTGAAGATGCTCCATAATTTTTCAACTACTTGGTACTCAGTTCACAGTTCCAGACTGTATGCAGCCTCTCCTTGCCTACTCTAACTCATTTTGGATATCAGCATGCAGAGTAACATACATAGCTTTTTCACAGGCCCACAGTTGCACACACAATGATAAATGTAACAACAGTGGCAAATTATTTAACCCCAACAGCAATGCAGCAATTTAACACTATTTCTCCCAAGACTTTGGGTTGCCATTTCCATATTTAAAAATAATTGCAAACTCTTTGCCTCATCTTTTGCCATCAAGTTCTGTCTTCCAAAATTCTTATTTTGATGTTACATTCCCTGTTTAAATATAGATGGCATGCTTATAACAAGACAACTGCTCTTTTAGCAATCCTCTTTCTCCCACAGTACAACATGGAAGAAACCAGGAGTCTGTCAATTGCCCCATTCACATGACAATCCTTACAGGCTGGATAACCAATGCTTTAGGTGCAATCAAGAGAAAGCAGCTAATGATCATTTTCCCTGGATGAACAAGACTTTAGAAAAAAAAAAAAAAAGCCTGGATTTCTTTACAGATCATAATTACAGTAGACGGCCATTAACCTGCTTACCTACCCTTAATTTTTTTTAAATGAGCTCATCTTTCTCCACTTCATTTTTCTCCTCCCTCATCCATTCTTCTCCCAGACTGCAGCAATAACATGCTTTTATTCTTTCCTTTTGACTGCCAGGGCCTTAAACTAATTATTAATTGAGAATGTATCTAAAGGATCTGAATGAGAAAGTTGGAATTAACCCAATTGCCTCTTTCCCCCTTTTCTTTCGCATATTTGAACACTAGGTCTACCTGTCAGCTCTGCTGAAAACATCAAGTGTGTTGTTTTCCTTTCAAAGGCAAGTCTGCTTGGGGAAAAATATGCAACAGCAAAAAAACAACACAGAAAAAAAGCAAGTACCTGGAAAAGGCCTCAGTACTGATTGAAAGCCATTAGCAAGCAAGCTGTCTACTGTTAAATTCTCTCAACAACTTTGGTGTTCTGTAGGAGAACCCTGCAGCAAACGGCATCCTGCATTTAGGAAACCAGACAACTGACACTTCATCAAAAGGCTTGTCCTTTAGAGAGGCTAGAACGGCATGACCCGACACTGCCTGCTGGTGCAGAGCTGGCTGCTTGTACAGCTCCGACTCATCTTGTTTCCAGTTGTTAAATTACATTAAAGGACAGCTAAAAATATATTAAATATTTTCCTATTACTTTTCCATGTGAGCAACAGCTATAGTTACAACAAGAGTAACGTCAAGGCAAAGGCTTAGTAACATGGGGGGGTGGGTGGAGAGAAAAGTCCAGGAATCCCTCTAACAAATTCTTGATGAATGGTTTGCAAATGTAGAATTTTCAGATTTTTTTTTTTATTTTGCTGAACTGAGGCATTTCTTAAAGTCAAAAAAAAAAAAAAAATTACATTTGCCAAAAATGGTCAAACAGATCTGAGCTATAGTTTTAACTCGCTTCCACTCTACATTTTTGCCTTTTTTTTGCCTTTTTTTCCTTCCAAAACACACCGGAACTTAGCAGTCTACCAGTGACACCTAAATTCTGACTAATTCACATTGATATGCCCCTGTGAAAGATTACCCACAAACGAAAAACAAGGAAGACCCGATGGAAAAAGCCGATAATCAACGTTTAAAGACAGACAAAAACGAGTGTTAATTGATTAAGGATCTCCAGGTCTCTATCGCCATCTAGCGAAGCCAGCCCGCCATTATCACACTGTCCCCCTGGAGCGACAGACGGGATAAATCCCGCTGGATCCAGCCTGCCCCTGCTACATTTCTATTCCTTGGCTGAAGGAAAATAAAAACCAAGCACTGGCTCGCGTACAGCTGACTGGAGAGAACTGAGCTTTTATGGATTTCCCTGTCATAGAATCATAGAATGGTTTGGGTTGGAAGGGACCCTAAGGATCATCTACCTTTATGATACAGCTTTTTTAAAATGGCTTTTCCACACCGTATTTAATAGTTCTGCCACCAAAATAAAGTGAACATGCCAAGTTCTGCTAATATAGTTCAGAAGTGCACTAATATAGTCACACAAGTTTTTATAACAGCAATGTGTTATAAACAAGTATTTTTAGTCACCATAAGGAACCCCACGGCAGCTCTACAGCTTTTACTGCATCAGCATTGCCAAAGCACAAAGAGAAGTTAAGAGTCCAGGAGAGGTGGTACTCAGCACTTGGCATCAGGTGCTTCAATCTTCCCACAGCTTTGGTGGAAGGATTGTCAGTCACCCACAGTTGAAAAGCATCCATTTACAGGACTCATCAAAACTCATTCTCAGCTACATTAAAACTTGATGCAAGCTTTAACAACTTCAACATGAAATACACATTTCCTACCTTCAATTATTCTGCTAAGACTTACAACTGAACTGTAATTGTGTTAGTGCAAATATTAAGTTCAGTTTTCATCCCACACAATATTTTTCCCACTTAGACTTCTACAAGCCTACCTGCATTTACTCAGGTGCCCTTGACAACAGTATAAAAAAAAAAGTATTAATCGCAGATCAGAAAAGGTCATTTAAATTTAGACCATACATTTTCTGTAACAGTTACTTTTTAATTAACCTTTTCTCACAGAGAACCCAAATGTCCAGATACTCAACATTTACTTCTTTTATATTAGAACTGAGTGGTAAGAGGAAACCTATGAATAGAAAGACTAATACAAAAATTTAAAGTAATGTTCTTCCAGATCAAATATTTCAACTTAAAGCAAACAAACAAACAAAACTCATTAAAACCAGAAAACTAAGGTGTCCTCACATCGTCATCTGTGGCAAAAACTCAAATGTGTGCAAAGGCTTAACAGAAGCCAGCACAGATCCAGCAGCAGCAGAATTTATAGGTAAGAAATCCTTTCCAACCAAAGATCAACTGTGTAAGAGAAACCATCTCTGATTACTCCCTAGCACATTCTGTAGCACCTATTTAGGATTTCCCCATTTCACCATCACTCTGAAACATAAAGCAGGGACACCAGATTTTAACAGTTATCTCATAACTGATAAATCACAGACAAATGGGAATAAACTCCATGTGCAAACAAGTATTTCCCCATTTTAACAGAGGCCAAAAGCTTAAGTATCCACAGAATAGCAGGTTTGTGGCAAAAGGTCCATATCACATATGAAGATCATTTAAAAAAACAAAGAAAAAAGTAGAATTAATAACTTTTAAAATACCACCAGAAAATATGAAGCTATTATACTCAGCTGCTTTGCATGCCAGCCTCATAGACAGCATGAGGTTGAATATTCCATCAACAAACACCTTATTAATACCTTATTAAAGGAAATACTAACTTATGAATTCACATGGCTGCATGGCACACTTGCAGTTACCAAACTAGGAAATTACTTCTGAGTTAAATGGATATGTAAGGTTAAACATAACTGCTTACATAAATTGGGAAGACAACAAATGTGGGGTTCTCTTAGAGAATTGTTTAGATAGATAATTAAAAACAAAGATGTGTTACAAGAAATGAAACACCCTAATGCAATTGAGTTGGGAATTGTGCAGGGGGTGTGCCCTCACATCACAGGGAGGATGAGACCTCATCCATCTCCCTGATCAACCCAAAGGCTGACCAGCCATCCTGACACAACTGCTCCTGGCACATTTGCAGACTCCTGCTTGGTATTCTCTTTTATAAGGAACTAATATTAAACATCATTATATTTTAAGACAATGAATATACATCAGTGGTATGCCTTGGATCATTAAAGATTATTTTTCTCACAGGGACAAAACCAATGTCGTCTGTATTGAGCCACCATCCTAACCAATAGCAAGAGTAGTTTTGCCTACAAGTCAAGTGCAACTCTTACAATAAAATATGAGGCTAATGAGAAACTTTATTTTAAGGAACAAAGAATTTCCAAAAAATAAGCCCTGATACATAATCCATTGCCTCCATGATTAATTTGCCGTATCACAAACTTTAGGCCTTCAGGAAGTCATATCAGGCCACAAGACAGTCTGGCTACAAGCAAGCTCATCCAAAGCTGAAGCACACCACCAAATCAAAGACTAACCCATCAAGCACAACTAGAAACTCATGGAAAATGAATTTAATTTCATTCATTGAAAATGAAAGCAGATTCAAGAACAAAACCATTCTTGTATTCAATGAAAAAAAAAAGCAGGTGGCTTAAAATCAGCATTTTTACATGTGTGTACAACCTGTTTAATGACTTACCTCTCTCCCTTTATGTGTCACCAAAGCAGCCAAAGGCTTGGCATAGAACCTGCTGTAGGAAAATCCCAGGCAACCATACATGCTGTTAGCAGTGAGTTTCAAAGCTTTCTGTCTGATATCATACTGAAAAGAAACACAACCAAAAAAATGATCCAACCACAGCCATCAGGGAACAGAACTTAATGCTCACAATTACATTCACAGCTTTTTTATACAGTCTGTAGCAGTGATGGGCTACAAATAAAGAACATTACAATCACTGCTCACTACTAATCATCTCTATTCTAGAAGGCTGATCAGGACACTTAAGGGGAGAGGGGGGAAAAAAATCAGCTGAGTTCTATAAAACACACCTGTAAATAGAGGTCAGGATTTAAATCTGGCTGTTTCATTAACTGCTTAACTTGGCGTCTTCTCTCCACCAGTTTCCTGATTTCCTTAGGTAAAATTCCCATTTCCAGAGATGGGTCTGGAAGCTCTGGAATTTCTTCCTCTTCTTCAGTCTGTGAAATGATCACCACTGCTTATCATTTTATGGCTTGAAGATTAGATTTTAATGCATTAAGTGCAAAGCTTATGGAGGGGGAACCAAAACCATACAGATTGTGCCAATTCCTGCAGAGCACCCAAAGTACAGTTTAGAACAAGCACAAGAGTTTTTTTTGCAGTATTTAACTGTATTACTTTGCTCCTGCTGGGGAACAGGACCTAATTCTGTTTTTCTCTTGGAGAAACACAAAGAAGGCATGGACCAGCAGCAGGAAGGTTTTTGTTTTTTATCAGTGTGTGTTATATATTTATATACATATATAAATCTAGATAAATAACACACACACATTCTCACTCTTAGGTATATATAGATAAATACAAAAATATAAAGAAAAGTACACACAGAGCAATTCTTTCTGTGCTGAAAAATCCATCCATTTTTTATCATCATCTAAGTACTTTTGGTGCTCAGACCTGTCAAAAGGAGCACATGCTCTGTGGAACTGATACTTTGAATGATACAACTGACAAAAGTAGACCAAAAATTCCACCCCAAGCAACTCTTGATTATAGCAAAACAACATAGCAAAAAGGACCCCTTCTTAGCATGACTGAAGAAACAGCAAGAATTGAATCGTGTTTCAAGCACAATGAAAGTGACAGAAATGTGCAAAGGAAGGACAGTACAGACACAGTGAGGTTGGCAACTTTAGTAAAGCAGGCTGAGGAGAACTGTAACAAGAAATTACACCAAAGCCTGATTAAACATCATACAGAGAGAGAAATCAAAATTAGCTGCTTCAGGTTGAAGCACACTTCAGAAAGCAGGGAAAATCCAAATTCAGCTTGAAGAAACTTTCAGAACTCCACATACCTGTCTCCTCATTTCTGCTACTCTGTTCACATTTCAGTTGCTACAGGACTCACTAATTCCAACCTGTGAGCTGATACCAGTTAAAAATAAAAGCCTCTGCTTTAACCTTTAGACCTGACCAGCTCAATGCTTCAGTTTACAACACAGCTCCATCAACAAGTGTTCCAGCACTGCTGAGGAAATGAGAATCTCCAGCCATGGATAAAGCAGAGCCAACACAGCTGCTTATAAAACAGTATGTCCAACTGTACCTTCAGAAGGCTTTTCATTTGTGTTTAACATAGTTTGAACACCATGAGGTTTTGTGAAGCCGGTGCCAACAGTTCACACAGTCACAACATCACACTCCAAGTCACACACATCATTTTCCTGATGTCTAATAAGGCTTGAGCTCATATTCATATTCTTTCCTGTAGAAAGCATGAGATTTTTGCCTACTTCCATCAGGTATATTTGCATAAATATACAAATAGCAACTTAACTTCAGGAAGCCTCTATCAAGCTAGGATGAAACTAGCAAAAGGGCTGAGAAATTGCTAGGGTGGATGTGTGGCTGAAAAGGGTCACAGAGCCTCAGTAAAAATCTTGTTTCATGAAGATACCAAGAATAGATGGGAGAGAACTTACCAAGATTCTGTAAGACTATTACAGAAAGGAAGGTGAGAGACACAAAATATTCAAAAAAGTCCCAACCCACAAATTAACACAATACATCTTTAAACAAGAATCACTTTTTATATGTGAGAGGGGACAAAAGAAAAAAAGGTGAAGAAGAACAGCTTCTTAAGGAGCTGATTCACAGAAAATGCTCTGAAGTTAAGACAGTGTAATTTAAGCCACTAGTTAAAGCACTCAAACCTCTGCCCTTTTCTGTGCTTCTGATGACAGTCGCTGCACTGTGGTAAAGCAGATGTTGAA
Source organism: Lonchura striata (assembly GCF_050655825.1). Lineage (NCBI taxonomy): Eukaryota > Metazoa > Chordata > Aves > Passeriformes > Estrildidae > Lonchura > Lonchura striata. The sequence goes on along the minus strand of NC_140703.1, from coordinate 105,740,039 downwards.
CTCCTGAATAATCGATGGGTACAAGCTGTTGAAGTCGAGAAGCAAAATAAACTTGTCATAAAAGCCTAAAACAGAGATTAAAACAAAAGTCATAATTACTCAAGTCTCCCAAAGGATCCCATACAACTCCACAATTAATACTTAAGTGACAGTTATACATTGTACCCCATTTCCATAATCTAAATCCCTTCAAGCAGCCTTTGAGATGCACCAGTGCCCTTTACAGAAAGCTGTCAGAAGTGGAACGATCCAACCCCATTAACTCACCAGAGTTGAACAGATAGCTTCTGTGTTACTATAGGACACTTGTACAGTTTTCCCCACACAGAGGAGAAACTGAAAGAAAACTTTCGTGTCCATTGAAAAATTATACATAAATATACAGTCCTAATCCCTCAAAATAATAAATCCACAATCAATGTTGGGAATTTTGTTGTATGCAACAAGATTCTCCTCACCACAACACCAAACTCCCACAACCAGAGATTCCCCACTACAATCTCTCTGTATTAATACTACCTACCTGTCTCTAACTTAATTGAAGAAAGAAAATTGCCACATCTTACCGACTTTGGGTTCCAAGACTAAGCCCCCAGCATAAGCTGCTTTCTTTTTCCCTATCTTTGATTTATTCTGATCTTCAAAATCTTCATCTTCATCCACCTACATTTGGCATTTAAAAAAGTCATTATCTAGTCTCTAAGATTTCTGTAATGTTAGAGGAGTTATTTTTGGCAAGTGAAATACAAATTTGGGAGCCAGTGCAGAAAACCTTTTAAAATATATGCAAAATATGGTGTTTTCATCATGATCCTTACTAAAGTTCTCTACATATCAAAGCAGCATTCAAACCAACTCTGATAGGAAAAAAAAAACTGCTAACAAGAGATTACAAAGACCTTAAAGTATTGTCATCATTCAACATGGCACCAGAATGCCTTTTAAACTGGCTGTAAAAGTCCACACTATGAAAAAAATCAACTCATGACCCAGAAGTGGTATGATTGCTCAATTAAAATGTTGGTTTTGCAAACAGAATGGCTGGGCTTGAATAAAACAAATAAAAATATTACTACTGACCTAAAGAATATTTTGGTTTTTGTTTTGTTGTAATAAGAATTCATCTCCCAATTGTTCAATTATATTCTGAATGACTTAGAATTCCAGTGCTGCTCTGATGCCACAATACAACCAACAGAAATCATTACTTTCAAGTTTGCTGTTGAACTTATTTAAAACTAAAAAACAATATACAGTGAAACATAAATACTTTCTCAAATTTTAATTTGTTCACTAACAAATATCTAGAAATTTCTATAATTATTATTTACACTGGTATTATATAAATTATTTTAATACCTTTGGATATTTCATCCATACAAATTTTTCTTGTAATAGTGTTCATCAAAATAACTAAATGCAAATATTAAACAAACACAGATTATCTTCTTTACTGTTTCCCCACACAAATAAGTATTTAGCTTATTTTAATTTTAAACTAATAGAACAACTGAGTTTTTACAGATCTGTGCTGCAATGGAAAAGCTGTTGCATTGTCCCGCTCTCATTATGGATTCCACACAAAACTAATGTTTTAATTAAGCATATTAATTATACCATTAAGTTATCTCCGAGTTATATTTGGTGTTCCTTGTGTTCCCACAGAATAGTCACACACAGAAGATGGAAGAATTTTATTTAAAAAAAAAAAAAAAAGAAAAAACAATTTTTAGGAAGAGAAAAACTGGACCCACCAGCTTCTGTGGAGGCTTTTTGAAAACTTGTTTGTCTGGCACAATGTAATCTTTCTCATGAAAGGCATGAAGCAGCAGGAACTCGTTACGTTCTGATCGTCCACCCATCATTGTCCTTGACTAAAGAGAAAGTGAAAAGAGAACTCAAAGCAAAGCACAGAAAACACTGACAGCAAAACTCAAACATTATATTTTTAAGGAAGTTTTACTTATTATTTGATTAGAACATTGAGCTTGTCACAGCATTGTGCATTCCAAATAAGTGTTTAGAAATTAAACCCAGCAAATGAAACACAGGAAGCATGGAACTGTTTGGAGAGGACAGTGGAGAGGGGTGGAAAGCAATAAAAATGTACCATGACATTCCCGGAGATGTTTGTTATCTGAAGAGCCAGTGGCAGAACATTCAGCTCACACATGATCTGGAGAATGAACTTGGCATCTATCCAGGTGTTTTCCAGCATGAACAGTAAGCGAGGAGAATCACTGGGGAAATAAGAGACATGAGTAAAATGCCCTAGCACAGTAAAATCAATCTCCTTTGCACTCTGTAGGCTTCAGACCTATGTGCTGCATGGAACACATGCTATCTGTAGCACACGACTGAGGAATCTCTTGTAATTGAAAAACCACCCCAAAACTCAGGCTTGCATCTCCTTTTAGTGTGTCAACAACAAATGCTCCCACAAATCAGTTTGCCTCATACATAATAAGCCACCACAAGTAGCTTGAAACATTATTTTAAAATGTTAAGACAGTATTTAACTTTTCAAATCCCAGTATGTTAAGTCAGCATCCCCATGACAAAGTAAGTAAGCAAAAGCAAAATTTTATGTCAGGGAATCAGCTCCTCTGTTCTCCAGAGAAGGATTGAAACTCACAATCAGTAACATACCTGTACATATTTGGAATTTCCTCCGGTAGAATTGTTACCTTCTCTGTTTTCAAAATCTGATGCACCAGTTCAGACAAATGGTAACTTTTGCAACGAATTAGTTCTTTAGCAGAAATTTCTACATCACAGATCATTCGACCACAAGCAGCATTCCTTTCAGCAAATCCTCCTCGGCCCTTCATGGTATTACCACAGAGAGAAAACACAAATAAAATTAAATACACAAACATTAACAAAAAACATCTACCCACAATATATAAGAGTCAGTCAAGTCAGTTGGTCACTAAGTACTCAAATACTCTATTAAATACCACTAATACTCAAGGACTTATAATTGTGCCCTAAAGGAATCCATGGTATCTTTCACTGTATGTAGATATTAAGAAATAGATACTCAATTTTCACTACTGGTTATATCTTAACTCTTAAACTATCATGCCTTTTTTTTTTTTCTCCAATCATTAGAATAACCCCAAAAAGAACCTGTATGTGGTACATTTTGTCCCTCTTCCAAGGATAATTTTTGTAATAACAGCAGGATGAAAACTTCACAGAACCACACAAATACCCAACTTGGCCTCTAGGAAGGACAGCAAGAGGCAAGAACAGAGCCATGTTCAGCACTTCACGCTTCAGATATTGTCCTCTGAACAAATATGTAGTAAGAACTACAGAATTATTAGCTTAGCAGCTCTCTATGGGATGATTCACCCATCAATCCAAATTGCTTTTTCCCATTTTACAGTTACAGCAGACAAAGACAGTTACAGTAAAGACTATTGCAATTAATCTGTCATTACTATCATCTAGTTGAGATAAGTAAACTACATTAGCCTAACTTGAAAATCAGTTTATCCTATTACTGTAATGAAAGTCATATAAACACTCATAATTTCTGATCTGGGACCCACAAAATTCAGCATGACCAACAGTCAAAATACATCAGTGTCACATTTATAATTCCTCGGAAAAACTAATTCATTTTTAATAACATGCAACATAAAGGGGCTTAAAAGACTTAAGCAATCTTATTACCCCAAGCTTTGGCATATTAGACCTCCTCAGTCGACCTATCTTGGACCAGTGAGGGACTTTGCACAAATTAATTCTTTGAAGCAGCACTTCCAGATCAAATCCATAAATATTATGACCCTTGAAGCAGAAAAAACAACAAAAAAGGTTACAACAAATGCAAATTGAAAGACTTATTTTCACACACTCAGTATTCCTTTGCCCTTTGTGATTTTTTCCAACTAATTGATGGCATTATCTCTCTTGTAGAAAGCACTTTCTAAGAGAATGTTCATCAACAGTACTCATTAGTCTTAACACTAACAATGCTGTTCAGTAGAATACCAAAATCAGCTCTGTAACTGGCTCACAGCACACACAATACAGCTTCAGGCTTTGATACCAGAGGTTATGATTTAAAGCTTTCCAGAAAAATCCACAACATTCTTCATAAAGCATATCAACTTAAGCTAACAGTAATTCCCTTTTTCTCCATCTGTGAAAGTCACAACAGTGGCATCAAAACACTGTATTTTTTTCCTTTGATAGTACAATAGGAACAAGCTGTTCTGAATAGGAACACCTTGCAAGCAATACTTACAAATCAAAGCACTCCAGCAATATTTTAAACAGTGCTAAGTACATTGCTGACACTGGTCTGCACCCTCTGCTGAAAGCAAAATACTACCCTGAGGAACATGAGCCAGTCACCAGGGACTGCAGGTCCACTCCAGCAGGTACTTCTGTGCAATGCCAGACTGTGCTGTAGAAGCAGCTCCTTAAGATGGGAGCAGCATTTCAACAGAACTAATTAAATCAGCTGCAAATTAAACTGCACTAACACAGCTCTGCTGTTTTCAGGACAGAAGCCCTCGCACCCCTGCTCGTGGCATCTTCAATTTTAAGCCACTTAAAGCCACCAAATTTAAGGCTGCATGTTTCTTCTGATTCTTTGCCATATGCACCAGGAAAAACACTGGATATCAGCTGCAGTGAGCTGAAACCATCAGGCATTGACTGCTCATTCCATCATATTCCCATCATTTAATTATTTGTATCTACCTACAGAAGTTAGGTAAATACATACAATCTAACAAGTTGTAGGTAATCAACCTCAGACTTAAAGCCAACTTCAAATTGTCTTCAGAATTTTATGATGTGAAAGTTAGTACTGCACATTAATTAAACGTAACAAAAAAAAAAAAAAGGAAAATGAGTAATTATAATATACCCCCAGCTGCTAAAACAGGAGAAAATGTAAGAATGCTTATTGCAAAACTTTTTTCGGATCTCATGGATTTGTATAGATGGTTATTTTGATTTGCAGCATAAACACAAATTATATGAGCATCTGAATTGCAACAGATTCATAAGTATACCAAGAGTTCCCATTTTTCTAGAAAATCAGGGTTTTTGTTGTGTTTTGTCTTTCTGAGTTAAGAAAAAAAAAAAAAAAACTTGTTCCAGGTACTGTGAAAATACTGCCTATTTTAGCTATTATGGGAAATAATAGTATGTATAAAATACTGTCAGGGAAAATTCCGTATCATCTTTGTATCAAAATATACCTGCTGCCTGCTGTCTCATAAGCAAACTCAATTCATAAGGCAGTCTAAGACAAGCATTAAAAAGCCTCTAAGAGGACAAAAGGAAAAGAACAAAGCTGACCAACTGACAATATGCTTTAATTTAACTCTCAAAGTCTCAGAACTACTCACCACAACAACATCTGGGTCAATTTTGTGAATCTTTGCAAGGAAAAATCCCAGCAGTGTTCTCTCTGTTGCAGCAATCTCTATTTTAGCATTCTAAAAGGAGCAAGAGAGCACCTGATTTCAATGACCCAATAAGTTTAAAATGGAAGCATCTCCTCTCCCCTACCAGTTACAAGACAATAACAAAGCACCACAGAGTTCTGCTTTTCCTTCTGTAATTCAAGGATTTTTTCCCTCACTCCCAAAGACATTGGAAAGCTTTTCTCAGAGGCTTTTTCTCAGTCTGCTTTTGAATGCAGGTGTGATACTTTAAGAGCCTCATAAGAATCAAGCACAACAGGAAAATGCTCCATATGCATCTTTCACTCACAGACTAAGATCACACAGAAATAGAGGAAAAACAAAAATAAGTTACTTTATTATTCTGTCACCACCCTTTAGAAAGGACATCTTATAAATTTTGACAGACATAACCCTCCAATAAAAGAAAAAAAATTCTCCCAGTTTACTGCAAGTACAGACTCAAGTATAATTAAAATTAACCACAATATTAGCCTCTTTGCACAATCTAACTCTCCTGTCTATTTTAAGAGCATAATTAGCAGCAGAACTGAAACACACAACCACTTTTTTACAAGCAACACAGAATAAATACCCGGATTTAAGTTTGTAGAGTGGAAAACTAACTAAATAATCATTCCATTCCTTCGACTATTTCTCTTCACCACTTACCAAAAGCACAGTGAAGTTCATATTCTATAAGGTACTGCAATCAGAAGGGTAACAAAATGAAATTACCTTCTTTTTAACAGCTTCTTTGAAGTCATAAGGAAAAATGCAATCACTCGGTTTGGAAACAGCTGCAAAAAGTGAGATTTGTGTTTACATACAAGTTCTAATTGCACCCTCCCCCTAAGCTCACAACAAAGTGAGCTGAGAAAACTGACCTCTGATTCTGAAACAGCAGCTTTAAGTGAATATTGTCTTTAAGATAACTAAATAATTACTAAAGCATTAACAAATCTGAATCAGTCATACTTGAGGTTATCATTGGACACTAAAACTATGGGTCACAGCTCCTGAAGACTTCATCTCACAAGCTTTCAACACCTCATGACTTCCAGTCAGTGTCTGAATCTCAAGGTTTAGCAGCTACTACTGCAATGACACTGCTGCAAGACTTTTTTTTTCCCCCCTAAGAAAACTTGTTTATAAATAATTCTGTTCAGAAGAGCTGAACATAAAAAGAATTCAAGTAACAATAAATAAATGGTCCAAATTAATGGGTAGAGAAAGTTGGAGTAAAACAAATAATTACAGGAAACTATATAGAGCAGGGTTCTTAGCATCATCTCAAATTAAGATTTTTTAAATAAAGTTTTTGATAAAAAGTCAGTAACCAGTGAAGTTAAAAATGAGGAGAAAATACTGTCTGGGAGTTGAAATTTTGTCAGTTGTCTATTTTAGGCCATTATTGCTGTAGTGTCAGAAAGAAATAAAAATTTAAATCAATAAATGAATATAAAAAAACCCAACAAAAAACTGAAACAGAAGAAAAAAAGAAAAAAACATGGAATAAATAATTTTTCTACTCAAACTCTTCCAAGTACATACCACAGAAGTGAGTTTGAAAAGGAGGCTGAGGTGGAGCCTTATCCAAAGGAAATTTCTGATGAACCAGAGCTGCAAGAGCCACAACCTATACCAAGGAGATACAGAACACACAACTTCATAAGCACAAACAAGCATTACTACTATCCATACTTATTTCTTCCATCCTTTTTTTTTTTTTTTAAGAATTCCTCATCTCTTTTCTCTTGTTTCTCCACCAGATCTTTCTTATTTTAATTCCAACTACGAATAGCTGAAAAGAAGAAAGTTATCAAAGTTACCAATTGATCTCAAGGAAATAAAATAGTACTTGCTCCTAAATTATTATAAATTTGAGAGAAAAAATATTTCACTTTAGAAAACTTCTGCTTTTATCAAGTTTTGTCCTGAATTTGACCAGACCCTACAATGTAAAGGATTCCCCATGGAGTGCAGGGGAGATGTGAGCAGGGCAGAGAAGCCTTGCCTCAGGAACGCTTCTCTGCAAACAGTCAACACTGCCAAGAAGCCCAGAGGTTTAGTGTTTTGGAGCCAGTAGCTTTAATGATGCTTTTGACTGCTTTGCTGGCAGGACAGCCTGGCTCCCCAGACACTGAGCAGGAAAACCCAACAGAAAACAAAGCAGAAAGGCTTTAAAGCATCTTGGCAAGCAGAGTCCTGTCAGTACTTTGTGTATGTCGTTACTTTGGCCAGAAATCCTTTATTTTCCATACTTCCACCAAAAAAAATTTATTTCACCACGAGGAATAATTTTGCTTTAAAAATTTGCCAACCTATTTGTCTTCAATTCAATTAGCCAGAAACAACTGTCCTATCCTAGTTGTGAATATCAAATCTCTTCTCATGGTAATGAGAGTTATGTTTAAAAAAAAAAGTGCCTAAATACACATTGTGGTCTGCAGTCCACAACAGAGTGGCCACCTACATCTCTCCTCCTTTTTAAGGAAACATGTTACAGCAGAATAGCAGGTGCTCTAAAACCAAGACCAAATTCTCATTTTAAAGTAAGTTTTATTAGCAGAAAAGCCCTGGTCATTTTATCTATAACCTATGATTAGCTCTAGTTTAGTTGATTCATTAATACTAATCCATTACCAGCTGTGCTGGGGCAGTCTCACTTATAACTATGAGGCACAACAGACATAAACAGAAGGCTTGAAAACATACATAGGATCCACTGTCACAGTAAACATTCTCCTCAAGCAGGCCCCCTAGGACAGAGTGAGATCCAGTAAAAATTTCTTGGAAAAGCCCAGAGCAGAGAAACTTTTCAACAGGAAATATATTTAAAACATGTTTTATGAGGGTCTTCCAAGCTTAGGAAAAATTCAATATATGTCAAAGAACAGAATCAAACCAAAATGAGAGCAGATTACTTACCTCATTCTGGTGAGTCTTTGGGTTCTGAGTGGTCTTCATGCTGAAGGACATGACCACCAGAGGAGGAGGAGGAGAAAGATCTTTAACCACATTCACCAAGCCAGGCTTCATGGCCACAGCCTCCACTTTGCACCAGCTGACTGGCGGATTTGAAGGCTCTGAGGAAACAACACAAACCACCTCCATTCTTCTGGGAACCACAGACAAGGCTTCTCTGATGGCATGGCTGCACAGAGCATATCCTTCAAATGTTCTCTCCTGGTGGGATAGTCCAAGACACACGCTAATCCTGCCCAATTTTTGGTAACTCCCTGGGCTCTGACTTCCCAGTCAAAAAAATACTTCAGGAAGCTCTACACAGAGTCATCTGTACTGGTGTCAGTTCTGTCAGTGACTGAGCAAGCTGCTGAAGAGGAGAATCCCCCCTGGTGTCAATATTCATACAGTCAGTTCTGCACTGGAAGTGCCCCAAGGAGACTGCAGTAGCAGATGTAGCTTTTGTCCAGTACGATCCCTATGTTCATGGGAATATGCAGCACACATTGAATAAGGACTCTCACCAAGCCAAAATAAAGCAGCATGACCACCTCTAAATGCTACACGCCAATGATGAGGCAGAAAGGATTTAAAACTAAAACAGCTCCACACCACAAACTTTTCCAAGTGTCTATCCAGCAGCCACTTGTTCTCAAAAATATGTATTAGTAGAAAAAAAACCCCAATCTTAACTTATCAAGAGCAGAAAGATGCATCATTTTCAAATCACATAAGTTTAGCTCCATATACACGGCATTAGGGTATGCATCAAATAGCAGCTGCTAAGCACTGCACATTTCTCTCACAGGCATTAAAAGTTAAAATCTCATCTGTAAAGTGCACAACTTTATATGGGTATTTGTCACTCCAAAAAAGGAAGAATAACTTGAATAATAATTTGTACTAGATAATGAAAATTTGAATAATTTGTACTAGATAATGAAAATTAAGCCAATAAGTTGCAAGGTGTAGATAATGAAAATTAAACCAGTAAGTTGCAAGGTTAATGAAATAGATAATGAAAATTCAACCAATAAGTTGCAAGGTTAATGTACAAAACAATAATTCATCCGTAAAATTTAAATTCCTATCCTCCTATCTATAATTGTATGTTTCCTAGTAACCAGGTATTTCACATGTGAACCACCATACGTGGATTTTTTATTTCCAGCCAGCAGGGTCCTTTGATCTTCTGATTCATCAAAAGAAGTTCCAGGCTAGAGGTGTTGGTTCCAAAGACATGTGAGAATGTTTGTCCCTTCAGATCTTGGGGAAGCCGAGGGCATTCAGCCTAACAAGTAACAGAGAGCAGGGAGTCATTTCACAGCACAGAAGTCTCCAAGGCTGACACACCATATTCAGACAGCACCTCAACAAAAGGACACAGTACTGAAACCATTGTTATCCCCAACAAGCAAAGCCCAAACCCATAATACCTTACAGTAATTGAAGAAATCACACTATAGGCTCCACTTAAAAATCAGGACAGTAATGTAAAAACACACTGAAGTTTAAGTTCTTAATCCACACTGGATACATCAGCCAAGACTACAATGTTCAAGGACCATTTTAATGCAGAAACTGCTCACATTGTAAACTTAATTAGATAAAAAAATCAAGGTATGGTATTTTAGCAGATTAATTATACTCACTGAATATTTAACTTCTAGGTATTCAGATTTTGCTGGTACATCTGGAATCTCAAAAGCGTAGTATTTTTCCACTTTCTATATAAAACAAAAGTATTATAGTTTCACTATCTCCCAATTGAATATTCATTCTGTCCAATAAGAAAGCTAAATAAGAAAAGGGCAGGCAAACCACTCATTTCAAATATCATGGGCTTGATCATGTATTACCAATTCTGCAACTCATTATAACCAGCTGAAGACAGTAAGAATATTTTAGTGGCTGTTTTTAATCTCTAGATGTTTCCTCAGCTACGGAATTGACTTGCAAGTATACTACCAAATACATTTTTACTATCAAAAAATAGTTTTGGTTTTACCACCAAAAAAACTTGGTTTTATACTACCAAAACCACCAGGTAGTTAAGCAAACTCAGAAATATTCTTTAAATTCACAGGTTTCAGACATACTTATGAGAATTGGTGCCTGCAGATCACTGCAAAATCCCAAAATGGCTGAGATGGAGAGGGATCTCCAGGCATTGTCTAGTCCAGTTGTCTGCTCAGAGCTGGGTCAATCAGTGTGTTGCTCAGGGCTCTCTCCAGCCAGATATGAATACCCCCAAGGATGGAGACTCCACAGCCTCTCTAGGCAACCTGTGTCAATGCTTGATCTCCTTTACACCCTTACAGTAAAGCACTGGTTCAGGTTCTGATAAATTTCACGTGTTTCAAATGCTATCTGTTGCTCTTGTCCTCCACTGGGCACCAGCAGGAAGTCTGCCAGTCATCTTTATTCATGCTCCTCAAACATTTATAAACTATTAAAAGATTTGCACTGCCAGTCCCTCGCCCTGAACCTTCTCTTCTGCAGGCTGAGCAGTCCCAGGTTTCTCAGCCTCTCCTCACATGACAGATGCTCCAGGCCCTGTTGCTCTTTGTGGCACTATTCTGGATTTGTTCCAGTAGCTCACATTATTCCCCACACAGAGGAGCTCAGCTGAACTCCACAGGTGCTCACCAGGGCTGCAAAGAGGAAAGCACCAGCTCTTGGCACCTGCTGGTAATGCCCACAGCAGTCTTTTCCCCAGGTCTGCATGGTTGGCTCTTGCCCAACCTCATAGGTACCAAGATGAGCAGGTCCTTTCCTCCAAGGCTGCTTTCCAGCTAGTCAGCTGCCATCATCTACTAGTGCCTGAGGTTATTCCAGTCCTCATACAGGACCGTTTCCTTTTTTTTGTATTTGATGGGATTCCTGTAGGTCATAAGATATATCTAGCCTGTCAAAATTCCTTTGATAGCACATCCATTTGGTGTATCAGCCTCTCCTGGTTTTGTACTGTCTGCAGACTTGCTTTGTGTGTTCCATGCAACCACCCAAATCATTAACAGGACACTCAGCAGGACTGGATCCAGGATCAACCCTTGGGTACAGCTCTAGGGACTGGCCTCCATCTGGATTTTGTGCCAGTGATCACAACTTTGATTCCAGTAGGGCAGCTGGTTTTCAGTCCACCACTCTGCCCACTTCACTAGCCCCCACTTCATCATTTGTCTGTGAGGATGCTGTGGTATGCAGCATTGACAGCCTTACTGAAGTCAAGATAAACAAATCACTACGCTCCTCTTGTCCACCAAAGCAGTCCATCTCTTCCCAGAAGGCTACCAGCTTGGTGAAGCATCATTTTTCCCCTGTGAACCCACACCAAACACTCCCAAGCACCTTCTGACATTGACCAGCTCCCTCTGTACACAGGGGTGCATCCCATCAGATCCCACGTGCCTTTATCTGTCCAATATGTTTAAATGTGCCCTAACAGGATCCTCTTCCTCTGAGGACAAGTCTTCTGTGCTTCGGGCTTTCCTTCTCATTTGTTGGCCATCAGAGACTGCTAAAAGCTAGACTAAGCAATGAAGATCAAGGTGAAGAAGACATGTATTATCCCAGCTTATTCCATGACCTCTGTCACCACATCTCCAGTCCCTGTCAGCAGCACTTTTCTCCTAGTCTACCTGTACCTACAGCAGGCTTTCCTACTGGTCTACATCTCCCTCACCCGACCCAGCTCCAGGTGGAATTTGGCTTTCCTTTCTCCACCATGATGTCCCTTACATTAATCCATCCTCTAATCCTGACCAGCTCTTTGCCCACCTTCATGCATTCCATGCATTCCCACTGCCCTGATACACAAAAGGGCTTCCCCCTCCTTGCTACCCCAGCCTGTCTTTAACCACATCCTGTCCCACCATATGTCTATAATCCCAGCCAGATTGTATCCCTGTAGCTGCACACATCTCCCTTTAGACTGCAGGTTTTGTGTACCAGCACTTCAGAGAGTAACCCAAGAGAGATGATTTCCCAACCATCTGCCAGCTTTTATCACATGCTCAGATCAGATAATTTCTGTGACACTACAGTATTTTTCGTTTTAAGTGACTTAAGTTTCACTAGAAAGTAGTCCAGTTTGTTTATGTATCTCTAACTAAGACAGTTAAAGAAGCCTGAAGTTAAGTATCACTTCTGCTTTCTTCAAGAACAGTAACAGTTTTCTAAAACACAGCTTGCCAGTTTCTAAGAATAACTACTTTAACTTTCCAAATTATTACAATATCCTGGGCAACAGTGCTCTGGCACCTGCTGAAATGCCATGCTCTACCATGTCATATGTGTGTTCAGTCCTGTAGTACTTTACAAACCATCTGCATCACTGTTACATATTGTTGTTGTTATATTACAACTACGCTAGCATGTTACTTTACTACAGGAATTCCGAGAGGCAAATTAAAAATCACATTTCTCACTGCATAATGCATTGTGTTCACCACTTTCTACAGAAGACCCAGCATAATATGCCACTAGAGAAAGTTTAATAGGAAAAAGCAAAGTCACCATAAATGGGAATAAAAATTTTAAATTAACAAAATACATGCACAGTTAGGCAAAGTTGAAGTTATTTGGTTTGGGGGTTGGATGGCTGGGGATTTTTTCCTTAAATTAATAGCATCAGCAATAGCTCCCTGAGGGTGCTACAAGAAGCAGTGAAGCTTGTTACTTCATGTGCTACTGCAGATGTAAGGTTGCAAAGCCCAGGAAAGGAGAGGGACCTCTGCTATGAACAGGAGTCAGATAAATCCAGAAACTACTGTGGCATCAACAGTTTCATGGAAACACAAGTGTAACATAACTTGATGGAGATCACCACTATGAAGCCAGATCAGAATTGCAAATTACCATGCAAATGCAGATCTGAACTGCTGAGCTACAGCAGCACCTAACACGAGCAGATCAGAGCTGTGACATAAGATAGAAATGCACTGCTTTTAGCACGTATCACTGGTGCTCCCTCTCCTATTTTAATTTTAATAAAAACCTCTCAAGCTTCAAACAAGTTCTTGTTGCAAACGCAGGATGAACATAGTATAAAAATAGTCTGCTGTAGTGTTTCATCTGCGCTGTTCCACAGAGCTCAGCTCAATTACACGAGCGTCTGGTCATAACTCAGTGAATGAATGCTTGCTGCAGAATAATCTGCCCTTCAAGTGGCCCTTCAGAGAGCAGAAATGAGCAGCAGTGATTAGCTGCTAAGTTCCTAAGTGGAGTAAGGCTGCTTTCAAATTGATTTGTGAAGACTTGCTAACTTGGCAGCGGTGCAACCCATTGAAGCTACAATTAGCAGCAGGTGCAGCAGGAAATGATAAGGCTTAAGTGTGTTCAGAGGGACAAAGTTGGGTGCTGGCAAGGCCAAGAGAACAACCTGTCTCAGTGTCTCCACATCATCACAAAAAGGGATATTCTGAATAAAAGAACTCTGAGTGCATGGCAGGGATGTCAGTAACCTTCCTGATTTCCACCTGATGATGGAAGAAGAGTGGCTTTCAGTTTCACAGTACTATGCAAGCACTGAGATTTCATGTTACTCTGAATGCATTGCTCACAAGTCTCACCTGAGGAGCACAGCCATTTGTTTGCAGTGTTTCAAAAGAAGAACCCTTAACAACACAGCACTGAACCACTGGCTGCACATCACAGAGCATGGCAGATCTTCTAAAGCACATTAGCTCTTCACCACATAGAGTCATTACTGGGTGAAGATAATTTCTTTGGAGCATTCATTTAGGTGAATGCCACAAAACAGCACTTCAATTTTAGAGCCCTGCACACCCCTATGGACACACAGATGCAAGGGCTGTGTAACAACACCTTGTCTCTGGTGGTGAGTACAATGAAAAGGAGGTTGATGGCTCCTTGTGAAGAACAGACCTAGGTATATAACCAGGCAAATTCAGGTATCTCAGGGAGGAACAGAAGAAAAGGAGGACACAGTAATGGGACAACCCCATTACTTCTACAATTATCTTGCAGAGCACAAAGCCTCCCTGCTGCAGAGGCATAAGCCTGGCCACGTGTTCACAGTCAATTTTGTGTAATCTGGAATATCTGACTTACTGTAATACTATCTTTGAATACTCCTCCAAGAACCCCACTAACAGCCCTGCTCTACTATCCTGTCCTCTCTCTTACCTCCCATATTACTACTGCCACACCTTCCTACTATCTCCAGCCCTCATTAAACCCTTCCAGTATGCAGTAACTATCAAAATTAGCAGAAAATTACACAAGCAAAATAAAGCTGGATAGCTTTTATCCTTTTACTAAAACTCAGTCTACTTAAAAATTCAAAATAATTTAAAATCTTACTGTTCAGAAACAATTCTGGTGGGTTATTTTAGAGCTTCCCTGCACCAACTATCCTGCCTAATTTATTCATGAGTTAAAAATTACAAATTCACTCTTCTGCTAAAACTCTCCTTTAAATAGCTCTCTGGCTGCTCATTCCCTTTTAATGTTTCTAGAGAGCAAACAGGTCTTATCATTATTCTTCATTTTATTAGCTAAGAAAAATTAAATGTCTTTCACGGTCTCTGGTATAACTGCCCTTTTGTCTCATCCTTCTAATTGCCATCTTTTGTACCTGTAGTCACTTGAGTTAATCTTTCCTCTTTCCTTTCACCCTTTAATGAGCGTGATCAAGTGTTACAATATTTAAGGGAGTATCTCAACAGTATCTTAGTGCTCCCACTTCCCCACTCCCGTGTTACATCCAAGGACTCCACATGTACTGCAGCCATGTACCCAGACAAGACTTGGGTCTTTTGCCCCAAGTTCTGTGTAAGCTCAGTAAAAATCTGACAGGTTTTACCTTGATTTTTAAGAGCCATCTTTGAATGTTCAACTATATTACTCTATTACCTCATTCACAATATTCTTACTTGGCACATCATGGAAAAGATGGGGGTTTCCCCAAGATTCTGTAAGCAAATCTGCATCTTTTGAGACCTTTCTCCCTCTTTCCTTTCTACAGTACAAGTGTACTCCTCTCTTTTAATGAAAAATTGTGTTTGAATTCTCTCCCTCATTCCTGAAAGGATTTTTGAACAGTGAACTTGTTTTTTATCTATTGTTAAATTTACTCCTTTCAGAGTAAATTTATGCCTGATCCCACATTTAGTTATGTTATAATCAACTATACATGAGAAATAACATAAAACTGAAAAAAAATCTAAATTTACATCAGTTTTGAGAGAGAAAATACACTAGAGCAAAATAAAAAAGCTTTTATAAAGTATAGGTGTCACATCCAGTTTCTCTGAACTCTGTAAATAATGCACTAAGCTACAAGTTGCTGAAAAGATGTTCTGTCTTGCATGACTGTTATTTGAGAAGCACTGCTTACATTTTCACTTTAACAACTTAAACTTTCAGAATTACTCTAGCTAGCTTTGGATGAGACAACCTCCTAGAATCTTTCCAACCTGAATTACCACACAAACTGTTTTTATTTTCCATCATTTATATATTGTTAAATTCCATTCTTCCTGCGTTTTTACTTGTCATCTCACTTGCTGATTAACTATTCAGGAATTAAACCTGTAAAATCACAAGATTGCTGGGATGGGAAAATTATAACTAATGAAAATCAGCTTTGCCAGACTAATGACATGTTACTTAAGAAATATAAACTTTTCTGAGTACTTAAGTTAGAACAGATCTTTCCCCAAACTTGAATGTTTGCCACATTTCCCCACCTAAGCTTCCCACCTCTGCCCTTCTCTGTAAAAGACAAGTGGCCTATGTAAGTGGACAATAAAGCTCTGACACTAGCAAACTAGTTCAGTCCAAATCTGCAACATTCTCAGCAGTATCACCTCTTTTCCTGCAGACTCGTGACAAGTATTATATACAGAAACATTTTCTTTTTCTACTGTCATTTTAAAGATTTGTTGAGCAAACAGAGCACAGCAAAATAACACTTTTAAGACTATTGCCCATAACTCTAAGCACAGAACAGCTTTCAAGACTGAGTGACAGTCCTCACTTGTTACTTTGGCACAGCCACGCTATGACAATCCACACTCTGAACAGCATGCACTCTAAAAAGATAAATCTGCAAGGGTGAGAAGAAGGATGAGACATGCTAAGAGATAAAGTTCAATAAGATGTCTGGTCAAATGCAAAGACAGTGTAATCCCAGAGTACTGATTTATCTGCTGAACAATACAATCTTTCATTTTAAACTCTGACAACATGATCTGTTACCAAGGCTTTAGGTATCACAACTTCTATCTGTTCTACATTCTCAAAATCAGCTTAGCAAGCTGGTCTGACACTCAACCCAGTTTTAAAGAAGCTAATGAGTGAGTACTTACAAAAGTACTCACTTAAACTTCTGGTGGAACAACCATGCTGCAGATTAACCATTCTTAAAGGAATATAGGTATTTTGGATGTTTTTTACAAGCAGGTATATTTACCCATATCAGGAATTATATATTGCATTTTGGCACAGCCTCCCTCCCCAGTGTTTCAACATCATTCCCACCTTACAAACCAGAACAACAGAAAATGATCAGATAGGATGCTTGCAAACAAACCTTGGATTTGAACTTCATGATCTTGTACTTTGGTGAAATGGTGTCATTAAATTCCTTGAAAACACTCATTATAGTTACTGGAGTCTCTGTCTCTTTACCAGTAGATAGGTCAATTTCCTCAAAAACAGAAATGAGGTTTTACAAATTAACAAAAATGTCAGCAGACAATAAGTTGAACAATAAGTTGAATTTTACTTTGCTATTATGAATCATGTATCTCTTTTTTTTTTTAGGAAGAGCTAAAATGCAATCAGCCAAAAAATCCCAAATTTAGAAAATATTACTTGAAACAGAATGTTTAAAAAGCGGTAAGTTTTCTAGTAATACTAAGACCGCTTTATTTGCACAGTAGCAAGTCTAAGGATAAAAATTTGTCTGTAGCTGTTAGTTAGGGTCAGGGGAAGTCACAGGGCTCTACCCTGCAGCTCACATGTGATACAGTGTACACATTGTTTTTAACTTTATCACCTACATCAGACAACACTGGCTTCCAACAGCTTCCATAAACACACTGCTACACTCCTAACCTGCCATAAGCAGAATGAAAGGTACTTATGTTTGACATGCTTAAAAGTCACACACTTACTGTTTCACGTGGCAGCAGATAAACAGTTCTCTCAATATTTTTCACTGTCACACAACAGCTGACATAGGTGGTTGCAGATTCAATCCAAACTTTGCCAAACAAAAATATCACACCTAAGGGAGAAGGGCAAATAATTCAATATGTGGTTTTAAAATTAATCATGTCTAATCTTGCTTGAAGAAGCTTATAATGTGTTCTAGCATTGAAACACAACCATTGCTGTGTTAGGTTGTTGAACAACAAATCCTTCCAATGTATCAGCACATTCTAAATTGTTTTAAACACCAGCTTTACAAAAAGACCTGTATCATTCTTCATGTCTCTACCTCCATTGCTATAGTAACACCTGGTATGTAAAATCCAAAATGACATTACACAGCCAGTCTCAAAATTTTGTTCTGATATTCCATTGCTGGCTATATTAGTTTGACAATCCCTGGAGAGAGGGAGGAAGGAGAGATGTCAGTGAAAGCTGAAGATTATGAGAATGCCTAAGCTGTCAATCCTCTAATATGTCTTATCTCCAGTTTTTCACTCTTCAGCTAGAGCAGTACAATTGACTCCTCTTCCCTACACTTCAGTATCCTGAGATCAAGACTCGATAACTAATAAAACCCATAGAAAAACATTCTGAAGACAACAACTAGAAACTGATCAACTTTTAAGTGACTATTTTTGACAAATGAAGACACCAAAAGATGCATGACATTCCTAGGAATCCCAAGTGCCAAGACAGTAGTTGTAACCAAGGCAGACACTCGGAAAGATTATACAGAGCAGGACTAGTGGCAACTGACTTCACTGTGGACAATGTCATTAGACTACATTCGCATCTTTGAGCCCAGAGATCTTGGCAATAGAACAAAGTGCTGCAAACTGCTAATCAAATTATGTCAAACTTAAAAATAACAGAGTCCCAACCACCCAACTGTCACAAACAGTTTGCAAATTACAAGTACAAAAAACTTCCAAGCACAACTCAGAAACCTGGTTTTACCAGGTTCCCTTCAAGCTCCAAATAATTTGAAATCTAATTATATGGAAGACACTCTTTCTACAGCATACTACTATTGATGAAAACAGAAATATCCATGCTGAGACTGTCTTAGAAACAGGGTTTCATGCATAGAATCTGCATTTCTCTTTGGCCTGGCAATGCACAAACAAGTCCTTGGTTAAAAGTTGTAATTTATCTTTGCCAGCAGATCTATCAGACATAAAGGCACCTTTCTTACCCCATTAGATCAAAGATAAATCAGTCAAGATGCACTAAGATGGATGACAAAGCCAAAGTGACAGGCTATGAAAAATCATTTTCTGAGTGCTTGGAATAGATGCGAACAAGAGTACTTTTGTCAAGGACAGAGAATGCTGCAGTTTTGAAGATGATGAGAGCAAGGATACAAGTTTCAGCTGCACAAAGTATCTTAAGAAATTTTAATACAGAGGCAATCTTGAAGATTTAGACAGTTTGAATAGAAGTATCGAGAAAGAACTCCAATTGCAGATCTAAGTGACAGGGAAGATGAAGTTCTTGTCCCTAGCAATCTTTTACTTTTTTGTTAAGGGATAAAAAACCCCACCTCAGATAGGTTTGTATCATGCAGAAAGATGAAACTGTGAGAGACCACAAAACAGTAGCTGACTGCTTGAACAGCTGGAAATATTAAGAGCATGGAGTAGTTAATCTGTCAGAGGAGTACATATAAGCAGGGGAGTAGAAAGAAGGATACATGAGCCAATCAAAGACAGGATAAAAAGCTGCCTGGATTGCAAAGACAAACTTCTATTAACTCTAGCGCAGACAAATAAGTGGTCTTAATAACCAGACTTCACAGAATTAGATTAATTTAGAATGGAAGGAACCTTTTGAGATCATCCAGTTGAACATTGACACACACTACCACCCCCACAGACAGTAAAAGCAGAACTTCAAAGAGTTTTCAGAGACATTTCATGCAAAACCAAAAAAAAAAAAAAAAAAAAAAATCAGAGCAGTATCAGGCCCTATCCTCTGCAAGACTATGGAAAGAATAAAGAAAGAAAATTGAATAAAGCTTATAAATCAAAGCCTGTGAAAAGAAAGAGCATGCTACTAAATGAATCAAAAGGTAAGCAAAGTCAAGATACAGGGAAAATGTCTTGCAGAGGGGAAAAAATAAGGGCAGGTTTCATTCATTATTTCTTTAAAATGTTAATAGGATCACAATTCTCAAGTTCTCTGCCTAAGATCATAAAGGGAATTATGAAAAGTAAGCCTCCAAAAAATCATTAAGTTTGAAAGAGTCTTATGATTATGCTATAGTATTTACTCTTCAGGCAATGCATTTGACATCACAGCAAATGAGGCGCAAACAAAGATCATGAACATGTTAAACAAAAAGCAGTATCAAAATTTTCCCTTCTACATTACTAATTGAAAACAGGTGCAGTCTTTATTATTCAATCCTGAAAAAGTCATAATGAGAAGAGAACACTCCTTGCATGCGAGGAACAGAAATCCTTTCATAATTATGCCCCATTCAGCAATCACTGACTTAAAAGACAAAAAAAAAGGAAAAATAACAATAGCGGGTTCTTTTTAAGTAGCAATTTTATATTAGAGCCATTGATTTCATCAAGATATCTGTGATTATTACCACTCCCATCACCAAGCTGTTCAGCCCAGTAGTCTCATATTTAAGTTTGAAATCCCAACTCACAACAAAAGGTGTTAACAAAGAAATGTATCTGACTCAATACTTACAGCTTCACCTGAAAAAAACCCTCCAATAACATGTGAAAGAACCTTCTGGTAGAGACACATGAAGCAAAAACTAGAAACCAAATATCCTAGAGCTGTTGATGAAATTAGGGGATGGATGGGAAGTGCTCAGAACAGATATGAACACAAACTGTTTTGTCAGAGCTGAGATCAGAATGATGCAATTTGAAGATTTCGAGAGCTAGCAATCTTAATTTAGGTAAAAACAGACCTCATATTTTTCAGACCACCTTCCTCCCTTGACAGACATGCCTTTCCTTTGTATAAAATCATGCAACTGATATAGTACAGGCTTTTTATTCATCTACATGAATTTTGAGTTACTTTTCCAAAAACAAGAAAGCATGCTCAGTTGTTGCATCACTGATCAGGAAATTAACAACTTCAGTGTATAAAATTTTAAGAAAGACAATGGGTCACCAACACTGAACAGTGTTAGTAAGTCCCTTTTACTTCCCTACCTCTATACTAGGCCAAGATATGACATTCTTCTCCCAGTCACAAGCCCTGTTCTACCTCTTCTGTACAGAGGTACAGAAAAACAAGAGATTAACATCTTAGAGCACAGAGGCACAGGATACAATTCAGTCAAGTCTGAAACCCCCAATTTTCAAAAAAGAAAATCAGAAGAAAAATAAACAGACTAGCATTTTCTGCCTTTAACTGAACAGTTACCTGGCTGACTGAACTGATCTTCATAAGCATCCAGCCAATAAAATCTTAAGACTTGATCACCACTTTCCCCATTCACAAGTGGAAGGAGATTGGGGTCCAGTTGAACTTCTGCTGCTGCTAGATCAGCTTCATCCTCATCAATTCTATCCCAACATGAGACACCTGGGAGAGAACTTCTGCAGGTTTTGCAGAAGAATAAAAAAACAATTAAAATTGTGCCTTCCAGGCCTATATTCTTACACTTTTTGTTTCTCTTTCCACTATCAAGCAACAGTCCTAACAGCTGGGTTTCCTCAGGTTTCTTCTGAAAAGAGGGATGGAGTGACAAAGACAGAAACCCACATTTAAGTATGGGCCTTGATACACCACACACAGGCTTTGAAAATCAGTCATCTGGTATTTCAACCTTGGTCAATAGCAAATATAGCTACCCATCTATACAAGTTGCTTAGTGGGAATAATGGATTATTTCAACAAAACTACCTTTCCAGTCTGTTTAGGTCTTTTACATTATTCAACTATTTTACAGTTTGAAGGATTTTGTTATGGAAACATATGATTCAAGATTTTCCAAACTATTTTAAAAAACCCCCAAAAACAGGGAAAAGCCCACCTTTTTTCCTATTTCCAAAGTTATAGCTGTTCACCATTACTTTTAGCAACAAAACTTTTACCTACATCTATTACAAAATACTTTCAGATTCACTTAGAGTAAGTATTGTTAGAAATTCCTTTGTTTTACTTACTGATATTGAAGTTCACTATTCAACACTTACATTGAGTCACCTCAGTGTGCTGAAATACATGTTGTCACATGCTAGATCCCAAAAACATCAAATATCTTTCAATTAAGTAGCTATCAGCATGTTACTATTCTTAATGTAACTACAAAGAAAAAAGCATTGCATAGGATTATTATCATTCTGTCTATATCACAATTATCCCTTTGGCAAAGACAAATATAAAGCTAAATCTAAGGTTAATGGAAACTGAGAGCCTTCTTAGTTGAAGAAAAAAAAAGAAGCAAAAGAGATTCTTACAAGACAGATGTCTCTTTCTTCTCTGATTCTAGCTGCTCTGTCTCTTTCTTCTCAATTTCACTGTCTCTTTTCAAACTTTCAGCTGTCTCAGGTATAGTTTCCACATGTTCTGCTTCCATAGGTTCATCAAAGTCCTCCTCATCAAAATGCATCATTCCCTGATCATCATCTGGAAGTGCTGCAGGTAGAACTAAAGGTTTGAATCATCAAAATGACACACTCCATACTATAGCAGTATGCAGAAATAGCACACTATAAGCATGACCATAATATGCAGTATTGATAGCTTAAATATGATACTTTGTTCTATCTAAATTAGTATAATTTAACAAGTGGTTTAAAACTACTATACCATATTTAAAGAGTTTCCAGAATTATGTTTTTATTTACTTTTGATACCTTTAGTAGCTTCCTCTCCTACTGCCTTCACTATTCTCTCATTTTCTATAGGTTTTTGCACATGCTTGGTGTCTTCATTTTCAGAGACTCTGACGGATTTTGCTGTATAATTGGGGTGTTTAGGATGAAATGAAGCCGAAGGAAGAGTTTCCTTTCTGACAAGAGCAGGAGCTTTCTTTGATACAGGGCTTATTACCTGAAAAACATTTCCACCATGATTTAAAAATAATCATGTGAAAACAAAGAAGGAAAAAATAAACAACAAAACCTTTCACTTGCTATTTGCAGATATAGTAACCAGGGGTAGAGGAAAAGTTCCACATATTTTGCACCATGATCCTCTCTTACTGTATCTCCCCATTTTTTCCAGCTGCTTCTAGTTTTGAACACAACTGTTAAGATAAGTAGCACTGGTGATTATTTTCGACATAAAAGTTGATGTCACAGAAGGTTTCACCAATCAGATGTATCTACTATTCCATTTTCCTTCTACAGACCATTACCAACTATCTCTTTGTATTTCCAGCTATAAAGTTCTTTCCATTTACCAGAAATCCTAACAAAATGCTAGCCTTCCATCCTTAGCAGCCCATCCTCTTCTCACTCCAAAATCTTCCACTAGGGTAAACTTCTATCCATAGCTTCAATTTTCCATTGCTTTCCATTTCTGCAAATGATTGGTTTCTTATCCTTTTCCACACTGCTGCTTATTTCACCTGTCATCCTCCTCTCCTTGCCACAAGGGTCTTTTCTACTCTTTGGAAAAGAGAGTAGAAACTCACTTCTTGTGATGCACTGAACACGGTAACAACAGCTTCACCTGTCAAATGTACCAGCTACAAATTCCTACTATACTACAGACACAAAACTAATTGTACTGTTTATGGGTTCACATGAAAGGCAATGCAAAAAAAGGCACGAAGTTACAGTGTAACACTGCTATGGAAGCTTAGGAGAAAATTAATTTCCAAGAGGGGAAACAAATGTCAACAGTAGTCAAATCAACAAAAACACAGATTAGCGCTTATTAATAATGAAAACATTTTTCTTTTCCACTTTACCTTGGAAGTTTGGGAGTGCACAGAGAAAGGATTGAGTGGTACTCCAGCAGATCTTTTCCTTTTCAACATTATAACTGGTGGTGGACTTAGCTGAACTGTCTGAATTTTGACAAAAGGAAGAGTTGTTAAGTGCTTTCTTTTGCCTTGGTTAGTAACATTTCCCATCAATGAGAAAGAGGGACACCAATATTTTTGGCTGATGAAGAAAACACCTCCTGATATGAAACCCAGCCCCATAAAATAATGTTACTGAGCACTCAGCCCATGAAGACACACTACATTTTTTGGGAGAGGAAATAATCTGAGAAAAACTGCCATCAGTAAATGAAACAGTTTTCAAACAGTGGGAATTTCAATAGCTAACTGTGCCTTTATTGCACAAGTATCAGAATAACTTTCGCTGGTTTTCATGTCTGCTGAAGCAGTAGTATTGAAGATACATGCCTCATGAAAGGCTGAACTGCTCTTTCAGTACTGTTCCACTAGAGGAAAACACATTTTAACATATTTACATGTACAGATATTTTATACATAACCTTATCAACAGCTAATAACAAAAGAAATTTTACAAAACAAACAACAAAACAAAAAATCCGTAGCTAACTAGTATTTAAGTAAATAGAAGCCATCGTGTAATTATTAACATTATTTTCCCTAATCAATGTTCCACAAATTTGACAGCATTAAATATTTCTTTAATGATACTGGGGGGAGAGGGGGTGGTTTTAGCCATGGGGGGTTTTATAGCCTCAATCAGGTGTCATAAGGAGGAGTAAAATAATAAGAACACAAAACTAAGAGCATAACTATACTTTGGGACATCCTATAACCTTTACTGGGCTGAAGAAACATGTTAAGCTTATTATGGTTCAACATATTCCACCTCAGCATCTCACCACTGCAGCAGTTTCGACATTTACAGGTGAGCAGTCCTTTTGGGTTTAAGAAATCTTGCTAAAAGGGCACTACGTATTTGAGACAATCCAACCCTGTCACAGCAGTCAACCTGCACTCCTGCCTCCAAGGGAGTGTTAACCTTGCTCTCTGCAGTAAAATCATGGGAAGCAGGAGGCAGGCAGAGGTCCAGGTTACATCACCTGCTGAAACACTGCTCCCTCAGCTCCTCCCATACAGGTCAGATGGAGATGTCCTACAGCTCCCTGGCTGAGGTGTGTGACAGATATACAGCACACAATTCAGAGGGAGCCAAGTCCTGTTTCACTCCACAGTGAAAACCTTGAAGGCTGCATTAGAACAGGCTCCACATCATCTTGATATAAACCCTCTGTAATCAGGTGACAGAGGTATTGCCTTATCAAGCAATGTAGTCATGCAATATCTGCACGGAGAAGACAACAGGCAGACAGCACACATATGTGCAATAGATCAATGAGATGTGCTATGGATAAAATCAGTCTTAGATTGTCTAGTTTCATAAAAAACCTGTATTTTCTTGGTATGTTCCACAACAAGTTAATTGATTAAGGTTGTTTCAAACAGATTTTATAAGCATACTTACTTCAGCACTAATATCTTGAAGAATATCCCCAAGTAAATCATCCTTGGACAGGTCCACAGTTTTCTGTAAGGTAAGTTTAGCCACACAGTTCTCAGTTATATGTGCAAACTAAATCAGGAGAACAGCAGTAAATGACTAGAGGATTTCCACAAAACATATACAATATTTTCAGAATGCTCCAGACACAAGGGATCATAACAGAAGTTTGTCTTGCTTGACACAAAAAACTAAAATGAGCCTTTGGTTTACTCCACTCCCACTAAAACTGCGAACGAGTCAGAAATATTTAAATTAAAAAATGTAAAAACTTACATCTGCGTTTTTCTTCCCAGCACTGGCCATAAACATAGACTTAATTGTGTTTGGCTTTGACACTACAGATTTCTTCACATTCTTTTTATCAATTGTAGATGTTTTGCCACCTCTTCCTACCGGAACAAAAAAATCAGAAATTGTGAATTTTACATAAGAAAAGTGCAATGTTTACAGGTCCAGTTATTAGCAGGGATAGACAGCCAAGGTAGTCTGCTTCTACCTTTACACTTCTGCCTGAAATGAAGCCTAGTCATCTTTCAACTTTGTAGCAGCTATCATGCACACACAAAAAAATAAAAAACCCTCTCATCACCGTGTCTTTCCTACTCATGTCAGAGAAGCCTTTTGCATACTCCAGAAAAAGGACCAAGGTACTTTACATGGAAGCATTTCCAGGAAAAAAAAAGAATGAGTGTCCAGGAGTTTGGCACTAGGCTTGGATTCTCAACATCAGACTCAGTTTCTCAGTTTGACACTAGATTCCATTAAAAAATTGGGACAATCATATGATCCTAGATTCTTACAAGTATGTAGGTATTCTAATGGTCAAAAGAAACCACACATCTTTTAGGCAATGGCTTTGAAAACCAACTCTTCCCAGACACATTTTTTCTAGAAGCGAATCCCCATTCCAGAGAAGACTGAGCAGCAGTGCCCCAGCGGTGCTGAAGCAGCTAACAGTGATGTGACCTCAGTTTGTGCACCTCCATCCTCTGCATCACTGGGGCACCCAAAGACAGAGCTTCAAGTAATCTGTCATTTGGCCATTTACCACATTTACTGATGACAGCAAGTTGCCTATTTTGGGTACCTTTTAAATGACCCTGGGAGACAGTCTTCAGTGGTCCCATGCAAGTTACCTTTCTTATTGGAAATAAGAGCATCATCATCCAGATCTTCATCAAAGATTTCCCTTCCATCTTCTACATAACCTATCCCATCTGCAGAAAATTATTTTAAAATTGCAGTTTAAATTAATACAAATACACATTTAAACATTCCCCCCCCATTTAATATAGAGCAGAAGTTACAAAAGCAAGTATTAAAAACTACAGCACTGTCAGCTGTATCTTCTATTAGACTAAATACATTTTTATTTGTTTAATTAGAAATGACCCATAACAGTAATTTTTTTTTTTTTGCAAAACTGTAACGATAACAGGAAATAAAATTTCAACAACAGGTCTTCATGGAAAAATATCTTCATTATCATCCTAACAGATTGCTATAAGAACAATCCAAGATTAATTTCAATTAAAAGAATACCTTTCTCGCGTCTCCTAAAACAAATTTTAAGAATGTATTTAAAATAACTTACCTCAAAGCATGAGTATTATGAAGCCTAATTGAATTATAACACTAGAACCAAAATAATTAATCTTAACTTACCATCATCAACAATCCAGTCATCATCTTGACGGTCTCTGACCATCTTGGAGTATTCATCCTCATCTATTTCATCATAAACACCCGTGAACTCCTCAACCTACAGTAAAGGTAAACTGAGGATTAACAGTTTCTATACCATCAATACTGTAGATCATCAGTCAGAATATAAAAGTTCCCCAAAATGCACATAGGGCTCCTACACTGCTACATTGGTTACCACTCATAAACACAGTTATTCATTAAATTTCTTTTTTGGCAGTGATAAAAGACAAGTTATCAATTTTTTAAATTATTACAGTATACTGAAGCTCAAAATCTTCCAAAGCACTAGCAGAGATTTCATTTTTAAACTACTTGTTTTATTGCTCATTTCATTACAAAAAAAAAAAAATTAATAAAAAACCTAGCAGTGGAGACTTCTGGCCTTGGCTCTACTCTCAGACACCAATCTCAGCTCAATGAAAAGGAAAGGGGTTTGATGTACCCAAGCAGAGTGCTCAGAGAAAATTTGCATGTTAATGATCTACGGACTTCTGGTTTCTTTACATTTATTCACCTCAACGAGGAAGTCACTTCCTGTTGGCACCACGATTGGACAATGTTAAAGTATCAATGTTACACTGCCAGATTTCAGTTCCACCTCTTAAACTGTGGTCTCTTTGTGGAAATAAGCATATCAATATTAATGGTTTGAGTCATGTAAAGCTCTGAAATTAAAGTTTAATATAATTCGAGCTTTAAAAAAAAAGTACTGCCTATCATGACATTAGTTATGTGATTTTAAAAATTGGTCCTTCCCTGCAGCATAGTTCTCAAGCAATGGAAGGCGTATTTCACTTGCAGTTAATAAAACTGGGTTAGTTTTGAGAACAGAAAGAAACACACAAATTACATTAGAAAGCAGAAAACTACAGCTACACTCAGAAAAACATACACTATTAAAAACATAAAAGCTGATCCAAAAGGCTCATTTTGTTTCCTCTAACTTTTACATATCTATAAATGGTGATTAAGTTTCTCAGCTCACATTGACTTTTAATTAAGAAGAAAAGATGAGGAATTTTCACCTCATATTTTAATTTTTCCCCAGCTTTGGCTTTTTTCAGACGTTCAAGTGCTTCTTGCTGACCTCTTCTATTTTTCCTCTCACGTCTAGAACGTGATGCTGCAAAACTTCCAGACTCACTCATAGCTGTAATTAATAAAAAACAAGAGAAATTAGTTTAACAGTGAGCTGTTAGCTTTGGTAATGCTTTAATAGATGACTGCAGTTATGCTTAAAACCAAAACCTCCTTGGCTAAAAGCACAGTCACAGATGGCTCTTCCTAAGCCAATTCTGGAATGATACTGAGGGCATGGCCTGACAGGGAGCTCAAACAGCCCTCTCATACCAGCTCACGTTCAGCATGAAGCTACCACCTAGAATTCCTAAGCACCTCTCAAATCTCATCAGCCTTTCCCTGTAAGAGATCTTCCCCCTACCCCTTCTTGGGAATTTCCAGCTCCTTTTATTTTGCATGTCTCCATGACAACTCAGGAGTACCAGACTTAGAGAAGGCCTACACTGCTACAAAGCAGTGATGTTTTTAGGCAGTTTCCACAAGGCTTGAGTGTGACCAGATTGAGACAAACTAGAAATCTGTTAACAGCTGACACCCCATTTCCTCTTCCACTTCCTTCCCTTCCAAATGCTCTCCCCAGCAAGATGCTTTCTACTTCTCCAGACGTTTTTTTCTTTCTCTTAATTTGGGGGAGGAACACCTATCTGACCAGAGGGAACAAACGGACTCCATCCAAGTTCTAACTGCAAACAAACAGCCCAGGGACAAGGCTGCGGGCTCAGTGGCAGGAGCTGCACACCCCGCGCAGGCAGAGGAGACCCACGGCTGGCCAGGCGGCCAGAGGAGCAGGGCAGTCCCCTCCTGGTGGCAGCAAGACATCAACTTGCGAATAGAGCTGCAACCCGGCAGCGCAGCTGAAGGAAGGCCGGGGTTGTGTCGCTAAGGGCGGGGTAAAGGGGGCATTTGCACCGCTGCTGCCCCATGCCAAGGCGCACCGCTTTGGGCGCGTTTATCTTCTGCCAGTCCTCCGCCTTTACTGTACGGCAGCGCCTCACGCAACGCGCTCCTCCGGGACAAGCGCGTGTCCAGCCCCAGCCGGGACCACCCGCGCCCGCCGCTGCCCGTGGGCTGGGAGTGCCACCACCGGGGACAGCCGCCCCAGCCTGCGGGGCTCCGGGGCCGGCGCGGGCGGAGCCCCCCGTTCTGCGCCCCGCGGAGAGGGTCCCGCCGCTGGGGCAGCGCGGGCGCGGCCCCGCCGGGCCGCCCAGAGGGACGCGCGACCCTCGCGCGGCGCGGGCGCCCCCGCCGCGACCGCCGGACCGCCCGCCCGCCCGCCGCGCAGGCGCGCTCCCGCGCCCCGTTTTCCCCCTCGCCGCTGCCCGGTCGCCCCCCGCCTGACAGCGAAGCGCCGGCGCCTGCGAGGGACGGGGACAGGCAGGAGGACAAGGACGGGGGCCCCGGCCGCCCCGCCGCCCCCGGGTCTCACCGTCCCGGCCCCGCGCGCCGCTCTCCGCCATGGCGCTCGCGCCAAAGGCTCCCGAAAGTGGCGCGAGACAGGAGCCCCGCGCGCCGCCGCCGGGGGCGCAGCCAATCAGCGGGCGCGGGGGCGGGGCCGCCCCGGCGCGGAGCGAGCGCGGCCCGCGGAAGGGCCCGGCGCGTGCCGCCCGCGGGGCCCGCGCGGGAGCGCCGGCCGGCCGGGCCGGGCCGAGCCGAGCCGAGCCGAGCCGGGCCGGGCCGGGCCGAGCCGGGCCGAGCCGGGCCGGGCCGGGCCGGGCCGAGTCGGGCCGGGCCGAGCCGGGCCGAGCCGGGCCGGGCCGAGCCGAGCCGAGCCGGGCCGAGCCGAGCCGAGCCGGGCCGGGCCGGGCCGGGCCGGGCTGGGCCGAGCCGAGCCCGGCTGAGCCGAGCCGGGCCGGACCGGGCCGAGCCGAGCCGAGCCGGGCCGGGCCGGGCCGAGCCGAGCCGAGCCGGGCCGGGCCGGGCCGAGCCGAGCCGAGCCGGGCCGAGCCGAGCCGGGCCGAGCTGAGCCGGGCCGGGCCGGGCCGGGCCGAGCCGAGCCGGGCCGGGCCGAGCCGAGCCGAGCCGAGCCGAGCCGAGCCGAGCCGAGCCGCTGCCTGCGAGCGGCCCGAGCCCGGGCTGAGCTGGGCCGGGCCCGGTGCTGCGGCCGCGGCTTCCCGGGCGCTCTTTTGGCCCCGGTGTCCCGAGAGTTGCGTCTGAAGCATCTGAGCAGTGCTCCGTCTGCCGCAGGGGCCCATAGCCCGTCCGGGCCCGGTGCCGCAGCTGGGGCAAAGCCATGTTTAAATGCCTTGTCATAAATACATCACGACTAAATATCACTTATTTTATACGTGACGACTAAAAGTCACGTATAAAATACATCTCCTGAGCTGGGAGAAGGCGGTTGTTCATGCCAGCTGGATAAAAGCTGGAGCGTGAGGGTGAAAGATCACCTCCAACAACGTTCTCAGTGGGAGAAACGGAGATTTCCCACACGCTTTCCATCGACCTGTAACCCCTGAACATCGAATATTGATCATGACAATACGTATGTAGGAGCCATAGTCTTCATTTTGCATATTTAGGTGTGATGCTCTATCACAAGTTTCAGAACTTCTGTAAATGACTCTTTAGAGTCTTTCAGAGGCAGGTAGTGACTGGTCAGCTTAGTGACAAAATACATTTTTATACATATATGTTTGTGTGTGTCTGCATTTAAATGTGTTTTATATAGTTATGACCACATATAGTTTATATTTATATATATATATATGTAAAATATTGGATGCTCTCCTATTTTTCAAACCCCTTTTCCTTTTTATTTTCTTCTTCATTACAAATGGGGAAAAAAAAAAAAAACACCAAAAAAAACACCAAAAAATGTAGATTCAGACTGGATTTCTGATATCTCAAGTGGCCATGTGTGTGGAAGGCTCTGAGAAAAGATCCACCAGACCTTTGTCCCTGCATACCTCTAACTTGGTCAGGGTGGGAAGGTGGGGTATGTTCTCTTCCTTTTGATGCTACAGAGATACCTTCACTCAAATGTGTCAAGAGTACTTACACAACAGCCTTCAGCTGAGGAGCAAGGACTGTGTCCCTAAAATTATATATTTCAGTTCCAAGCAAAGATCGGAAAAGGTTTTAAAAGCTTCAGTTAAGACAACTGAAGTGTTACAAGTCCTCTCTCTTCTAAAAGGGTTCAGGTCTGTCTGTGTGTTCATTCAGAAACCCAGAAAAATTGATGGGGTTCATGCTGTTTCACCACAGATTAACCTCGATATTTTGTCCAAAAACATCACTGCTGGCCAGTCATTACTCAAGAAACCTACCACCATCATTTGTAGAATTTTGTGGAGAAGCATTTACTGCTCATCAGGCACTGACTCCAGCTTCTTGCAAAGGTAGGTGGCACCACAGGGTTCTCTCCTTAGGGCTGATAGGCTGTTGCAGAAATGTGAACTAATATTATTTAGAATGAATATACTGATTGTTTTCAACTGTCTGGAGGAGAGAATTTATATGGTTCTGAAAATGAAAATTACTTTCCTTCCTTCTCCACCAGGACTCCTTTGCATTGGTAAGAGGAATAAAAATCCTCCCAATCCTCCAAATTTACATACCCAGGTGCTAGTACAACATTATCCCAGTGCTGGACCTATCTTAGGTGGAAGCAGAAGAATGACCCCAGCCACCCATGGCATCTCTGTGGTGCTGAAAGAGGCTGGATGACAGCCAGAGTGCTCATTGCCAGGGAGAGTGAGACCCCTCTCAGCTGTACCTAGTTAATTGGCCAGCTTAGTTGTAGCAAACATGCATCCTTGGAAACACTGACAGCCACAGGAAGAATCCCTCTCTGATCTGCTGTCCTGGTTTCCACCACAATCAAGTTAATTTTCTTCCTAGTAACTGGTGCAGGACTGTGTTTTGGTTTCTGGAAGTAATACTGCTGATAACACACTGATGTTTTGGTTGTTGCTGGGCAATGTTTACACCAAGTCAAGGGCTTTTCAGCTTCTCACTCCACCCTGCCAGCAAGGAGGCTGCAGGGCACAAGGAGCTGGGAGGAGGCACAGCCAGGGCAGCTGACCCCAGCTGATATTCCATACCATAAGATGTTGTGCTCAGTGTATAAACTGGGGGGAAACTGGCCAGAGGCCACTGCTCAAAACTGTCTGAGCATCAGTCAGTGAGTGGTGAGCAGTTGCACTGTGTATCACTTAGTCTGTATATTTTAATTATTGCTGTTCTTTGCTCTTCCTTTTTTCTCCTGTTAAACTGTTTCTGTTCAACCCCAATACTTTGGGTTTTTTTTCCCCCAGTTCTCTCCCCATCCCACGCAGGGGGTGGGTGGGAGAGTGAGTGAGTGGCTGTGTGCTGTTTAGCTGCCTGCCAGGTTAAACCAACAACACCAACACACAGCCTCTGCTTCACAGGAGTGTGGCCCTATTTGCTTCTTTTTTTAAACATGTGCACAATCACTAAGAGTGATGTGGGGCTCAAAATCAGAAGTTACTCAATTTTTAAGCTACAATACATAAGCATTTATAAAATAACAATATCTCTAAATTCTTCAGTTTTAATAAAAATAGAATGCC
The DNA here is from genome assembly GCF_050655825.1 of Lonchura striata. Lineage (NCBI taxonomy): Eukaryota > Metazoa > Chordata > Aves > Passeriformes > Estrildidae > Lonchura > Lonchura striata. The sequence continues at coordinate 105,707,675 of NC_140703.1, read as the reverse complement.
ACTGCATTTCACATATATCTAGCCTTCACATGCTTTGGATTTTTGAATTGGCTGCATTTTAATGCTTTTGATTAAAATGAAACAATACTCTTTGTCAGCTGTCATGTGAACAGTGGCATGTTTGTCATTCAGGTGATGCCGTGATTTGAGCCGGTACACAGTGATACAGTTAATTTCCTAAACGGAAGTTGTTGCCATAGCTCCACTGTGGGACAGCGCAGATCAAACAGAAGACTTTTTCATGGATGCTCGTTCAATCCTCACATTCATCTCTGGCCATAACAAGAATGCATCTGTTTCCCACAGCACAGTATAACAAGCATATTTAAATGCTGCAAGGAGAAAAAAATAAAAGGTGGGGGGAGCAAGGGATGGGCTGTGCTTTAGGAAGAAAAAAACCCCAGCAAGATCTGGGACTTCCACTGCTAAAGGCTTTATCACAGCAGATTGCTTTGAGCACATCTTTAACCTCCCTTTGGACAACCATACAAGAACAACTTGGCATGACCTTTGCTCAATTGTCTTTTAAGAACAAGAAGTGAAAATTTTGGTGGTCCAGAGCCAACAAGATTCCCTCGAGGCAAGTGTGATAGCTGCAGAGAAAAGTGCAAGACAAGCATAGTAATGAAGATGGTAGGCAGCAAAAAACACAGTACAGAAGAAGAAGCTCAGGAAACTCCAAGATTTCAACAAAAGGTGACAAAGATGTATTTTTTATTTTCTCAGAGCTGCAATTTAAATATGTAAGTTATTAATAGTAAATACCTTAAACTCATTGCAAGTGTTCCATGGTAATATAAACAGTAGTTTACATTAGCATAGGAAAGTACAAATAGAGTATAGTATCAATACTAAGTTAAATGGACAAAATAATTACTGTATTGAGGATTATTTTTTTTCTTCCTTTTAATGACTAGAGTGTACTTGATCTGCTGCGAAAACAGTAGGACAAAAAATTAAGACTCTCAGATTCAGACATTACACATTAAATTTATAGTAGGTAAGCTTTCGATGATAGGAAAAAAAGTTAAAACTAAGAGTGGTGGTATAAAAACAATGCCAGTAAATCATGAATGACAGCAAAATAGCAAATTCAGCTGTACTATGTCTACCTCAAAATGTTTAAACATCATTACATTGCTGTTAAGTACAGACTGTCTTTGTGGAGAATTGTGTGTGTGCATGCTACTCAAGATGTGAATGTATATGTTCTATGTGTATGTTTCCTACAAACACTGAGTATTTCATTATCTTGCTTTTAATCTTTACATTGGTCTGAATTAATGCACATTATCACTAAATTATAATAAAGTTTTTCTTTCTAATTTAATCCAGCTCTGACCACTTCTGCAGCTGCTTACTAAACTCTGCTATGCATGTGACATTTCAACAAGAAATATTTAACTGTTTGGGGTGCTAAGCTCCTAAAAAAGTTATTAAAACTAGTTTTATAAATTAAAACTAAAAGAAATCTCAAATTATTACTTTACAACACATCTTTGCTTTCAAAAGAATGAAAGAATAGATGCTTCTCTTTGTGTTTATCAATAATGGTAATGCACACATTTATGTTAAAAGGATAAATTCCTTGCCTAACAGGCCTGTAAATGCCTTTTGTTCACTGCACAGCTCTTTTTAATTTCCTACCTGAGTTACTTGTTAACAACAGGATGAAGAGAATAAAGTTATTATTAGGATGTTAAGCCTCTGAAATAAAAATGTGAAATAGAAAAAAGAACACACACATTACAACAGAAAATGTCCATGGAATGAACATTCAGAGACACTTTTTTTTCTTTCTTAAACAAACACAATTCAATTCTGATTGCAGTTAAATTACAGCAAATCCTAGTAACTGGACCAGAATTGGTGAAATTATGCTAACTGGAACAGAGAACAGAATCTCATCACCTGCTTGCCTAATACAATATTCCTATTTAAGCCTATAAGAAAAGTACAAAATATTATAATGTACATTAAATAGGGAAGACAAGTAAGAGCAAACTCACAGAAAATGAGCCCTCACATAATTATAATGTCTAAGAATTAAGTCTGATGCTAATGGTATTCAAGAGCATAGTTATTGCCACAGCATGGAAGTCTCTGTTTTAACTACTTTCAGCACTCTCTTTACAATTGCACAGAAATGAACAATTAATGTATAAGCAGAACATTATTGCAGAGAGGCTGTTACATTTCAAGACCTGGCTGAAGATCAAATGTGCTTCCATGGGTGAACGCTCTCAGCATTCACTATTTCAGATCCCTTTGGCAGAAAGGAGGAGAGCATCATGAGATACTGCAAAGTCTTGTTGTAATCCTGACAGCTCTGGTGCTGGACTGGTGCTGGGGAAGGCTGTGCTCACACTGTGGGGAAGCAGCAAGGGCCAAGTGTTCCCTGCAGTAGGGGAGCCTGGCAGGAACCTGGGGTCTTTTTCCCCAGCCTGAGGACTGTGAGCAGGGCAGCCTGGAGATGGGAGTCAGGATCAGCTGGGACAAGTCCATGGCAATGAAACTGGGCTCAAATCAAAACAGAAACACAATTCAGGGTCAGGTCCAGTGATGGTAACCTGGGTCAGATGCAACCCAGGCACTAGGCAAGTTGTAGAATGATCTTGGTTTGAAGGAACATTAAAAGTGATCTAGTTCCAACCCTTGTGTCACAGACCAGATTGCCCAAAGCCCAATTCAGTCTGGCCTTGAACAATTCCACTCGGGACTCACCAAACGAGTCCATTAAACAAGGCAGGTTCCAGGTCAGGCTAGGGAGCCAGGGGTGCAGCTGTGGCTGAGCTGGATGGAGACCAGCACTGCTACAGCTCAGCTCCAGCAAGGACCAACAGACTGACCACAACTCAGAGCCCACGAGCAGAGGGCAGGGGACCCAAGTGAGGCTTGGTTAGGACTGTCAGTGCCCTCACAGCCTTGACAGCAACTCCCATTCCCCACAGACAAGGTGTGCCCTCACACCTGAGAGCTCAGAATAGGGAGAGAGATTTAGTTGGTGCAGGTTGTCAGTGGATAACTTTATGGACCCTCAACCAGGGCAGGGACAATGGCGTGGAAAGGGGCTACAGCAGATGGAACTAGAGGGTGGCCAGCCTCAAGGGGCCGTCAGATGGGCTCTGAGAGGAGGTTCACTGAGGAACTGGGGCTGGACAGGGGGGCAGTACAATGAGGACACCAAAGCCAGTCAGGCTAATGGCACAGGAGGAATTGCAGAAGATCCCATATAGACAGGCCCCACAGTGCTCAACTCAGGATTTAGGAAAGCCTGATCTAGCTGTCAGGGTGTAGCAAGGGGCAGCTGCTCCATGAGGACAAGGAGAAAATGGCATGAGAGGGCTGGTGGGGGTCGGGGACTTGACATCCAGGACTATGTCCTACAGACCCAGGCAGGGTGAGCTGTCAGGCCCAGCCAAGACCATCATACAAGATTTTGGACCTGCCTCATCACCACAGGCAAGGTAGAAACACAAGTTAGGTCAGTCCTAGTGGTAGTGTCTCCTTGTGTGTTGCTGTTCCAGTGGCATCTGATCTTGCTTTCCAACACTAGCAAATCACAGATTTTTAATTCCTTTCAAGTCCAGCTTTTGATTCTTCCTGTGGACACTGGCAGGAAAGTTAATGTCAACCTGAGAGGAAAGGTCTTTCCAGTTAGGTTTGGTACTTAGTCTACCTTAGTTCAGGCCAAATGGAAGAAGTTGTTATAGGAAGAGGCATTCAGATAATAATTAGTAAAAGCTATACTAGGTCCCAGATAGCCATTTTATAGTGCATAAAGTAGGTGTTTTGCTTTAAACAAAGTGTGTGTCTTTACCCAGATTATGAAACTCTCCAGTTATTAAGTTTTTGGTACCCAAAATATTAATGTGAACCCCTGACAATCACTCAAATGCCATTTACAGTATGATTTGTTATGTTTCACGTGGCAGGTTTGCATTTGGAATGGTATGGGGAAAAAGCCTTGAAGGCCCTTGCATGAAGCATTGACAAATGGAAAGATAAAGGTTGACAGGAACAGTGGAGAGAAAAAAAAATATTGGAGACTTGTAATCTTGCAAAAGATAGTATGACAGAATACTGATGATCAGTCCAAGAAGTTTGAAATTGAGCTGGTGGTAAAGGAAGGCACCAGAGAAATTGAAAATGGATAGAAGTGAGTGCAATACAAATATGTTCAAGAAAGGTAGTCCTAGCTTTGTGTGGATTTAAGGAGATTGGAGTGCTTATCTGGAAAGCCAAAAGAAGACAAAAAGGGATAGAAGGGATAACAACCCAGTTTAAATGTAAATAGTAAAGAGATTTTTCTTAAATTATATTTTATCTGTAACAGTGAGAAGGAGGGCAGAGAATATAAATAATTCAGAAAAAGTTTATACTGAGATATATAAAGTAGAGAGATCTGTAGCATTCAGCATTGTATTTCTTGTATTTCTAGCAGTAAAGTTGCAACTATAGTCCTGTGCTTGCACCACTCTGTAAGAAATCTACAGAGAGCCCAAAATAGAGCAGGGAGAATAATGGAAAGATTATAACATATGACCTATGAGAAATTATTGCAGCTGGGACAGTTTAGTCTAGAAAAGTCAAGAGACATGTAACAAAAGTACCAGCCTGGCTATTGAATATCAGCTTTCTATTCCAAATCCTCAAACTATTGTTTCAAAATCTTAACCACAGTAGTCATACAAAAACCAAGGAGAGTAAATCTGTTCTCTGTGTGCAGTAGCAAAAGCAAGCAGTGGCAGTAGCTTGCAGCAATGGAGGTTCAGATTAGACATTCAGAAAAACTTTCTGGTAAGAGTGAACAGTGTTAAGAGTGGATTAAATAGATAATTTGGGTTCTGGGAAGGGAAGGACCAACAGGGGTTAGCTAATCTAAGTGCTTTCTAACCTCTGACCATCCATCAGTAAAGTGTCACTATTGAGAATCCCTCAACCTCCCTTAACAACATTTACTCAATAAGTAAAAGCTTGATTATTAAAATTAGCAAGGACAATCTAATAATGGAACAGACTGACTTAACATTTCCTACACTGAATGACCATCTCTCTGACTTGGGAAGAGTGAAATGAAGACATATACCCTCTTGGTCAAAAGCCAGCCATGATTTCTCACCATTTTCTTCAGAAGTGCTTATAAAAGTAGTTCACGAAAGAGCAAGAACACAAAGAACCTCTCCCAAAGTGGGTAATGCCACTCATTCAAAACACTGCCACAAAGCATAGATGAATGGCATCACCAAAGGAACCTATTTTCAAGAATTTTTATATTTCAGATGCTTTACATGTAAAACATTTCAGGATTAACATGACATTTTTAGTTAAACTCTTATATAAAGACTGACTAATTTGATTCTATACAACTATTCAGAGAACAAAGATTTCATTAAACACGACATCTTCACTAAAGAATTGAGGAAAGAATCAGCTATAAAATCACACTGTACCAAATACTATGTTTTTACTTTTAATAATTTATGGTCTGTCATTGCATATAGAAAAAAATTGTGGATTTAGTCTGCATACATTTTATAGGACTATTTCATAAATAGTAAATATTTTTTATTTGTTCTGACAAAAAGAGCATAGTTTTAAGTGTTGTGCATTCCACTGGAATGATGAACTGCTCTTAAAAATTAATTAAAGCTACAGTATAAGCCAACATTATATGGAAGCAGCCAAGTGATTGGTGTTGGAGATGATGAAAACCTATAGGGTGTAGTTTAATTCATACCCTTTATTCTCTGCCTTTTTTTCCCACCTACACAATAGGTGGGGAAAAATATCAACCACTGTGGGTTTTAATCTCAGTCTAAAAATATATGAGCATCTCAGCAATAAGGTATCTTTTTCTGCTATTTTTGACTATTAATTCTAGCATGTTTAGCATTAGCATGACATTGACAGATACCTACATACATAAATGCAGGGATTCAAGCACACACATATACACACATAGAAACACAAAATTTTAAAAAATCTGCTCCAGACATAAACCATTTCTTCATCTTACAAAGTCTTGCAGTTGACCTTATGAAGTCTTTCAGTTAAAACCTTCAGTATCCAAAATATATCAATTGAAGCAAAATTTATTAAATCTCATCAATTAAACATTCAGTAAGTTATCCTGTTTTCTTGTAGATGCTTGTCTTTGAAGTCAAACACTATTTAGCCACACTTTTTTTTTCAGTTTCCTGATGACTTTTGAACAGAAATTATGTGAGGGTCTGCTTGTCTTCATTTTGACTCAATTATAAGTCAGAAGACTTTTGCAGCCTCTCTAAAGTAAAGACCATTTTAAATGCAACTTCTACTGGGCAAACTAGTGCTTGAGAGGGATCATACTTTCAGTTTGAGAAATGAGAGGATTCAAATGTAATATCTAAACAGATTTTTTTCATCTTTTATAATTAATTGTTGCTGTTTGAGAACTGAAGTTCTGTATTAAAAAATCCCAAACCACTACGTATCAGGTGGAACCCTCCTAACAACTGAAGTTTTTCCCTGTTTGGTGCCTATTCAATTCAGACCTTGAAATTAGTGCTAGGAGGATTGGGGTCATGGTTTCCTGGCTTGTTTGCCTGTAATTTGTACACCCTGGGACAAGATTTTTATGCATTAGATGTCTATTCAACTCAAGCAGCTGTTGCAAAGGGTTCAGTCATTAAAGCCTATGGTGCTATTTCCCTGTAACTTGTGAAGAAGTGACAGGAGCTGCCCAGAAGACTGTGAGCATCCTGGCACAGGATATTGGTTACCAAAAAGAAATTAGATGCATGAACCTCCCCACCCATGCCTCTTGCTCCACTGTTCTTTTAAAAGCTGGCTGACTTGTAAGGATTCACAGAAGACCATCTGTTGAGCTTTTCCAATCAAATCTAATCTGTATTTATTTATTTTAGAGAGTAAAGGAGACACACTTTAGCCTTTTGAAAGCTCATTTAGCCCCAACAGTAGAAGATGCAGTTTAGGATATGTTATTCAAGATATACAATATGTTGACTAGGATTTTTAGACAAATTCCATTTGAACAGACATGACAGACCCTACATCCTTCTCTCATCCTTCTCATTATTTCAACTTCCTCTCTCTCTTGTAATGAGGTACACAATATTTTTTTTTTCACACTCTTCAAACAGAAGGACAGAATACATAAATTATTTACCAGAGATAGAAATTAAATAAGCAGCATGAAAAGTATTCCACTTCCACTTTGAAATTCTGGCCCAGCTTAGATAGATGATAACACTACCACAAGAGTGACATTCTGTAATGTTACATGTATATGGAAAAACCTGCCTGTAGCGAAGATTAATCAAAATGCATCTGGAGTCAATAGCACACTCTCAGCATGAAAGCAAAGATGAAATTTGGCATTTCATACTTAAAATAAATAGAAGGCAAGGGAATTTACATTTCCAGTACATTGGCAATCATCCAACTTCAAGAAAGTCTGCTTTCCTTTCATCTCTATTCCCCTGCACCTGCCTGATCAGGGAGGGCTGGACGCTCACCCTGGATATGTCCATACCTGGTGCTACACCTTCAGGACACCAGCACCAATCCCTGAAGAGGTGGCATATGTGGTTGAGTTTATAAAAGGGCTGCCTGCTACCTCTGGCTGCTCCAGTCCTAGCACTCCTCATCTGTGCTGTCCAAATATTCTTCTAACAGCGTAACACTCCTGCAAATATTTCTCCTAAGAAAATGAGCTACAAATTTCAGGCCGAGTGCTGCATTAATCATGGCTTAATCATTTCCCTTGAGTATGCTTTCCATAATGTGTGAGTAGTTCTTGCAGAATCACTGATAAAGGAACTCAGTTAATAGGGAAAAGATTCAGCTGTGAGATTCACTTAGTTTGGCTACCTGTTTTTCTTGTTCAGTCACCTCTTTTGACATGTGTTTTCCTTTTTTCTTGACAGCTGTCTCATTCTTTCTTTTTACATTCACTTTCTGCTTTCTTTCTCATCTCCTCTTATTTACTTATCTACTCATTTCCCTTTCACATAGTTCATACACTTTTGTATTATGCTTGGTTTTCTTTGAAGGGGTGCAGAAGATAAATACGTTTGAAATTCAGGTCTCAAGGGGAAAGACCCTGAGGCATAATTATCTTGTGACTCCTCATGGTCTGGATGGCTTTAGATGCTCGTGTCCTCTGATGAAGTCTGATTTTTAAAAACAATATTGACAGTGCCTACTGAAGCTAAGTATTTCCAAAATCCACTTTTTTGATTCTATCAAGGTTAACAATAGCCAATGGAGCCTCTCTGTTCTAAAACTTTTTTGCTTTATACTATCCTGGTCATATTCTCATGCTATTTAAGAGTAAGAAGGATGGTAATTTCACTTCAGCAATGTAAAAGCTACAGTTGCATGTATTGAAGGAGCTGTACAGCACAGCCAAAGATGTATTCGTGGCTCCTTAGCAGGTGTCAGCCAGGTTCCATGTGAAGGGCCTGGGAACTCTGAATTTGCCTATGATTAGAAGCATTTTGGTGCAACTTAGAGAGAGTTGCTACCATTACAGCCACATTCTTTATCCATCTCTCAGCAGAACAGAACAACGCTTTTGCCAAAACTGTTATAACAGCTTTCACTAAAAGACAACTTATTTTTTCAGCATCAAGAATTCGGTACTCCCAGCCCCGCGCTGCTCTCCGGGGAGGGGAGCGGGCTGGCGCTCTCGGGCAGCCCGGCGGGGCAGGCGGGAGCTGTCCGGTCAGCACCGCGCCGCCTTCGGCTGCTCCCGAGCCAGCCAAAGCTCACCGCGGCTCGCTGGGAGTGGAGTCGGTATCTGTGAGTGGGCTACCGAGGCCACCCGGCCCGGCTGTGCCGCCGCGCCCGGGGCGGGCCGGACGCGCCGATGCGGCTCCTGGTGCGGCGCTGCCTCCGCAGGCCCGCACCGCTCCGGCTCGGACCGCGCCCGCACCGCTCCGGCTCGGTCCGCGCCCGCACCGCTCCGGCTCGGACCGCGCCCGCACCGCGGTCCGCGCCCGCACCGCTCCGGCTCGGACCGCGCCCGCACCGCTCCGGCTCGGACCGCGCCCGCACCGCTCCGGCTCGGACCGCGCCCGCACCGCGGTCCGCGCCCGCACCGCTCCGGCTCGGACCGCGCCCGCACCGCTCCGGCTCGGTCCGCGCCCGCACCGCTCCGGCTCGGTCCGCGCCCGCACCGCTCCGGCTCGGACCGCGCCCGCACCGCTCCGGCTCGGACCGCACCCGCACCGCTCCGGCTCGGACCGCGCCCGCACCGCTCCGGCTCGGTCCGCGCCTGCCTGCCTGGAGCGCGGCTCGGGGCTGGGGCCAGCAGTGCCCTGGGGCCAGGAGCGCCAGCGGGATCCTGGGGTGCATCAGGGAGAGCCCTGCCAGCAGGTCAGGGAGGGGATCCTGCCCCTCCACCCAGCCCCTGTGAGATGAATCTGGAGTGCCATGTCCAGTTCCGGGCTCCTCAGGGCAGGAGAGACATGGAGATCCTGGAGTGGGTCCAATGGGGGCAACAAATATGATTAAGGGATTGGAGCACCTCTCTTGCAAAGAACAGATGAGGAAGTTGGGCCTGTTCAGTGTCTACCTCATTAATGTATGTAAATAGATATTTATAGGGGCGGGGCGCCAAGAGGACGGAGCCTTTAGGAGGCTCCTCTCGGGGTTGCCAAGCTTAGGACAAGAGGCAGCGGGCAGAAAGTGATGCACAGGAAGTTCTACCTGAACATGAGGAAGAACTTCACTGTGCAGGTGACCGGTCAGCGGAACATACTGCCCGGAGAAGTTGAGCAGTCCCCTCACTGGAGATGTTCCAGACCGTTCCGGACGCAGCCCGCGCCGCGCGCCGTGGCACGGCGCGGCTCCAGCCGGGCGGTCGGAGCCGCGGCCCCGCGCGCCCCGGCCTGGCCCACTCCGGGCCCCTGAGACTCGCGGGGGCGGGGCAGCGCGCGGTGGCGCGGCGGGGCAGCAGCCAACCAGGAGCCCGCATGCAAATCAGCCGGCCCCGCCCCCGCGCGCGCAGAGCGGGGCGGGGCCCGCCGGTTGCCGTGGCGACGCGAGCGGCCGAGCCCCCGGGCGGCTCCCGGGGAGACCCCCCGCGCCGGGCGGGCCCGGGCGGCGGCCATGCCAGTGCGTGCGGCCGGTGCTGAGTCAGGAAGAGGCGTCCCCAAATCCCCCTCCGAGGCCATGGAGGAGCTGGAACACACCTGCCCACAGCCGCGCCTGGTGAGTCGGCCCGGCCGCGGCCCGCCCGCTCGAGCTGCCCCGGGTGCTGCGGGGCCGCTGGGCCGGGGGCGAGGGAGGGAGCCCCCGGGCGGCGGGTGCTGCCTCACGGCGGGTCCCTTTGTACAACGCCAGGGAAAGGGCGAGCGGAGGCTGTCCGAGGTGGGCTGTGCCGTGCCGTGCAAGAACCCGGGGCGGTGCGGTGACAGCCAGGCAGGATTCCTGGTCCGCCCGTTAAAATCCCGGATCCCCCGCGCTCCTGGCGCGTCCGGGCGCGCCCGGGCAGCGGCGCGGCTGCCACATGTGTGCGGGTGGCGGGAGCGGCGGCGGGAGGGTGTGACGATCTAAACAGCTGCCCGTGCCCAGTAGCGAGTGCAGAGGGGCGGCCCGCCCTGCGAGGAGCCGGCGGCGGGGAGCGATGGCCGGTCCCGGCCGCTCCGGTGCCGCTCCCGCCGGGAATGGCAGCCCCGGGGGCTCCTTCATGACCGCCCGGCCCCGCGCTGCCCTGCAGGCCGGGTCTCGCACGGGTTACTGCGCTCAGGAACGGCAAATGCCGCGTTTCTCAACTTTAAGAGTCCAGTGAGGAGTTGCCCGTTCGATTCAGGATGTGTGAGGAAGAAGAGAGTCTCGGAGAGCTGCGGTTTTTGGGGGGACCGGAGAATGAGGGAGGGCTGGGAGAGTGATGCTTGAAGTAACTCCTCTGATGTTGTTTGCTTAAAGATTCCCTCAGACCTTGTAGGCAACTTTACAAGGCTGCTGTACCCCATGAGTTCAGGTTCTGAGAGCTGTTCATCTTTTCATGTGCTCATTTAAAAATTCGAGTGTTTCCTTGCTTCTTATTTAAATCTGTTATTATTCTCACCAGGAAAGATCTCTCCTTACCTCAGCATGGTACGCACCATTGGCAACTAGAAAGTTAATAATGGCAATACACAAATGCAACCACAGAATTGTGGAGGCAGTGTCAAGATGTGAGAATGCATGATGTATGCAACAGTTTAGTACTGGAAATTAAATCATTTAACACCAGAATTCAGTCGCAGCGCTAATTAAAACATATTTAAACATCAAACTTCAGTAATTAAATTTAACACTATAGTTGAGACATTGTTCTGATATGACAAGAAATAGCAACAGTCATTTGAGCTGACCTAAATTAATATTTTCTTCTTGCTCATGTTATAATTAGATTCAGCTTTAAAGAGGACTGTTAATTTGTTCATGGAAAGCTTTTGATGCTGTTTTAATAATGAAAGTTAGCTCACATGTAGTTACAGCAGTGTTCGTACAGGCTAAGATTTCTCTGTCAAAAGCTCAGATATAACAACCTGCTTGAATATATTACTCTGTGTAGTCTGACATTTTAAAAGATTTTAAAGAAAGGAGTGACAGTATGATACCAGTATTTACAGTATCATGCATTCCAGTATAATTTCTTTGGAATTAGGGTGACAGTTGGAGTACATGAATGAAACAGGAATTCATTATGATGCTTTAGTTCCTCTTGAGTACCAATAATGGACAATGGAGACATTTTCAATAAATATTTGTATAAAGTGTGTCCTTATGAAGTGATATCTCATCAGTCATCAGATCTCTGTTACCTTCAGGCTAAAAAAAAAAAGGTTGCCTGGTAGAGTATAAAGCAATACACTGAACTCAGAGCATAGAGAATGAGGCAAACAAGTGTAGTCAAGCAGTGTCTGAAGAAAAATTAAGGGTGGGTGTTCTGAACAGTTAAAGTGAATCACCCCTTGATAGACAGTTTAATAACATGGACATCAAGTTCCTATCAGATCTTTTTTAAGATCTTCAGTACTTGATCTGATCTCATCCTTTGAAAGCAGCATGTGCAGTGGTGGGCCAGTAACCTTGTCACCTAGACTATTACTGTAAAGGAAAGAGGGTGTCTCAGGTAACGTTTTAATATTTTTGTACCTCAGGATGATACCTCAGGATGGCTCTGGTACTTCAGAATAATATAACTGGTGGCAAGTCTGTAATATTTACAGATATATTTACAGATGACTTCTTAATGCTGTTCATTGGTTGTCACACATCTCTAAAATTAATTATCTGGGCTTTCAGTTTATAGATGGACTAAGTTGTAGGAATCAGTTTTTCTTGAGAAATCACCTCAAATTTTAGAAAGTGAAAAGGGATTGGTTATTTTCTGACACTGTTATAATCCTTTTCATTGAAACAGGAATTATTTCTTTAAAGCTGTAAACTGTGAATATTTGTAATGGATATCTGCCATTAGACCTCTGGTTTTATACTATGAAGTCTGCTGGCTTGTCAGGAGCTGTCACACTAGCACTAACCACCTATGTCCTCTACAGATCGGGAAATCAGGGGACATTGAAGGCAGTTCTAGGCTAAGTTTCAACGTCTATTGAAACCTGATGTTTTCCAGTGCCTGGTACTGTTGTAATTATAAATTGCCATTAATTTTTTTCCCAAGACACTTTGTGCATTTTCTTAACCAGCTGAAGCATTAATGAGCATTTGTGTTGCTTCAGTCAAATCTTCTGCTCCATCTCTGACTTAGTCTTTGCCTTCATATATCTTAATGCCAGGAAAATGTCTGAGTGACTCCACAGGTCTTGGTCTCAATGCATAGCAGAGAAACAAACCCACTGGAGTCACAGGTTTTATCCATTGTGGTGATTTTAGGAGTTCTGTAGTCAAGAAAAAACTTCTCACAAATAGCATTTCTCCAATCCTGGTTTGCATCCTTTTGCATTTATCCCTCTTCTCATCTGGACCAAACTGCTGTCTTAGGCCACGTTCTCATCTGCTGTGGTCCCATTCATAGTTTTAATCCTCGGCATACCCGTGGTCATGGGGCCTTCACTGTTTTCAGTGGGATAAACATGACCCCTGGTCATATCATGCCACTTACTCATGGCATGGCAGTTGTCCCTGGATAACTTCCAGTAAGCTGCAGAGTGCTGCTGGGCTGTGGATCTCAGCCTGGGAATCCTGCCCTTAGGGTTCGCCTGTGTGCATCTGTACTAAAAAGGAAAGCTCTTAGTTTAACTGTGAGATACCATAGCAGGAAATACCAAAGAGGAAATAGAAAACCTTGTGAAATTATTTGCTTATTTTCTTTATAATGTATTTATATCACTTCGGATCAAGAGTTTCACTTTGGTCCCAGGTATGTGTAGCTCCATGAAGGACTGGTGTGTCCTTTGGAAATTTCCAATCCTCACGTGAAAGAAACAAAGAGGCATTTCAACACACTTTGTTCAGGAAGACAGTTCCATGCAACATCTTTAATGAAAGAAAACAATGGCAATTTATAAGGACAGTGCTGCAGATAAAGCAAACCCAAATACACATTGAAACTTACTTGGAAAAAAACCTTCAGAATGTAGTGCTTGGTCTCATCTTTCCCTTGAACACACTGAGAGCTTCTTTTCATTGTATTTCATGTATCTGTCTTCCAACACAGGCATCACTGGAAACGTGATAAAATACTCTCTGGACCTGGGATCCAATGTCTTATTTTCAAAACTGTCAGAGCCTAACTGAGGATTAGATAAACTGAGGAAATGCAGGGCAATGCAACATAGATTTCCATCACAGTGTTTAATTTAAGAAACCAGCTAAGCAGAAACCCACCTGAGTTAGCTGGGGTGAATTACAAGGGAGGAGAGGGAGTAGTAGATAGGTAGGCATGTGGTTCGTTTGGCCTGTGCCCATAGGCATATTGGTGTGTAGAGGGCAAGGCAGGAGGAATAAAACAGCAGTTTTCATGAATTTAAGGTGAATCTATCTTTAAGATGATGTAAAGAAGCATCTAAGTGCTTTTTGTTCTGTCTGCTCTGCCCTAGGCAGTGCTATCCCCAAAATACTGGGCTGTTTAAGGGTATGTGACATCCATACTACCCTTGGATGTCTGTTCTCAGGCAGCTGAAGCTGTGGCCAGCTCTCATTTCTTGCTCAGGAAATGGCATCGGGGTCCTGTGTGGAAGTACCTGAATAGTTTATTGGGGGCTTTTTTCCATCATCATTGCAAGGACAGACTAGCTGGATACTTCATCTATCCATATGGCAGATAAACCATGTTCTGCCAAGGCAAATGTCAGGGCCACTTGAGGTTCACCCTTGCAATCCCAGGACTACTCCAAAGCCCACATTTACTTCTGTAGTGTTGTGAGATTCAGAGACTGCAGGCTTTTGCAGGTCAATAGGAATTAGGTATTAAGTATCTTGGGGCCATTGAATCTACAGTACTTGGAGAATGAGACTCAAGTACAACTGAATGTGACAGGTCCCATATAATTTCAGGTATCAGCTGCTTTAGCCATTTTGTTTATTTTCTTGATTTTTTTAGAAAAAATGAGAGTACGTGAATTGAATTTTTGTCCAGTTATTCAAGTGAATTTGAAAAACACTATTTTTTATTTTATTGAAGAGTAGAGGAGAACATTTTAGTATTTGCACACACTGAAGCTGTATAATGGTTCAAGGAGTCACTCTACTTCTTTAGACAATTTCTTATTGCTGCTTTTAATCAAAAAACTCAAAATCTGAAATAATTGCAAGGAAAGTGTGCATGCCTTAAATTCCTGTATTTTCATTCCTTCATATTTACAGAGAATATTTTAAGAGGTTCTGATGCAATTCCTAGAATAATTTCAGTATTTTATTTCCATGAGCTTTCATAGATCTTCATATTCATCTTGCATATATCACTGGAAGGCAATTTTAATCAGAGGAGCCAATGATTAAGGCAGGGCAAGTTTATTGTGGTTAAAAAGTGTCCCATGCATCTGTTTCTCTCTCACGTGATGTTGACAGGGGGTCTGCCATCTGTTTACTTCAATGTGGAATTAAGCATAAATAAATATGTAAATAGCCTTACATATAAGGAACCCAAAATTACTTTATTTGACAAAATATTTATTTGGTCCTTTAGAAGTTTGGGTTTTGCTCTGGATTAATTTTAATTTTCATAAATGTTGGCTACTGTATAAAACCACAAACCCATAAAAATGTGCCAAGTGAAGTTTGTGCTTGGGGACATGTAGCAATTTTTGCTGCACTTAAAAAAAACTGAATTGCCCATAGACATTAAAAGTCTACTTCAATTTCCCCTTTTTACATCAGAGAACGTGCAGTTTATATATATTCTGAACTGCTACAGTTTCTGCAAAAAACGTTGCAGTACATATTTGTCAGATACACAGAACTACAGATACCTTTTCAGGAATCAGAAATTACCCATAAACACAGGGAGAAGACATTACATTTTATATATTGCATTCTGTGCTTGCAAATGCAATGATATTTTCAAAACAGGTTTTATTAGGAGAATATTACCAACTTCTTAAAATGCGCTGTTGCCATTACTACAAAGGTTTGTATTATACCTTTAAAAATGAATGGAAAAACATTGTAAATAGATTCTCTCTGCTCCCTCCTCAGGAACTTAGACAACATTATAATATAACATATGTATAAAGTATGTATAATAATATATGTATAAAGCATAAAAAGAACTCAGCACATGCGTGAATATGGAGCAGAAGAAATACAGAATTAGAAGGCAGATACTGACTACACAGGCAAGAATGTGTGTAGTGTATACTCACACATCCACAATCACATACAGACATTGAGTACAGCCATAACTGTCTATCCCAGTGTGTCCTTTGTTTCCATGTAATCTGCTTTGCTGTTTGACACACATACAAACAGATGGTATAAGGTGAAAATCTCTTGAAAGCACTGGATGAATCAGGGATCTTGTAAAGAAGCCCATCACCCTCCCTATGGGAAAATAGATCTTCCCAGAGTTTTTCTGCTGACAGCTGAGGAACTGCAGAATATGTGTCTCCTGTGCAGGAGGCAAAAAAGGGTTTGGGGGTTTTTTGCTTCTTCATAGCTCTGTTTCTGAGTAATGGTTTATACAAAATGCTGTCCTACATCTAACATGAAATAATTGATAAATGTAAAGTATCTCTGTAAAGAAGCACAAGTAGAGATTGATTTTTGGGCCAAATTCACCCAATAGTTTAGCTGTATAACTGAGTTGCTTTCCAAAGATTAACCCTTGCCTGTGTTAAAGCAGAGTTGGGTTCTTTTAGCCGTATATCAGGTGAATTGCAGATGACACTACATGGGGTGGGAATGTCGGTCTGCTTCAGGGTAGGAAGGATCTACAGAGAAACCTGGACAGACTCATTAATGGGCTGAGGGCAGTTGCAGGAGCTCAATAAGGGAAAGTGTCCTGTTCTGCACTTGGGTCACAACAACCCCATGCAACATTACAGGATGGGGGAGGAGTGGCTTGAGAGTTGCCCAGCAGAAAGGAACCTGGGGTTGCTGCTCACCAGCCAGCTAACAATGAGCCAGCATGTGCCCAGGTGGCCAAGAATGGCAGTGGCACCTGGCCTGTATCAGCAGTAGAGCAGCCAGCAGGACCAGTGATTGTCACCCTTACTCAACAGTGGTGAGGCTACACCTCGAGTACTGTGTCCAGTTCTGGGCCACTCACTTCAGAAAAGATACTGAGGTACTGGAGTGTGTCCAGAGAAGGGCAGCAAGGGTTGTGAAGGGTCTGGAAGTGTCCTGTGAGGAACGGCTGAGGCAGCTGGGTTTGTGTGCTCTTGAGGAGGCTCGGGGGAAAGCTCATTGCTCTTTACAGCTGCCTGAAAGCAGGCTGTAGTGAGGTGGGGAGATGGTCTCTTCTGCTATGCCTGCAGTGAGTGGGCCAGAGGAAATGGCCTTAAGCTGAGACAGAGGCGATTCAGGTTAGATATTAAACAATTTTTTTCAGTGTTAGAGTGGTCATACATTGGAATAGGCTGCCCAGGGATGTATGCAGTCACCATCCCTGGAGGTGCTCAAGAGGCATCTGGATCTGGCACTGTGTGATGTTTGGCTGGTTTAGGGGTTACAGTGGTAGTGCTGAGTTGACAGTTGGAGTGGATGATCTTAAAGCTCTTTTCCAACCTTCATGACTGTGTGATTCTATACAGTAATGCACAAGTAAAAAGAAATCTGTAATAGACATTCAAAGCACAGGAGCTGATGTTATCTCCACTGAATTGATCAGCAAAACACAGAGTGGCATTAGAGCAGTGGTGACATGTTTTTGGTCTGTTGACCATGGCCAACCTTCAGCATTACTCCTGGGCCAGCACGCAGTTGTCACAGGGCATTGAGTTGCAAATGCCTCACATCCAGTTTGGTTCTTGGCCGTGGTGTCTGCAGGCTGATGATTGGCAACCAGTGCTCCTTTGAAGGAGCCACAAGCTTCTTTATCCTGGAATGCTGTGTATCCCTCCTTGGTGCTGGGATGTCTGACAGCTTTCCTGTCTGTAGCCATCAGGACAGGAAAACATCCAGGCTCATGGGCTGCACAGTGGCCTTGCTGCAGTTTGCTCTTCCAGTGAGTTCTGCCTGGATCACTGGCATGCAGAGCTCTTTCCATCTCCTCCTGGCCATGCCAGCCACGGGAGCGGGCTCAGGTGGATGAATTCCCAAGGGTCACATTTCACTTCTGGCTGGTGTTCATGGAGGTTGAGGTGCTTCATTGGCAACTCTTTCACTTGAACTCTGCTTGACTTGGGGCCTGTCCTACCTCTAGGGATGATTTCATTTTCTAAATAACGTGTTCCAGTTCAGTCAGAAGTCATGTCTGTCATGCAGGAGGAATCTTGTCACAAAATTCTTTGGCCTTTTGCAAATATTACACTAGATTACATAAAAGTTATTCTAGTTTCATAATCTAGGAATCTCTACATATATACATCATTATGTTTCTTGAAACGGCAGTGGAAGTTGCTTTTCTTCTGCAGTGCCTTCAATTTGTAATTCCATCTTGCACTTAATAATTACTTAATACTAATGATGAGCAAAGTATATTTGATTGAAGATAAAGCCCAGAAAGAGCAACAAAGTTAATTTGAAATGCTTGCAAACAGAATGCTGAAGTTATTGTTCTTATAGTTTGCCATATTTTTAGTTTACCACCTTCCTTAGTCATCATGAGTCAACTGTGAGAGAACAGGACTTTTTGTTATACTGGCATTGATGTTAGAACTGTTTGTAAAAAGTTTACCAGGAGACAACCACCAGTAACTTTCAGTTACATCTTAAATGCTCATAAATTGATCTGTTCGAGTCAAGGTTGCTGACCCGAACAGGTAGGGACCACGTGGTTTTCCATTTTGACAATGTTTGTTCCCTTAACCTCTAAGAGAAGACCTTGGTAGTGCATAACATGGCTTTTCCACTTAAAAAAAGTGTTCATACCTGAGAACTTGGCACATGCTTACTTTTCAATAGTTTTGATAGGGCTTTTTCTTAAATATTCCTTGAAACTGATGTCAGTGTTTCCTGCTCTGTAATTATTGTTTCCCAACATCAGGAGTAGGTTCCCAAAATAATTGTTCCTCATATGAGTAGACCTTACCCACGTGATTTGTTGCAGTGAAATCACTTATCTGTTTTAAATACTGCCTCCAAGACAAAAGGTGGTTACAGCATCAGACCTCCCACAGAATTTCCCTGCCAATTTAATTCTTTCATAAGCACAGGCCCAGCCTGCTTTATCAAGTATTGCCTCTGTAGCTGTACTGGTATATAATCTGAAATTTCATTGACCTTTGTTGATGGCAAAATCTTAGATGACAGTACAATTTTACCAAGAACAGGAGAGAAGGTTTTGTAGTTGCATGAATTAAAAAAAAAGCAGTAGCTCCTTCTATTAGCTGTGTTTTCTACAGTCACCCTGCAGACAGTTATAAAGGCAGGCGCACTATGGCTTGAATGGGTCTACATTTGCCTCCTTAAAGGAATGTTTCTGCCGTCCTTGCTTCTGTGTAAAAAACCCAGCCCAACTACCAAACAGACAGAAGCAAGCAATAGCACAACAGGCTGTAATCAAAAGAGAGGGCGTGGTGGTGCTTGTGTTCTTGACCTGTTGTTTCAGTGGTAGGACTGACTCCTCTTCCTCTACCAATCACCAAGAGCTTTCCTTTTAATGATTAGAAACACAAGCATGAGTGTTTATCTTATGCCTAGGAGCTAAGTTAAATGTCTACAGTAGCCTAAGAGGCGGTGAAGACGTATAATAAAAAGGCTGCGTCACGATATGCCTGAAAATGAAATGCTAAGAGGTGTCATGTAGCATTTCTTAGTGAAGTGTCCTGGCCCCAGAACCAGCTCAGCTGCCAACCACACTGTGCTCTCTTCTCTGGGCTACTGTCTCACAAATGGGGCTGTGGGTTACGAAGACATTGGTGGTGCATATGGAGCTGTGAGGTACTTGCTGGGAAAGCCCCCATTATCCACCTTATTGAACATCATTCAGTTCTTTTGCAAATTTCCTAGAAAGCAAGACACTATTTAAACTTCTCGTGGAATGAACAGCTTCTAATACGCAAGGGTTACTAAATATGATGGTTTTTCATACCTTCATTTTACTGAATGCTGTGTCTTCATTTCCAGGAAACAGGACTCTTTCTGCAAGGGCTTATTGTTGTCTTCTGAAGTAAATATCATTAATAAGTCCTAGTATTGCAATGGCTTTTCCATTTGTGACATGTGATAAGCTTTCTGTCCCATATTACTACAGGATGGTGCAGGTCTCAGGAGCTTACATTGGTCCAAAATACAAGGCTAATTTTACTTGATTAATTGCAAAATATAAATGCCTAGAAAATAAGGAAGGCAGAGATGAAGGGAAAAATCTATCAGAAAAAGATAGAAGTACAAAGTCTTTGTCTGACATCTGATTATTGGCAAAACTATAGCAAACTTCCAGAAGAACTTTAATGGATTAACCAAAATGAAAAAGCTGCTATATAAATTACTTGCTGTTTTCTCACAATTCTAATTATTACCATGAAGAAACTGGAAAGAATACAAGTAATTATATATAAGCTGAAAAGGTTTGATAAATTATTTCTGGGTTTTAATAATTTCTTGAAATATTTTCTCTTACAGGCTTATATACAAACCAAATGGTCTCATTTTACTCATGTTTTTGTTAAGCTTAGCAATAATTTTTCTAGGACAGATAAAATAGTAGTGAGTAGTCATTTGGAAGCTATTGGTATAGCTTTCATCTGTCAGCACATGGTGTTTATGCTTTTCTCTGTTTGGTTTTGACAGAATATGTCTGATTTTAATGTATTGCATTTGATGTATTTTCATATCCAGTAACTGTGAGGTCAGAGAGTAAACGGAATATTGACAGATCTGGTTCTAGGCCCTGATCTGTAAAGTGAGCTTTAATGACAAATCTTTATAAAAGCTGGACTGATGGGAAGTTAATAGAGATTGTTCTTCATTGAGCAGAGACTGAAAGAAAAATCTCAGTGTTGCAAAGGTGGTTACATGGATGAAAAGCACCACTGTGTTTGCCTGGGGGGAAAAAGAGATATCTTCCTGCAAACCAGGCCTATTTTCTTCAAATAACCTTCAAGGAAACAACCTCTGCCAAGCTAGGAGCTGATTACCAGTTGCAGGCCTCAGACCATAGCCATTATTGTTTTAACATTTCTACCTTCCTCTTTATCTCAGCAGGAACCAGGCTGTATGGGCTGCCGTGTAACTTGACCTTCCTTGGAGATAAAAAGACAGATTAGCACCCAGCAATAGCAAAGCCAGAAGCAAAAAGACAGTATTTAGAAAATAAAGGAAAGAGCTGGCACTGTATGATTATGTGTAATGTTCTACACTGTGCAGCGTGGGTGGCCTGATGAACAGTTCCCCTCCATGAAACCCAGACAGAAACTTGGGCTTGGTAATAGTTTCTCCATTTTTAACCTTGTCTGTGCAGAGATGCTGTGATTTTCAACATGAACATACTAATGATGATGATTCCCTTTAACATTTGAGAGAATGGGAAAAAATAAGGGAAGAAAAATGGAAAGGGGAAAAAAGGAAACCTACATAAAATTGCATTACTTGCAGTAAACAAAATGAGTAGCAAATCAGCAGAAAGAACTGGATCTGGATTGTTAAGTCTTTGTTGTTGTTTTACTACTGTCTTCTGAGCTTTCCATGCAACAAACCAGTAATCTCAGAGATCAGCAGCAGTTAGACATGACATGCTCTAAAGTCTCTCAGAGATGCTAAAGAATGCTAAATGCTCAGTGATTAATCATTCAGCATCAAAAATCTGAAAAAACAGTGTAAAGGCAAAAATGGATGCTGTAGTGATCATCCATGGGAGCTCAAACTGTTGTGACAACTGTACATCAAATGGTCACTGTTAAAACCCAACCAAGCCACAGCTGCACAGCCATGAACTTCCAGTTAAATCATGGGGGAGGCAAAGTGACAGATTTCCTGCAGCTTTTATCAACCATCACTTCTTCTCAAAACCAAAGCAAACTAATACTCAGCTATGTTTTTGTAAAGATTTCAAGCCAAAAGCTGTAGGAACTGTTTTTTTTTTTTCCTATCAGACTATAGGGCAGATAATAAATATCTGAGGGTCTGATGACTGATAACTTCCTACATAATCAGGGGCAGAAAATACAAATTCAGTAATCAAGTTTCCTCACAGATAATGCCACGTCAGTCTTCACACATCCTCACACTGTCTCATTATCTTTAGGTTGTAAGCTCCTCAGAGCAAGTACCCTTGTGGAGCTCTGATCACAGTTAGTGTTTTAGTACTATTACAGAGTACGTCAGACCAGAAAGGAATTGCAGCTCAGTCAGTTCTTGTTAAATGGGACTTAAGGTTTCATCCTTGCCTTTATTTTGAATGGCTCCTCAAATTTATAGGAGATTCTGACTAAGACCACAACAAAACAACCTCCCAATTGTTTGTACTGATGCCAGTGGCAGGAAAGGGTTCTTGTTAAGAGGTGGCTCATTTGCAGCTTTCTACGTCTACATCCCAAGTAGTTTTTCCAGCTGTTACTTACAGGTAACAGAATACATTTTTCCTTGGGCCTTCAGAGTCACTGAGAAATATTAAGCTCATCAAGCTCATTAATCTTCACACCATCCAACCTGACTTTGTTCTGCAAACAAAAAAATGGTGTGCCTTCACCCACCTCAAAGATGACCAAGCTTCTCTAACAGAGACAAAGAATTCAGTTACATGACGTTTAGAAAGCTTTATTTTCCTCACCATCCTACCTTGAGTGAATTGCGTGTGCTCAGGGGTGACCAAAAAGCAAAAATCCCCAGAGAACAAACCGGCATGAAGGCTGGTTACAGCATTCTGCCACAATTAAAAGGTTCTTTTATAACTACTTAGTGGTGAAAATAATTTTACTTTCTTTGTGCTTTTTCCTCCTTCCAGACACTGACGGCACCTGCTCCATTCGCAGATGAAACAAGCTGTCAGTGCCAAGCACCCCATGAGAAGTTAACCATTGCACAAGCCCGCCTGGGAACACCAGGTATGTGGAGAGAGCTACATCCACAGGATCATGGGCACTCCCAAAGCTTCTTCCATACAGACATCAATTATTGCTCATTTGGGCCTTCTACACAAAAGCAAAAGCCTAATGTCTAGTACTATCAGGTAATGGAGAAGAAGCCAGCAACTACAGAGCCATTACGTTCTCTTAGAGAAACAAGAGAAAGCATTTCAAGTTAGAGTTTGATTTATTTGTGGATGTTGGTTGGAAGGAACACTTGCTAGCCCACTCCAGCCAGCCTGAAAATTGTGTTATGTAGTAGCTACCTTCTGGATTCTCATCTCTGGAAAATTCTTCTTTCTCTGGTGTTCCTGATGATTGCATCAGACCTTCCAGTGACCTTAAAGGTTACTTGCCAACTTCTTTATCTGGGCATCTGTGATTGGACTGGGGAAGCAGGAGGAGTCCCAAATGCATCCTTCAGCCTCCCCCCCCCCCATATTTCAAGAGGTTATTTTTTTAAAGGCTCTGTTTACTTACTCTGCTTATTTAAAATAAGCTTTTAAAGATGTACACATTACAGGAGCAAGCTTCAGCCTTCCAGTCAGCTGTGCAAGGAACAGTGTTCTCCCATGGACCCTTGGATGTCCTGACTGCAGAAACATCTCTCTGCTTCACTGAAACACAGTAACACAGTCCATGTAGATTTGAGCTCTGTTGCTTTCATCTCCACTGTGCTTTTGCTTGGAGGTGGCAAAGCATGTAATTTGAGAAAGCAAGTTCTTTATCAGTCTGGAGGCTGCTGCTGAAGGTGCTGTACAGAGAGTTATAAGGGTGATAGCAAGAGAAGAAGTTGTAAGCTCATTAGACAGAAGAACTTGGGGAAAGTCTGGAAAAAGTGAAGTAAAAGGTTTGCATAGAAGAGGTAAGCAGTTGATTTTTACAGCAATAAGCTGTGGAAAAGTCAAGGCAAGAGGGGAGGAAAGGGAAATGATGGGAAAAATCCATAAGGCATATCTGATTAGAAAGGCAGAGAGAAAAGAACAAGACATATGGTGGAACTCTGAATGAGGCAGGAAGATGACATTTTTGCTAAATTAGAATATGGGGATGATGGATGATAATAAATAAGGTAAATCTGAGAGAAAACAGCAGAAAGTACAAAGAACAAGTAATGTGCAGTATCAAAAACTGCAGGTTTACCTGTGGGGCTTTTGAATATCAGCACTGAGGTAAATCTCTGCAATCGTGATCTGGGAACAAAATGCCATCCAGCAGAATTAAGTGCAACTTGTTTGGGATCTGAAAAATCACTGTTGTGTTTCTTTCTCCACAGTTGACAGACCTGTCAGAGTGTATGCAGATGGAATATTTGACCTCTTTCACGCTGGCCATGCTAGAGCTCTTATGCAAGCCAAAACTCTATTCCCAAATAGCTACTTATTAGTAGGAGGTAAGATCAGAGTTATTTTTGCTTCTGTGGATTTTTGCTTCTGTGCTTCACTATCAGAAAGTTATTGCTGTTCTCCCACCCCCAGCTGTTTATACACTATGACTTGAATGCTGCTTCCACTCAGGGGCTTTCTATAGGTGATTTGCCTTGAATTACATCTTACAATTGCATCAATTAAAGTAAAAGTCAAATTCTGCCCTCAGCAGCACAGGCACAATTCCCATTCTAGTTAAAGCAGGTGCCTGCATGGCTCTGAGCTTAAAATAGCTCCATATGAATAATTTACTTTTTTCAGTTATTTGCTCAAAATTGTTCAAAGATTGAGATGAGTGAATGAGAGCAACCATTATTTGTTTCTGGCTCATTGGTCCCTTTGCCAGCTAGGCACAGACCATGACCTCTGCCTGCCAGGTCTAGACCCAGCTTTCAGCATCATCACAGAAGCTAAGTCTGGCCCGTTGTCATTGAAGACCCAAATGTAGGTCATGAGTGGAATGTAATTTCAGTTCACAGGTGTCCCCAGGCAGGTTACTTTCTTAATTATCTTTTCTTTTTCCTAAGAATATATTCTTTTCTTGGTATGGGCCTGGCTAACAGTTGTTCAGCAGTTGGCCTGTGCCTGAGGAGTCACTGGAGGGTGGCTCTTTCCTACCTAGCTGGCTGTGCAAGCCCTGCTGTCATGAAGCCTCATAAATGTGCAGTTTGGTTCCATTTTCCTTGCACCTCCAGGGTTGAGATATTCCTCGCAGCAACATTTCACAGCAACCTTCATTCAGCTGCTCAAATGCTTTACAGTGAACATGAGTGCAACCTTCAGGTACCATAAGGTGCATTATTTTGCATATTTGTTCCCAAATAGTTGTGGGGGTGGGGGCGAGAAGACCCAACACAGAGGAAAAACCAAAATTTCTTTATAAACATGTATTTTAGTTTTAATTTCCCATGGAGCTTCCTGTGAGGTAAAGGATAAGTCCCTTTGTTAGGAGGGAAACATTAAGAAAGGAAACATTTGGTTTCCTGCTGAGCCAGACAACTTGCAGAAGAAGCAAGTGGAGGCGCAAGACTGTGGGGTTTAAAAAAAAAATCCAAGTTATGTACATTTTGTTGTTGTTTTTAAAGGATATGGGGTTGCCCCAGATAAGGGAAGGAGCTTTGGGGCAAAAGCCTGGATCCTTTGAAATTCATGGCATAGCTTCATTTTGCCCTTATTTTTGGCATGAAGGACAAAGCAGCCAGCACTCATCAGCACCTTCTCCCAGCAAAGCACTGTGTGTTAGTGTGTTCAAAAAACGGACACCTTCCCACACCCACATACAATTTGTGCTGCAAAAGCACCGGTGTCTTATGTCTTTGTGGACATCACAAGCAACCCCTTCTATTTCTTCTTGTGAAGACAATTATTTGGACCTAAGATCACTTTTCCTTTTAAAATGGACACTTATACGTTCCCAAATCAGTTATTAAGAAGGATGACAGATTCAAAAGAAGTACAAAGAAAGATATTGTGTCTGCATTGTGCATGAACAAATAGTAATCAGAAAATAAAATCAAACCTTTTTTCAGAATTCAAGCAAAAATTACTATTTTCCAATAATTTTGGTAGACCTTTTCTTCCAGGAGAGGGTAGCCTAAAGATGCCATAAAGGCTGTAAATAAATACAAATATATTCCCTGAAGGGATCTTTCTCCTGGAAATGCTTTGATCACCATTAAATTTCATGTCAGCAGGCATCAAACCTGACATAATAGGACAGAGTAGCATTTTGCTTGCTGGAATTCATACGTATGTTATTATCTGGCTTTGAATTTTGCACAAGCTTTAGAGCTATCTAAGCCTTTCTACATTTTTCCTACTTTAAAAGTCCTTAATGACTACCACAGCAAGAACATCCATTTCAGATCTCAGAAAAGACTGCATCTTTGCCAGCACCTTGCCTGATAGGTTGATGTTTTCAAATTAGAAAGAAGCAGCAAGTGTAGGGCTGCTCTCACACTTCACTGCAGCACTGGGAATGCTGCATTTATCATTTGTCAAGTACATTTACAGACAAAGATCCAAAGGCACAGGTTTGACCTGTGGTGAAGGACAACCACTGGCAACCCAGCTATAAATGGGTATCACATTATTCCATGTGGGGTGTCAAATGACTGTTGTAGCTGTAATGTTGAACAGAGATGGTTGTGGGGAAGGTCATTGGTTTTTACACAATGTTATGTGGGTAGAAAGATAATACCTAACTTTTACAGTCCTCTGGTAATGCGGGTGTTGCTGCTCCTCATTTTAAAAGCGATGTGACAAAGTATTACTGCATCCAGAGTTAAAGATGCAGGATTACTGGACCTTTAGCTCTGCTCATTTCATAGAGCATATGGCTTCTCCCAGTCCTTTCCTTGCAGCTTCCTTCAGCAGTTTCCATTTGAACGTGGCACAAGTCCTACTCTTCTTTCTGTGAACTCAAAGCTAAGCTCAGACACAGATTCCTATAAAGTTTTATATGACTTGTTTTCCATCAGGATTTATTTAATGAGAAACTATCCCACTGTGATTTTGAGCTTTGTTAGCAAATTTACCTTTTAGAGTGTTGTTTACATAAAAATAAAAAGCAGGAAGTGGAGGCCCAGAAAGGCTGAGGGGTCTCCATCTTTGGAAATCAACTGGGCATGGCCCTGAACAACCTGCAGTTGACTCTGCTGGGAGGAGGAGGTTTGGATTAGGCAACATCAAGTATTTTTTGTGCCTCATTTTGTGATACCTGAAGTTAGTGAGCATGCTGTGATTGTCCACTCTGTGTTCTTTGATTGGTTTTAAAGCATTGGCCATCACCCCTGAAATATCACAGCCCATGAAATCCCCACTTAAGAGTGGGATTGGTTTACCTTAGCATGTAAAGGATACCACCTGAAGTGTCTTAAAATACCATACTTGGCCTCTGGCTGCAGCTCCAGAAAGAGAAGGTTCTGTCATTATTTCACAGTTGTATCTGCCAACTCCAAGCAGAACTCTTAGATGCCCTGGAACACCCCAAAGATTGCTAAGCTAATAACTAAGTGCTTAATGGATTTACCTAGTATAATCAACTCCTGGTCAATCTAATCTTACTGAATATGGAGCCATTTTGCTCATACTTCTATATTTTAGTTTGCAGTGATGATTTAACTCATAAATTCAAAGGCTTCACTGTGATGAATGAAACTGAGCGATATGAAGCCCTCAGACACTGTCGATATGTGGATGAGGTCATCAGAGATGCACCCTGGACACTGACACCTGAGTTCCTTGAAAAACATAAGGTATATTTGTTCCCTTATCTCTCCCTTCCCCTTTGTAACTGACAATTGAGAATGAGCAAGTCTGAAATCCTGTTAGGTGGAGCAAATGATTTTGCTTAATTAATTCCAGTCACTTAAATTAGGTATGTAGCATTCCTTGCCTCCATCTCTGTCAGAAAACATTATATTTATTTTGCCTTTTTTTCTCAATATACTGAGATGATTTCTCTACTGAGATTTTTGAAAAGTAAAATAACACTGAAAAAATTATTGATAAATTGACTTTCAGAAAAGGAGATGGTAAATCAGGAAAGCTGTCACCTAGTGACTGAAGTCCTGAATTAAATGCGTGTTTCTTACTAATGGCAGCAGGTGCAATATGTAAAAATCCTGTGTGCCTTCTAAAAGGCAAGATTGAGTGTTTTACATGCTATTGATTGCCTTGCAACACATATGAATCTTAACAAAAGCATAATAAAGTAGGATGTATTTTAGTGTCTACATCACCAGGTGACAAAAGGACAGCATGACAGTACTAGATATACCTATATATATGCACAGCACTAAGGACCCAAAATCAATTCTCTTGCCTCCATGATTTTGAAAGCCAAGGTTTCACCACTTGCTTTTGCAGTAGGAATAAAAGCAGGAGCCTGTGTCTTGGGTTTTGTACTGCATCTCACACTGAGCCCATCAGAGTGATGTGGTAGTGGCAGTGCTTTTGGAGAGAAGATTTCTGGTTTTTTGTAATTGATCATACAACACAGCAGTTGCAGGTCCAAATCTAGTACAGTACTAGTAGTAGGTGACGGCTTTAGAATGAGAATATAAAGCAAGTTAGCTGAAGTCAAGAAAAGAGATGACTCTCTATAACAATCCCCCAGTGAGCCACAACTTGGTGATGGTGATGTGATTCTTCTGTTCACTGGCAGATTGACTTTGTAGCACATGATGACATCCCGTACTCTTCCGCTGGCTCGGATGACGTATACAAACACATAAAGGAAGCAGGTAAGGGCACCTTTACATTTTTTAGCACCTTCCTTTTCAGCCTCAGCTCAAATTCTTTTACTGCCTTTTAACCAGAACTGCTGGGAGAGAAGCAGCAGAGGTAGTGTCACATTGTCTTACACCCTAACGGTAGGTACTGCTGACTTGAACAGAAAGAAAACCTCAAAGGACATCCTTGGCTTAATTCCTGCCATAACCCCAAGGAAACCATTCAGATCTAGCACAAAATAGACCCATCTGCATTTTTAAAACAGTTTTATAATGCTTGACTAAGAATTTTGAATGGATGAAAATGAGTTCAGTTCCCACAGCAGCCCAGCCAGCTTTAGTCAGTTTTTGATAACCACAAACTGACACCTCCTTGACACATCACATCCCAGTCCTTAATATGAGCAAGCACAGGCAACCTTCAGGAGCCATTAGGATCCACTTGCACTGGGGGTTTAAATCAGTATCAGAGTAATTCAGTTCCCGTGACCATTTAGCAGTTTGGTTGACTGTCCATATTGTAATATTGACTGTTCAGTGTCCATATTACATTGAACATGAAGATGCTAAAGTCATCAGGAATTTGTGTCTCTTCGGTTCAAGGAAGATGAATTAAATTTGAGGAGATAACATTAAGCCACTCTTTGCCAGTAGTAGCTATCCTAACAAAGTGAACAGTGGATGCAGGAGGAACAAATCGTATCCTTCTTCTGCTGCTCCCTACAGATGCTGCTTTGAACCCTGCCAAATCCAGCCTCTCTGTTCTGCATAGACATGTATATTGGAGGCTTGAAAAAATTCCAGAGCAATCTGCCTGATGGTTATATGCCATGCAAAGTGACCTTCTCAAACTGTACAATGACAGCTATAGACCAGGTATTGACCTGAAGGAATAAGCTTTTTATAGCAGCAGTTCTTGCTCTTTTTCTATTGTGAACCTCCCTGTGGTATCAGACTCAAAACCTTCCTTTGGGAATGACTGTTGTATAGATTCAGAGCCAGCTTCCTTCAGTGGGCAGTGAAAAAAGGCCCCTCTGGTAAGAATGGGTCACCAAGGGACATACTACACACATGCTGAACAGGCAGCTATTTTGCTTTTCTTCTGTAAGGTGCTGAGTACACAGGACAACATGACAGGAGCTCTTGGTGTCACTGGATCATTACCAGACTTGGTGTGAGAGCACCCAAACTTGGCACACCCTTCTCTGCTGTCCTTGAGCACAGGCATGGTGCACACACAACCTGATGAGAAACTCAAACTTTGCAGAAGAGACTATGGACCTGCACCTTCAGGGACTTGTGGTCCATTGTGTCTGGCACCACAAGATACCAGAGAAGCATCTTGAGTCCTGTATGGCTGAATTTTGCTGAGTATAAACTGGGAATAATGTTAACTTATTTGTGATGAGTTTTGAGTAACAGTCCCTGTAATAGTCCCTAATGCTCCAGAGCAGCATTATTACAATAATTAATTTCCCCTTTCTCCTAGGTGTTGTGTTTTAAATAAACCAGGGCTATTGATGCATTTGCACTTCTTTTCCATAGTTCCAGTACTCCCATTTTCCCACATCAGGTTGTTGGAGAGCAGAAAAGTGGATGGGAACCAGAGAGTTCCTTGGGTAGATTCTCATGGGCTCCCAATTCCCCACTGCCTTCAGTGGATAGGAGGGTGTATGGGCAGTGGTGAGCTGGGTGACAGTGCAGTGACTGAAACTGTGCACGTCTGAACAATTAGCTTGGAAAACATGCATCAGTCCAACACATGAAGCAGATGTAAGCAAAGTCAGCAACTGAGGGTAATGTCCACCTACAGTTCCACTTTCAGCTTAACAAAGGTGGAGTTTGGATTTTGTCCATGTATTCTTGTAACTCTTATCTATAAAGGTTTCTGGCTCCAAGTGGGTTTCATTGCTTCCAAAAATAGTTTCCTGAGTGACTGGTGCAAGCCTGAAAAGCAACAGTCAGGGAAACATGTCTGCTCATGATTAAAGTAATCTATTTTTTTAGCAGAGTATTAATTAGAGATCAGAAGGAAAATATATCACATAGCATTTAGTCATAAGAGGCTGCTAAGCTTCCTTCTCTGAGTCTTTTTCCAACCCAATAAAATCGAGTTGGAAAATGCCGCTTACTTTAAGTGAATGTGTGAGGATTAATTTGTCAGGAACTATAACACCATTTTAAGACAAAGCACTACTTCTTTTTCCTAGACCATCTCCATGTTCTCTCGCTCTTTCATCAGCAGCTTCACATTGCAATTACATATAAGTGAGAGTAGCAATTTTTTTGTAGCTCTAAATAACTACTAAACCAAGGTGTGCCTGCACTCTGCTACTATTGCATTTGTGAATTGCATTAACAGTTCAGGTGCTCCTGCTTTGGTGGGGAGCAGTTAGAAAGCCACATATCTCTCAGTTGTGTTGAGGAAGATAAGAGCAGTATTGATAAATGGCCAGTTTTCTTTGGGACTGATTTGTCAGAGCAGGGAGGATGGTTATGCAGCTACGTGCATGGCTCGATGGACATGAAACACTACCATTACACTTCATCTTCCTGTTACAAACCACTGGCACCTCCAGGGTGTTTTCCAGTTACTGTAATGCATCTTTTTCCTGGCTTTTGTCAAGGCAGAGGCTGGCTGTTCTCCTCAGCAGAACAGACTGTCAGATGGTGCTGCACAGAAGTGGAAATAAAGGAGAGCAGCAGACCTCCCTGCTCCTTTATATAACAATAAATAAGGGCTGTGCTTATGGAAAGAACTGCTCAGTGAATTGGCCACAGCTGTGAAGCTTGGCTTTCCTGGCTCGGGAGCCTCTGCCAGTCCGGTAACTTCCACCTCACAGCTGACACTGTACAGAGGGCAATTTTTAGTCTTTCTAAAGACTTGAGAAAAACTCAAACAGAAATAACAGGAGAGAGCTAGGAATATAGTAGAATTGCAAGCCTCTTGCCCTTGTCAGGCATTTTGGTGTTCATTCTCAGCTATCTGCCACAGTGCCTGGTCCTGCCAAGTTTTTTCAGCAGGCTTTCTTTTCCCACTGCTCAGGAATGTTTGTACCTACGCAGAGAACCGAAGGTATCTCCACGTCGGACATCATCACTCGGATCGTCCGGGACTATGATGTGTACGCCCGGCGCAACCTCCAGCGAGGGTACACCGCCAAGGAGCTGAATGTCAGTTTCATAAATGTGAGTGCAGTGATCCACGTTTGCCCCTCAAACACTCTCCTAGCATCCTGAACGTAAAGTAAAGGTTAAGAAATTACATCTTCCTCCTGCTGCTTTTAAAATAGCTGGAAAGAACTTAATTTAAAAGACACTGGTAAGTTGAGGGTAGTTTTAGTTGCTCCTATTAATTAGCAGCTTTGTTTCCATCTTACACTTTTAACAAATCTGCTGCTTATTCCTCCTTGAGCTGTAGGTGACAATGATACACTAGGAAGGAGCATACACTTCCACCAGGAGCTGCTCAGCCATTCACCCAACACATGATTTCTTTCTATATTCTTATTCCAAGAAGGCAGCCCAGAGAGCATGGATTTTAAGATCCAAAGTTTCTCTACAGTGTGATAGGATTAAAAAAACAACAAAACAGAAAACCAAGAAAACCCTAACAAAGCAAATCACAGAGCAGTGAGATTACTAGGGAGAGCTGAAATGGTTTTCAGAAGACAGTGAAGTATGCTAGGAAGCTGGTACATAAAAGATGCTGCTGTAGAGCTCAGAAACCACAATAGCAGGAGAGCCATGTGAAAGGATGGCTCAGATTATTCATCTTCTACATACATACCTGCCCCTCCAAGGAGAATTAAACACTTTATGGAAATTAGACTTTACCTTCCTTCATTTTCTGTTTCAAGTCTTGACTTAAAACCTCAAGATAACCTACATAACTGAAATCTCTCTTGTGACTGAGATGGCTCACAATGGGACTTCTCACCTCCCTCCCTGGAGCTTGGAAACCCCCTTGTGAAGGACTGAATTGTGTCATTTCGATGGAGTTTATCTCTTTAATTTTTTGAAGTCTGGCAGATAAACCCCAGATCACAGGGCATTAAATAATTATTTCACTGTGATTTTTTAGAAGTCTTCTACACCTTTAAAGAATCATGCTTGTAAGTGTTCCACTCAGAAGGATCACTATTGCAAATATCCATTAAAATAAGGCATGCTGGATGCCTTGGAGATTCTCAAATTTATCCTTTAGCAGCTGTGAGGTTAAGATACTGTTGCATAAGTTATGCTTGCTCCCATCTCAGACACTGATGTCTCCTGAAGAAACACCTGACATGATTGTTTAGCTTACAGTAATTTAAATGCCGAAATACTGATTTGCACTACAGACTGTTTGTCTCAAAATGAAATCCCCAGGATTTCACAAAAGCACTGGTCTTGCTTGCAGAAGAACACTGGTTTCCTCATTCCTCATCAGCCAAAGGGATGATCACTCTTTAGGTACAGAAGAAGTTGGGTTTCTTTGGACCTTGGGGATTTTCTTTGTGCTTGTGGCTTGCAAAGATGGTTCTTTTAGTGATTTGTGAGTTAGAATAAACCCCACTTCAGTGCTTGTTTTTAAAATAAATTCAAATGGCCATTAAATTAACAGAAAATTAAAAGTCAGTAGTGATGTGTGCTTCTACACAGACCACCACACCTTCAAGAGCACAGCCTTCCTTATTTCAGCCCAAGTTAACATCCAGGCTGGCAAGTCAGCAGCATTTGCCAGGAAACATAGGGAGATTTACCTTTCGCTGACTCTGAAGTTTGACCTGTTAATTTCACGTATCCTTCACAAGATTCATATCAAAGTGTATTCAGTTTGAAAATACAGAAAGATTCATAAAGTGGATTAAACACAGTAATCACACAAGAAATCTTTTCAATATGTACCTTCTGCACTTCATTCCACAAATGCTAAACTTGCATTTATAAAAATAATGTGAGAATAGCTAACCAAGGCCATATGTATTAGGATGCATTAATGCAATTCTTTTTAACTGTCTGTGGCTAATTATTTCCAAGTTTTTTTATTAATCTTTGACCACACTTTTAAAACAGGAGAAGAAATACCGCTTTCAAAACCAAGTGGACAAAATGAAAGAAAAAGTCAAGAATGTGGAGGAAAAGTCAAAAGAATTTGTTTACAAGGTGGAAGAGAAGAGCCATGACCTCATTCAGAAATGGGAAGAGAAGTCCAGGGAATTTATTGGCAACTTTTTAGAGCTGTTTGGACCTGATGGAGCTTGGGTAGGTATTCTGCCATTCCAGGAAGTCTGAGTGTTTTTATTTCTCCTCTCTAACACAGGTGAAGAGCAGATACATTTGCTGCTCTTTGTCTCAAAAGTCAGCACAGCAGGGTAATGGCAAACCTGGCTGCTGAAGCCATTAATGCATACCAATACTGCTACAGCAGGATTTGCTGCTTCTGGCCGTTGCTTGTTTGGGGTATCTGTATTTTGTGAAGGTGTGATGATGAACATAATGGTGTATTCAGCAGAGCTGCATCACAGCACCACACAAGCAAACAGGCCAATACAGTCTGTTGTCCTGTTAGCATTAAATGCAACTACTCTGACAACCTACACTGGAGGTAGTGAGGAACAACAGGACCATTGCAAAGATTTTCAGTACTTCTCTTCCTGGTCTGTATGCAGCAGGAGAAGATTATAATTTTCTAACTTTAAAAATGACTCACATAAAGTTACAGGAAATTATTTTATTTGTCAAGTTCAGGCTCATCTAATGGACAGCAGGGAAGGTTCAGGTGGGACTGGAAAGCTCTCCTTGGTATGTGCTGGCTTCACAGAGCCATTTGCTAAAGGTCTTCAAATGCCTTGGAAAGGCAGTTCAGAATTTGCAACAGCATCTTTCTGGAGAGAAACCTGCTCAAACCAAACTCATGCACTGAGTAGTGAGCTAGTGACACTAAAGAGCCCCAAAAGAGTCCTGCCCCACCCCCATCTGTCAGTTCTGATAGCTTGCCAAACCTCAGGAAGCTTTGTTTGCTTGTATGGGTGCATTGAAACCAGTAAGAAAGCTTAAATTGAATGTAGACTTTGTCTGTGTTTGGATGAAAGCCTAGACTCTCCAGTGCAGGCACGATCTCAGAGACACTGCTCTGGTTGCAAACTCTTGAGTGAAAAAGGCACCTTCTGTTGGAAGGAACTCAGCAGGTATTTTGTTTATAAACAAGCACATAGGAAGAATCACAAAGCTTTTGTGAATTAAAAGCACACACATCAGTTCTGTGTCACAACTCAGTGCTACCAAGTCATGCAGTGCCTGCCTCTTACTGGAGTTCTCCTCTTTGCACTGACTTGCCATGTTGATTACCACTCAGTTGAGAAAACCCCAAAATTAGGCTGTGAAGGCTTCAGAACAGAGACTGTCATCATACAGCTACTTCTGTCCACACAAAGGCAGTAATCGCTGAACAACACAGGCCCCAGCCACACGAGCAGCGAGCTTATGTAGCAGTTTGTTCATTGACACTGTCATGTTCCTGGGGGAGGGCAAGAAGGCAATTCTTCAGATGAAATGCCCACATTTACCTGCATTGTCCACATCCACATGAAACTTCCTCTTTGAGTTGTTGCCCATGGAGCTTGGTGTGTTTCCCATGTGGGATGGTCCTTTGGCCATACGTGCTGAATAAATAAAGCTGATGCTAGCAGAGTATGTGAAACCCACAGGAGGTGAGATGAGTTTAGCTGTACAGAGAGAGGAAAAGAATTCAAAAGCATTGATCCTATTTCCTAGCTCTACTCACTCAACAGTGCATGCAAATGGCATTTTTAAAACCTTTGCTGACAAAACCTTTTACCAAATTGAAACTCTTATTTTAATTCCTGAGTAAGTGTTTGGCCAGAGTAAGTCTGGTGCAATCACAGGGACCTTTGCTAAGAACAAGAGGAATGAAATCTCTTCATAGTGTTGTAGGAAAAGCATCAGTGACAGCAAGCTGAGAGGTGGTGTAGGTTTTTTAAAATCAGTTTGAGCCTTGGCAACAGGAAAGACTTTTTAAAAAATGATAACACTATTAGTGTCAAAACTGTTATTAATGCTAATTTGCCTCATCACTGTTAGTTAGAAGTTGCTTTTAATGTTGACATTAAAAGTACAGGAATTGTTATGGGCATGCTGGATTCCTAGATCAGTAATGTGCATGCCATTATTATTTCACAAATAATTACTATAATATACTTCAGGCTAGCATCAATTTTCTAAAAGTAAGGGCTGTGTAACCCACAGAAAAATGCCTGTTTGTGAAAGAGGTCAAAATGTCAGTTTTCAAATGTCTAGGTGTCTGTAATCCATTGGCAATTTTGCCCACCTGTGCAACCCCCTGTGCATATGTTTTCTGCAAGAGAGTCACAGAGAGGTCAGAAACAATGATTAGTGTGGCATGAAACCTTTCTGTGATGTGAGACAGGACCACCACATTGCCTGGCATGCAGGGCCTAATGGCAGAGACACCACTCCAGGGAGCAGGTGTCCATTCCAGCTCCTCTCAGACATGCACCAGGATGCACCTAAAACTGAGGTCAGTGGAGAGAAAGCACTGCTCACAGGCCAGGGTTTCTGTGCCAGTCTCTCTCAGAAATATCCCTGCAGATGAGATGTCCCTTCAAGGGGCTGGCTTCCCCCTGCTCAGCACACAGGGATACTTGGGGAATGTTGCCTTCCAAACAGCTGATGCACCTCAGACATCATCAGGGGCTCAGGTAAGACAGGTTGCAACTGGAACCTGGAGATGGTGTTTAGGCCACACCACCTGTCTGCAGCCTGGACCTAAAATGGCCTTGGAACAATCGGCAGCTCAAAAGCAGACACCCAACTGGCACTTGCTTTGTAAAGCAAAGGAGTATCAACATACAGGCAGTAAAATTCAGAACAGGCAAAATATTTTTTCCCAGTAGCAAGTTTGCCTAAAACAAACCCTAAACTGATTGGGTGTACCTAAACTTGCTTGAGTCAAGGCTTTGAAATTATTTCCCTAGCTCTGGTAAAGGACCACGGTGCATCCAGCCTTGTCTAATCCTCCAACACTCCAAGGAAGCCATTAACACTTGTTCTACTTCTTCAGCACCCAATGACCCAAGAAGCTCCTTGCCTGCAAAGGGCATGGCTTACTGATCCTGCTAGGGCACAGCTGGAGAGAAGAGGTGTTCTGAGGCAGGTGAGTGACACCACCTCCTCCTCCTGCAGAGCTGTGGCTTTAGCCAGCAGCCTGGTGGTTTCAGCACTAATGCAGGAGGCAACGTGGAGGGGCTGTGCACTTGCCTTGCTGGAGGTGTGAGTGCATCAGTTTGTTCCAGCAACAAACTCTTCACTGAAGGCCTAGGAAGCAGGTGTCCTACAGCCTGCTATTAGCAGGAAGGTGGGATTCTCCTTTCCATCTCTAGTCTCTGTGGCTAAGGCACAGTCAAGTACTCCCTGCCACATGGGATAGTGCAGGCCAAGCCAGGCTGGGGCACTTGGATGTCCTCCAGCACTGCCACCACACCACCACAAAGCACCACTGTGCCACTGAGTTGTTAGAAGTGACAACAGAAGGAAGTCAAAGTCTTTTGATTGGCCAGGGAAAAGATATTTCATATCAAACTTTTTTTTTTTTTTTTTTTTTTTGATTATCTTCAGTGAGAGTGAAACAAGCTAAGAGAACCTCACATTTCCATGATCTAAAGGGAAGTTTTGCACCTCTACCACTGAATTGCAAACAAGCTCTGGGGCTTTGCCAGCCCTGGTGACATCCTTGCAGCTCTCAGCTGCCGAAATCCTCCCCTATCTGAATGCTTCCTGGCACCATTTATCAGGAGCAACCACCATCTGCTAACTATCGAGATTTTAGGAAGCCTTGACTAATGTGGACCTACCAGTAGTGGAGGGGTAGGTTACACACCTTGGGGTTTTATGCTCAAGAGCCTTGGGAAGTGTAGCTCCAGGCAGGAACTGTTCTGCCACTCTGCACTGTGGTGACATCCAGGCTCTAAAAGTGAGTCAGTAAAGGTTAACATGATGAGTTTGTAAATTAGGAGAGGGAGCTCTCAGAGGAACAGCTAAGTTCAGTATTTGTGCTTGATTTTTATGCCCTGGGATTTAGCAAACACCCAGAACCCTGAGGGGGAAACCAGCATCTGCCTCTCCACTGGCAGGGAATACCGAGTTTCAAAGAGGAGGAGGAGCAAGATCAGCAGCCAGATACTGTGTCAGCACAGGGCAGAATCACTGCAGAGGGAAGGGGAATAGGAACAAGATGAAAACTGGGCAACTGCAAGCTGCATCTCAGCTAAAACAGGCAAACCCATGCATTCTGCACAAGATTTTCTTCTCAGTCCTGAGTGGTAACTTAACGTTTTTGTCGGGACTGGATCTTCCTTTCAGCCGAGCATCGCCTGTGACTCAACTGCCAGTACTTCAGCCAAGGTTGAGGCTTCTTGCTCCCCATGCCCAGGAGGAGCAGCAGGGCACTCGGGTTTGGCACTTTCCATGTGAAGCCTGCAGCAGCTGCACAGCACACACCATGTCTTCCGTAACCCAGCGTGATGCAAGGCCACATTGCTGCTAATGAGTAGAGGCACTTGCCTTAGTGTAGCAGATTGCTTGGCTGCAGAGGTGTCTCTCCACCCCATCAACTCTAGCAGGCCTCCACTCAGCTTTACAAAGCAAAAGTGACAATAAAGCTCCAAGCAAAACACAGAGCCTGCAAGTGTTTTCTCTTTTCAACAGACACCCAAATTCTGACATTTCCACCCTCAATTTATGGGTTTGGGTCGTGCCTGCTGCATGGAGCTGGGGAAGTGGCTGCCAGTACTTGGCAGGTACTAGGCTGTCTCCCTTAAGAAGGGACAGAGGAAGAAAGGCTGGGAAAGCTAGGAAGCTCAGGAGGAGACGGATGGTCCTTCCTAACATTCTAGAAGGAAAAGGCTGTGGGAACTAGGAATATTGGGTGGAATATTGGAACTAGGAATATTTTCAGGCAGAAAAGTGACCTTTGAAGACAACATCGTGACCAGTACGTGCAAAAACCACAAAGGGAGTCCCCCATGTGTGGCTCAGGCCAGTACACACGGTGTTCTCACAGTGGGGGTGGCCCAGCTGAGGTAAAAACTGGCATGCAAGGACCAGGTTATCATGAGCACAGCAGAGGCAAACCAGTCATGCTCCAGGGCTCTGGCTCCCTGCTCACTCCCCCGTGGGAGGCACAGTGCAACCCCTGCCTGCCCCAGCTTTCCCCTCTGTGCAGTACTCAAAGAGCATCTTTTCACTTTGCTTTTGCAGAAGCAGATGTTCCAGGAACGAAGCGGCCGAATGCTCCAGGCTTTTTCTCCCCGGCAGAGCCCAAACAGCAGTCCTACACGAGGCCGCTCTCCGTCCCGTTCTCCATCTCCACCCTGGGTCATCAATAAGACCTCCCCTCCCTCTTCTCCAAAAGCTGCCTCTGCTTCCCTCAGCAGCATGAGCGAGGGAGACGAGGATGAAAAATAAAATATATATTTTTTTAACCGTGAGACAGAAGAACAAGCTATGAACTCAACCACTGGATGGGGAGAAGCGTGAGGAACACCAGGGGTATCTCTGGCAGCAAGGATCGTGCTCTGGGAGATGTCAAAAATGAACTGGAGCACAGCAAGGGAGATCTCAGGAAGAGCTTATCCCATCCCCACTCCCTCAGTGCTGGAGGCCCAGCACAGCCCCAGGGACTGACAGAAAAACACACCATGTGCAAGTTCCTGCCCCTGTCTTGCTGCTTTCCAGCTGCTGCTCCAGGCCAGGCCCGTGGGAGCTCTGCACTGAAAGGGGCTGGCAGGAGGAGCCCAGCTGGCTCCTGATCCAGACCCAGCACACAGGGAAGTGCTGGCTGCAGCCTGCAGAGAGAAGATGCAGTTGTACCCTGCTGACCTTGAGCTCTTCTGGCACATGAAGGAATGGCATTGCTGCAGCAAATATATTGAGAAACTGGGAATAAAGTTGAGGTTTTTTTCCTTTTGAATAACATCTGTCCCAGAGCCCAAATCATGCACTGAAATGAAGAGCTCTCCAAGCAAGTTGGTGGAAATCCATTTAACATTCAGTGCTGCTTGTTGACCAAGCCTCTGTGTGGGGTATATATAAGGAGTCAGGCTTTTTGCTTTATAAAATCACTCTCCATGTTCCTAGTGCCTGTACAGCTGCCTAATCACTTCTGGTTTGCTCCCTGGCTTTGCACTTTGAAGGCAAGAAAGTAAATGAAAATACAGCCATAGCTGGAATGTGGTGGTGTAGGAAATAAGAGAATTTGAAGATGCTGATGTTTTTTACTGGTGAATTATAAAAATATCTCAAGGCCTTGGGATGTGGCATCTTAGGAAAACCTGCTGCTCCCAGCTATATATCAGCAAATGATGAGCAAACTGCTCTTGTCACACGACACTCGGCCAGTACAAACTTTTCATCAAACTGTAAACAAGAGGTGTTTACAGACACACTGCCCCTGCAGAGGATCTCAAGGCTATTTCTCTACACTAATACGGAGGAAAAAAAGAAAAGGAAACTTTTTGAACAGGATTAGGCACAACTGTTTTCTTTGTGTGTCCATGACACGTGTATGACACATGACACAAGTGAAGCTCTCCCCTCAGTGCTGATCTTCCTAGTTGGCAAAGCCAGCTCTGCTTGGCATCTGTTTCCACGTTGTTCAGTCCCTCAGCTGACACCTGCTGAGGTGGCTGCAGGAGCTGGCAGGATTCCTGAGCCCTGGGGCTGCTCCGCCCCACAGCTGCAGGAAACCCCAGCGTTGTGGTGGGGCTGTGCTGCTGATGCAATTTGGCTGCCAGGTTTGCCTGGCACAGCTGCCTCGCTGCACAGGCACGTTTGAGGCTCTGCAGCCCAGCAGAAGCTTTGGTGCCAGGCCAGCAGGTAAAGGCTGCCACTGTCCCTGTCTCACAGGCAGCCACAGCAGCACTCTGTGCCACCACTGCCTGGAACTGCAAACCCACCAGGACATGCTGGCTGCCGTGGGCAGCACCAGTCAGCATTTGCTGGTTTCCTGCAAAGGCAGCACAGGAAATGCTGGGGGAGGGAGAACTCCACATCTCTCTAGGAAAAAAAAAGAGGGACCAAGATGCCCGAGTATGTGAGGTGGTTGTGCTTGCTTGCAGCAGGACCCCCCGACTGCTGTCCTTACTTGCTGGGTGACCTGGTTGGTCAGTAGACACCTTGCCAGATACTCTTCTGGGCAAGTAAATGACAGACCTTAGTACCAGGCACCAGATTAGCTCCACACTCTTCTCAGTCCCTACAGTTTTCATCCCTCCTCCAGTATGAGGTAACTGATTTTTCTTTGGCAACACATTGCCAGACACTTCTCACACCACCACAAGACCAAGTACACAGCATCTCATGCACTTTGTTTTCTGGGGTCAAGCCAGTTCCTTCACAGAGCTGCAAACACAGGTGAGCAGGAAATAGGGTGGAATATGTAAAGGGACAGTCACAGATATTTCAGCTGCCACCAGCTGTGTGCCTGATGGGATGATGCAATTAAGACCTTTCTCAGCCTTAGGCAACCTGTTACTGTAATTTCATACCTGGGATGCACTTGTTAGTTTTTCTGGTCCTTTGCAAGTCTTAAGCCTTCTCATCACACACCACCGTAGGAACTGCCTGCTTCTACTGGTGCTGTTGTAAGAGCCATATCCAAATGCAGTGGAGGTGGGCAGGGATTTGTTCTTGGCTTTTACTGTTGTTTTTTGTTCATTTTACTTTCCTAGCACTTACTGTTCAGCAACCCTTGCTCAGTGGTTTGAATGGAGACAGCACCACAACTTGTACATGGGAACTAGAGAAAAACTCACCAGTGACCTGTTGTTAACAGAAGCTGTTTCTCAGGGTCACACACGTGGCAACCCAGCAACAAAGCCATATTCTGTACCATATTGTCCTGTTTGCATTTGGGGTATCACTAAGCTGAAGCCTTTGCCCTGCTGGTACATTCATGTGCTGTCTCCAGCAAACCAGAACCTCATGGTGTCTGGACATGTGGGAGGCAATTTTGCACTTTTGGGTTTTCCTTTTCACAAGTATTGCTTTAATTCAGTCCTATTTATCAGCCAAGCTCCACATGAACAATAAAGTGTATGAGAGACACAGGTGCCTCTCCCCTTCATTTTACAGCATCTTTGGACACATGAACACAACCTGCAGAGGAAACCTCAGTGGTGGCACAGTGTCTGTCATCCCCATCCTTGGTAGCCCAGGGCTTTACACCCCCACAAAGCCACAAGAGCAGCTCTGCCAACATGCCCAAAAGGCTGCTGCTTGAGTTCTGCTGCTCTGCACTAAGAGGATCACCTCTCCTTGCCTTTACCTTACAGCCAGAACAGTGGGGGTGAAGGTGAGGAAGTGCTTGTCCCAGCTGGAAAGTTGCAGCATGACATCAGCAGTGTGATACCTTCTTTTCCCTGTCCCAACACAGTGGAATCAGGAGCCAATATTTTAATTCTTACTTCAAAGTGCAAGAAAGAAATGGTGCTTTTGCAGCCATTCTGGTTCCACTGCTGAAAAACATCCCCAGCAGCAACTGAGTTGCTCTCGTGGGTGCCAAGATGATATTTGGCAGTGCCAGATGGAAAACTGCAGCAGCAAACATGAGCCACAGGGACAAATCCTGACACTGGCTTTTGGACTTGACTCTTCCCTGAACCAAGTCAGTCTGGTGTACCAATATTCTTGCTTTGCTCTTTCCCATTTGACCTTTCTGTAAGAAGTCAGTACCTGCAGCAGCTCTAAAGATTATTTCTTCAACAATCCTGCCTCAGGCAGGGAGAAGCTGAAACAGCAAATGGAGGCTCAAGACTTCCTAGCTGGGACATTTTTAATTATGGAATAAGCAAATTTCCAATATGCAAATATTCATTGAGCATAGGAGAAAAACCATTTAATGGCAAAGAGTCGGCACCAAAATGTTCCCAGATAATACACGGTTACCTGTACGACCTGAGATGGATTTGGGTCTGTTTCAGCAGTGCCTTGGTACCTCTTGGGAGATGTGTAAGGAACATCCCTGGGAGTGAGCTGATGATGTGCAGCCCAGACCAGAGGAGACCCTTGTTTTGGTTCAGGGCAAACCCTTCAGGAACAAGGCAGTCCCTGAATTAACACCAGGCCTGTCGGCTCAGCAGGAAGGAAGGGTTTGATGCTACAGTAAATTTGCATGCAAAAGGGTACCAAACCATCATGGGAAGTCTCCTGTGTGATACCACATAACTCCCCGACCTTCTCATCAAACAGAGCTGAAAGTGAGGCAGAAAATGGAGCCAGGGCTTTGCCTCTTGCATGGAGGCCCTTTCAAGAACCAAACCATCTTAAGAACTCCTCTTCTGATTGGATTTTGACAAGAGCTCGCTGTCCTCTCAAAACACAATGTGTGTTCCACAAGCACACACACACAGGTGTTTTCTGTCCTTTTCTTTCTATAAGAAAGGCCCTTTCCTGGTGTATGGAAGGGCAGCATCGACATTTCTAATCCAAATGGAAATCAAGGCCACTGCCTCCTGGCTTTTCCTGAGGGGAGGAGAGACAGATACAGCCCAATATAAAAATAACTGAAAGCCTTTGGACATGCATAAGTGGGGAATGTGGGACTGAGACTCCAGCAAAATGGAGGTGCTTCCCAGGACAAGCACCGGATTTCCCAGCGGAATGCAGCAGGCTCCCATGTTACAACCAGTTCCTCAAATATGAGACCTGAACTCCCCTGCCCCAGCAGTTACTCATGGCCAGTTCCAACAGTTCTTTCACATCTGCTATCTCCATCTTCTTTTGGATACTCTTCAACAGCATCAATCCCTGCTTCAACAAGGAATGAGGAACTGCAAGTTCTGAGCCAGGTGAGGCAGTTCTGCCTTTCACACAAATACAATTTAATTTTTAAAATGTTTAACAGAATTAGTCAAGACAAAAATGTTCCATTATCTCAATTATTCCTGTGCCTAAGCACATGACAGCAGGAACACTCAAAGGGAAAATCCTCCCTGGTGGCACCAACCAGGCTGCATGTGCACATCAAGTCTCACACATACTTCAAATTCTAGAAACAGCTTTGATAGAATAAATTATGTCCTCTTCAACACATTTTGTGGTATTTTTTTTTTACCATATTATTGTGATTCTCTAATTATATTTCTCTACAAGCACTGGTTTTCCATAAAATGAAGTGACTGTGAACTGCAAAGGCATCATCTGTGCAGTAAGAGCAGATTAATTATAGCCTGCTCTTTACAAGTGACCAGTTCTGATTACCAACAGGGGATGCTATTTTAATGTTCTACACACCATACTGGGCTCCAGCTCTTTTATTTCAAAACTAACACATTAACCAGTAGGGATCCAGTTACTTTGCTACTTGGCCATATTTAAGATAGTTTATATCATCATCAGTTTTAAAGTTAATGAGCTTCATTTTTAGCAGTGTCCTGAGCTTGCACTTCTGTAGCATGTCA
Source organism: Lonchura striata (assembly GCF_050655825.1). NCBI lineage: Eukaryota > Metazoa > Chordata > Aves > Passeriformes > Estrildidae > Lonchura > Lonchura striata. The sequence continues at coordinate 105,663,903 of NC_140703.1, read as the reverse complement.
TTAAAAGCCAAATGCCAAAACAAAATGGGAAACTGTACCTTGGGGGAAATTTTCATTTGTTCCCCCTTGGTTATCTAAAAGGCCTCTCCCAAATGAGTGCCTTTATTCCAGAAAAGGAACAACCTAACATTTTAAATATTCATACTGTTCACATGCAAACAAAACTGCATAAAACCATATCCTGTATAAGAATTAACAAAATGCCTCTAGAATAGCTGGTTCCAAATTAAATATAATTCAAACAGCATCACAAATCTTGGGTGGTTTGTTTTAATTTCCTTTTTCCTCCTCAAGAGAACCTTTTCTTCAAATGACCCCACAGCACAAACCTGGTACCACAGCCACAGAGAGAACACGAAGAACTGTTAGACACAAGCTCACAGTCTGTATATTTTAAAGAAATGGAAGAAAAAATAAACCCGCAAGGTCAAACACCTCTATTCTGACACCTTTAAATTTCCACTTTGGGAAGTCAAATCAATTTTTCATTAAGGATGTAGAGCTAAACCACACAGGAGCCAATTAAAACCCAGCCATTATGCAATGGGCCATGGTGGTACCATGCCATCAACAGAACTTGACTCCAGCCATTCTGACCTGAATGAAATTGTACCCACAGAGAACTACCCGAGACATCTTGCATGTCTTACTCAACTGTTTACCAAGAACCCAAAAGTTCAGATTATGTATTTGAGCACTAACAGCAAGACAAAATTAGTTTCAAAAGACCAGAAGAAAGCAGAACTCCAGCCTCTTCACCCATCACAAATGGCTACTTATGAAATAGTTTGTGAGTGGCAGCCTTGTCCATTACAACATGCAGGACTCGGTGGTTTTACACAGGCAGTTTTGAAGTGCTGCCTCACACTGACCACAGACACCCATTCACTGAAGGGACACCCAGCTCTGAAAACCAAGGAAGATTTGTTTCCCTGGGGGGGAAAATTGACCTTTAGTGCAACAACAGAGAGAAACTACCTCACAGCTGTGACTCACACCCAGCACACACAGAGAGAGCCACCTTACCTCAGTGCAAATCTGACCATGCCTGAAGTGTTGAACCTCCACCACCCTAAGGACCCCATATTCCATGTCCACAAAGAGATTTATTAACCAAAGGGTGAAGAACCAACTGGATCAGGCAAGGAAGGTGCTCCGGGGCAGCCATGCACACCCACAGTCCCAAGTCTGCCAGGACAGCTCTCATGGCATAACATTGCATCAGCTCCCACAACCACAAGCACTGCAATGAAACTCCTCTGAAAGCTTCCAAATACCAAACCATCGACGTGGGACCGTGAAAATGGGAAGAACTGAAGTTTTCTGAAAATGATATTTTAAATCAGTGTATTGCAGGTACCTGCACATTTATTAAATACATGAAAAGAATCCACAGTGGCAGAGCAAAACAGAAAATCGTTTTACAATGTTCAAATGCTGGCTGCAGCTGCACACTGGCAGAAGCACAGTGATGTGCCTACTGCCTTAGGACTAGGAGACCCATGAGGGGAGTAACTTGGGCCAAAGAAATACAAAAATTAAGCAACTCACTAGGACAGAAAAGGACTTCAGGATTGCTGTGGCACCATTTCTAAATGGCTGCTGCTCTTAGACAACACACAGCAGGCATTATTTACTACATTCCATGCAACTCCCAGACAAGATAGTACAACAACTTCAAGTAAAAACAGCCTCTGAGTTAGATCATGACTATAAACTGATCTGACATTTTACAAAAGTTTCTTTTTTCCTATCAAGCATGCCTGACATGTTTTATATGTCTCGCTTCATTTAAAAACTGTTTACTGCAAGACTTCTTTCCACTGAAAACAACAAATTGAAGTACTGAGTAAGTCTACAGCATCTAAAAAAGGCATGAATTGTATAACAAGAAACTCATCCCTTATTACAAATTGTTCTCCCACATATGTCTGTATCCTAAAGCCATAAATCTTCATTATACTGCTGCTACAACTGTTTGCTTTATCTTCTACAGGCAGCAACTGTCAAATATGCAGTGCACGCTGACACATTTTGCGATTTTGAGCTACTTAATTAACTACTCATCTCCTGTGAATAGCCCATCATGGCAAATGGTAAGCAGTGAGAAAGTACAACACACAGATTTCTTCTCAGCTGAAGTTTTAAAATAAATTCTTAATCTGAATGAAAATTATCTCAGTTCCAGCAAAATCTGGCCATCTGGAGCCTCATTTATTACTTAATAAGAAAGCTAACGAGCCAAGCAGGACGGGTCCCCAAGCACTTTCCTGCTCTGGAACAGCTTGGTAACAAACTGGGTTTTTTCATTTTCCTGAATATCTTACAAATGCATATAAAACATCATGGAACGCTGAAGAAATTTGAAGGTAAAAGCCTTGGGTCTTATAGACCTGTTTACAAGAGCTATTTTGGCTGTCAAGAATAATCCGAGAATTAGCTTTTGGGAGGTTTATATAGCAGGAAAAAACCCAAACCAAAAGCTGTTCATATGCTAAAATTCTTCTTGAGCTCCCAAGAGCAGCTCTCTGAAGGTGCACCTCTCTAGGCATGTGAGAAATGGACCTTGGGACTCCAGTCACAAACTGAGCTCCATACTATGTGAAACCAAGCCAGTCCCTTAAAAATGTCAACATGTAGTTTTGACATAGTTTTATTTGTCAACCACGGAAAGCAAAAAGGAAAACAAGAGGATACACAAGTCAAATACACAGGTAACAGACCAGAAACAAGACAAGTATCAGAAGACTTAAAAATAAATTTAAAATATCACCAGGTAATCTCATTAAAAAATACCTTCTCACTCTGCCATTACAGGTTTAGTAGATTCAAAGGATGCCACCTCAGAGGAAAGGCACTACAAGACCACTTTCCCACGCTTTTGCCAGGTGCAACACTGAGCAGCTCAGCAGGAGGAGCTGTCCCATACCTGACCTTGGGAACAAAGGGACTTGATTTCCACCCACATGACAAACTCATCACACACCAGGCAGGGTCAGCACACCTCCCATGTGAGGTGAGCCAGCCTGCAGGTCCCTGAGGACAATCCCTGCCTGACGTGACCTGCAGAGGGCACGGGTTTCAAAGGACTGTGTCCAACACCACTTGGCAGTATTCAATTCAAAGGAAAAAAAATCAATAAAGCAATTAACACCAGAAGGACAATGCCAGAATTATCATACACTCATCAATCCTTCTAGTGCTACATGAAAACCCCTCCAGATTTAAGAAGCAAACAAGTTCATTATGCTGATTTCTGAGGACTTTTAAGGCAACATAATGCTCCAATTAAAGCACATGAACTTTAAATTTTCTTATTTATTTTTAATTAGAAAGCCACTTCAATTACACAAATCTTCATTGTTTCAAATTAGTATCAACAGCCCGAGTCCTGATCCTGAGAACATTAATTTAAGTGGCATTCCTCTCGTACACTGTTGACTTGTACAAGTATTTGCAAGACTCAGCCCTGAAGTCACCACACAGTTTATAGCAATGTTCCTCATTTGTGAACAAACTCAAGCTCTGAAGTCAGTAACACATTGTTCTGTTATGTGCCATCATATTCTCTTCAGCAAAACCACTTTTACATAGGTGAATCTATAGACAGGTGTGGATGCCCGGAAGAAGAAAGGAACAGCTACCAGAAACCACGTCAACCTGGAAACAAGCAAGGAAAGGGAACACTACAATGGGGCATGGTTATCATCAAGAGAAGTACTAACACTGAACATTTAGGCAGTTTTCTACAGAATTATTTTAATGAACCTTGACCATTTTTGCAGCACCTCACACATAAGGATCTAGAGGTACCTATTAATAAGGTGAGGAGGGAGGAAACCTCTTCCATGAGGTCAAGATATCACCTTAAATACTATATCTGGGTGAAGGTGAACAGCAGATTGCACTGAAGATCACTGTTGCTCACTTAGAAAAAATGAACAGCTGTATCAAAGCAAATGCTACTGAGGACAAAGAAAAGAATGCTACCCAGTTGTAGCAGTAAATGCAGCCTTTCATAGCCAAAAAGTAGCCTGAGTTTTGCAAGAACACTATAATTAATATCCATATTCTTTAAGCATGTGCCAATGGACCTGCTATAAACACTGCCCAAGAGGTAGCACAGACTGCAGCAGGACAAAGACTTTCTCTGTGCTCTCCTAGGTCATCATAGTCAATTACACAAAGACTACACCTGAGTTGCAAAAGAAGCGTTTTGGTATTTTATGAATATTTCTAATCAAATGCAGACTCTGAAAGACCCCTTGTTGCCCCAAAACAAAGCCTAGAAAAGCAGGAAGCACAAATATGTACATCATTTGGAGAGACTTCTATATCTATTAACATTAAACTAGGCAGAGGATTAATAAAATTACATTCAAGACACATACACCAGAAAAATGCACAATGGACAAAAAGTAAATTATTTGTTACACTATGACATAGAGAAGGTGTTTGTAAATTCTCAGGAATAATTAAGGAGCAAACATCTCTTGTTCAGTTTGTTAATCATAAACACAACAGGTAACACAGGTAACGAACATTTTCAGTGAAAACATTTTTTTTTTGTATTTGTGTGTCCTGTAAGTCAAGAAAAGTAGGCTGTAATGACATCAGCCAGCCATAACTCTGAAATTCATGAAAAGGAAATATACTTTTGTATCACCAGAAAGTTTGGAATTAAAGCCCCAAGATATTAAAACATAGTTTTAAGATATTCCAATCAAAGGTAGAAGTAACAGGGAAAAAAAATCAGTGTCTGTAGTTAAACTAGGCATATTAAAAAACCCACCCCTGCTCATTTTTCAGGCACAGCCTTTGAAAAACCCTCTTCTAACTGAAGATCTGCTGCTGCTGCTTCCTAAAACAGTTTTCAGACTAATACCACTATGTAGAAGCATGGCATAAGGACAATGAGTGGGGAACAACTGATGGCACACCTGGAATTGCCACTAAGGCTGCCTGAACAAGGGTGGAGAGAAGAAAAGTTGCTTTGCTCTCGTATTCATTGTAATGCCCCCATAAAGACCTTGGGGAATGGAAAGAAAATCAATTCCTTGTGCTCCAGCCTGCTCTTTTGAGGTGTTTGTACAAGCTCAGGGTTCTTGGAAGTGGGTGTCATTTCAGAGGAGTTCAGTTTTCAAGTACTGGAGCACTCCAGTCCTGTAAGCAGCCGGTTGTTTTTGTGGCTCAAGTGACATCACTAACACACCAAAATGTCCCCCATGGTAACTCCAGCTTTTGTTCTCAGTGTCCATGGTTTACATCCCATGGCTCCATGGCCTACATGCACTTCATGAGAACAAGTCCAATGCGTCAGCATCTTTCCTTTCTGTTCCCTCTCCTTGTCATGTATAAGGAGACAGCAAAAAACAAGTACCAGGTCAGGATTTACTACTTCAAAATACAATTTCTAACAAAAGCTGAAATTCAAGTTTCTTATGTAGATTGCCTTATTCCTTGGAATGTTTTGGGTAATGTTCTATAAAAAACACACCACATGCAACCAAGGAAATATTAGTTTCATCACAAATTTCTATCTTTAACCAAAATCTCTGCAATTACTATAAAGCATATGCAACTTGAAATAATTTTAAAAACAGTACGAAGTTACAGGTGGGGGCAGAAGATAAATGACTACATTTTAGTAGCTGTAACTTGCAATCAGTGTTTTCAGTCAAACCATTGCCCTGGTTTCACCACAGCTGTATTGCTTGAATAGCAACCTGCCTTCTCTGCAGCAGTGCCTGCAGCGCTGGGAAGCTGCTGCTCTGGAGGCCACACGTGTCACACCCTCACCGTGCCCTGCCAGGATCCTCCGGCCAGGTCCAGCTTGGGAATGGGAGGGCCCCATCAGCCCCCTCCTCTTCCTGCCTCTGGCAGAGGGGGCTCCGAGGGCAGCACTGCCCAGCTGACCGGGGGGAGCCTTCCGCAGCTGCCCGGCAGGGAAGGGCAGCAGCCCACGGAGACAAGGACCTGGCGCTCCCACGGGCCTGATCCCAGTCCCTGTGACTGGGAACACCCACGCGACCTCGAGCCCTGGGAGCTCATCCACTGCTCCCACACGCTCAGGAACTCGCTGCAACAGGCAAGGCAAGAACTTCGACTCCTCAGAAATGGGGCTCTATGGAGTTTATTGCTCAAAGCACTTTATAATCCTTCAATGAGATGTGCTATGAAGTGCAAAGTACTATTGTTAAGTCAAACTAAGATTCTTTTTCTTTTTTTAAAATACCTAGGAATTTCTCAGCATTTCCCTAATAAATCTGTTCTTTAGAAAAATAAATAACTGGGAGGACAAAAGGGACAGTTCCCCCACAATTTCAGTAAACAAGTTTCACTTTTCCATGCTAAAACCTCTATTAGCTTTCCAAAAAATATCAAAACACCTAAGAGAAATTAAGGGTGCATCAGAGTTGCTTACAACTCATCTCCTTTATTGCCACAGCTAATGTATCACCAGAGCTTCCAAGTTTCACTGTTTTTTCTGAAAGGCCATAGTATCAGAAAAAGCATTTGGCAAAGACTTTGTGAAGAACAGTTTTCTAATAGTCAGCAGTGACCCTTACAATAAAGTTAAGGGGAAAATATTTGTATATTTTTCATTTTTGATGTTTTTTAACTTAAACCAGGTACTGACCACATTTTGTCCCTCCCATTTCTACTGTATTTCCAGTTCATGTAATTAGACCAATGACATGTTCCAAAAGCTGAGGTACAACATCTTTATATACACTACAAATTCAGATTACCAGACTGTAGTCAGACATTGAATGTATAAATAACTTTGCAAACTATTTACAGGTTTTAAACTAATCAGGTTTCAAGCAACCAACAATCTTAAGGCAAATTCATTTGTATGACTGGCTGTCTGGCCTCTCAGCATTTCTCTCCCCTCCCCAATTCCTCTAAAATGATAAGCGAATAGGAACTTGAATTACCCCCTGCCCCTGTACTGACAGAATTTCTTGTATGAAGAAATGATCTAACTACTTAGGAGCTTTCCTCAAAACAAGGAAAAATGCACAGAAATGCACTTCTGTGTCAAGAAAATCATTAAGTTGCATACCAAGAAGTGGAAGTCCTACTGTCTTGTAACAACACAACTTTTGTATGCACATGGCAAATGGGTTTGGGAATTTGGAGAAAGCATCAATTTAAAGCTGCACAACCCTTTTAGAACTATGCATTTATAAACTCAGTAGAGATAAAATCAGAAGAGCTCAAAGGGATTTTCTCTTAGGGGTGACACTGTGCAATACAAAATGCTGCATGAAGCACACGTTTAACTACGTCAGAATTTTTCTCTTACACCATACTGCTGTGCAAGATACTATTCACCACTTTAAGGGATTCTGCACATCCTACCAATCCTTACACTGGAATAAGAATTGGCCCCTTCAAATAGTATCTTTTTGTTACAACATCGTGTTCCTAAGTGCAATCACAGTGCAATCCCTTTTGTCAATGCATGACTGAAGCAACCAAGCATATTCTGGTGAAGTACACAGGATTCACATACCAAACGTGCTCAGTGCCTTCCTTCAAGTCCCAATCATCACTTTGTTCTTAGTATTTTCAATGCCCTGATTAGGTCTTTGTTTGGAAGTAATTAGCTACTGTGGTTTGAAGGATTTTGGAACAAAGCAGAGACTTTATACTGAATGCAGAGGTCATCTCCAACAGAGACAAAAGGTGGCAAATTATCGATTAGCTTTGTATTTAGAAGCATCCCTTGGTTCACTGCTAGGATTGCTCCAGTCATCTGCTTCAGGTGTGGTCTTGTAGTGCCGCCACGCTGACTTATTAAAAACAGGAAGTCTTTCAAATGATTCACTTGAAAGGGCCTATGAAAAAAACAAAAGCAATGGTTAGGTATCATTGGAGATACAAGAGCAAGGTGATACTCTGGGGAGCTCTACAATTACAGCTTCTGTACCCAAGTGTCACAATTATCCCAGTGTTGCATGTCACAGCACTACTTTGAAAATACTTGAGCTACGACTAGTAGCTCTAGCTATACTCAAAGTTGCAGTCAAAGTTAAAATAAAATAATAGCATTGAAAAATACTTCCCTTCTTTCCAGGGAGTGGTGTCTACACAGATGGCAAGAAAAAGATTTTTGGTCACGAAATACTTTAGTGGGATTTGTCACTGACATAAAGCAGACAGCTACTCCAACACTTCCCCTCCCCAAGGCACTTGGGCTCTGCCAGTACACTGACCTGTGGGGGCTGACCCAGTTCAGTGCCCTGGGCCACCTTTTTCCTCTGAGAAAGGCCAGACCCTTTTCCTCCACACACACATGCAGAGGATCAAACCCATCAGAAGCAGAGGAGCCCACAACTCACTTGCCATATACAGCAGGGCACAGTGACAGTGCAAAGCCAGCAACCTACACAAGCTATACACTGTTCTTTTAAATTTTGCTGGAATTCAAGCAGTGTCACCCTTTAGCCCATGAGCCTGGGCTGTCCCAGAAAATAACAGGATCAATACAGTCTATTGCATCAAGAACTTCATAAAATAGAACATATTTACTAGTCAGGAGGTGGCCAATATTCTTGTAATTTCTATTATGGCCAAAAATTAGAATCAAAATCATGAACCAAAATTATCTCTTATCACAGTTCTTGGAAGATTCACCACTTATGACAGGTTAACAAAATACAACAATCCAACAAAGGGAAAATCACAGCAAGCTAATTAGTATTAGTGCCAGATTGTTATATAAAACCTTGGGGTTTAGGATTTTATGCAACAGATTTAGGTAAAAGTGTCAAAGATAGCAATAAGAAATTTGAAAACCAGCTGAAAAGTGAAAAGAACCTGTTACAAACAACCTGCATTGCATTAATAGTTTATAAAAGGGTGAAATTCATACCTTCAAATAAATAACAGCATCTGAACCCACACCTTCCATTGAGTAGAGTTTAAGGTCACCTTGAAAGTACCTCGCATATAGACGAGAAATTGGCAATCCATAGCCAAACCCAGCCTGCAAAAACAAGAGACAAAAGGAAAAACATGATGAGAAGTTAAAAAAATGCAACAGTAAACTCTGTATTAACTTACAAAAGAGAGGACAGCTAAATATTAGATTTGTAGCAAATTACTTTTGAAGCTTTCCTTTATTTCTCAGCTTAAACTCTACCCCAACTCAGCCTTTTGAGCAAACTCCTTTTTTTCTTGTACATTACTTATTATAATGTACAAAAAGGGCCGAGTCCTTTGGTAGAAGTCCCTTGTCCATTTGCACTTTCTCAGAGGCAGGCAGGTGCAGCATACCAGACATGCTGCTGGCAACCAGCAAAGCAACCGATGCTCTACACAGCTTCCTGACTGTGAGGACCATTGCTGTAGTACTGCATTCTTTTTTTGGAAAAAATCAAGAGTTTTGACAGCAGAGGTTTTCTCCCCCAAGCCTGCAATCATTCTCTCAAATGTCTCCAGACTACACAAGAAAGCCAGAGACAACTCTTGTCTACTTCATCTAGGTCACACTATTAAGTGACTGCTGATGGCACCGAGAGCAGCAGAATCCTGCAGAGGAACACAGACTAATACATGGCAAATTATCCTCTCTGTTTAACAAAGATCAGGATTCCACAGCAGTGAATGATCTCCTCAGGACTGAGACACAGTACAGCCCCCACAATTTTCAAAGCATAATGGACTTGATGGGTACGAAGTTTAGCTTTTAAATTGACAAAACTGATATTCATAACCATGCCTGCAACAAGATCAATCTACATCGCACCTCTTCCAACCCTCTCTTGTCAGAAAAGTTGTAAGAAAACCTCCAATCCTCTCTCACTGGAGCCAGGGAAATAAGCATAACACATGACTCTTTCAGATGACTGGCTGTGTGCTGAGAACCACAGTGGCTGGTTATGCCAAAAAAAAAAAAAAGGTTATTTGGTTATGTCCAAATCCCACCTGAATTCTTCAGGACTATCCAGTGCAATAAAGGAACTATTCCAAATACAGAAGCATTTGGAAAAAAAACCCAAACATATACAAGGCAAGGCAATATGGGTGAACTACAAGAGAAAATAAGACACTTGAAGCTTTCAGAATAACAAATTAATTCCACAATAATATTTCTACAAAAGCAACTTGACAGAAAAGTAATAAATATGCCCTGAATTTTATAAACAAAGACCTAAAATGATACAAAATAGAATGTTAAGAAGAATTTGCAAGCATTATGTACAGATAGTATGTGGCATCACTTGAAAGGAAATCCCTTGAGGGAAAAGTGAACATTAAAGAACTTGTACTACAGTGTCTGTGACAAATTCTCTTGCTGTCATCTACTACAATATCTTTAGGCCATTTTTGCCTTGTTTTTGTGTAATTCTAAATTTAGTATTAAATTGGTTTACAGTTGCTCACTCAGTTATTTTGAGCAAAATGAGACACAGAAATGCCAAATATGCCCTTTTCACACTGCTTGTCATAGCTATTAGTGTCCATTAACAGAGTCAAAACAATTGTTTAGCTACACTTTTCCCAACATCATGTTCTAAATTTCTCATAGAACTTTCATCTCTCACTAGAGACATATGCATCACTTTCAAACACCTGGCCTTGAAGCTTCAGAGATTTCTTTCTTAACCCCTAAAAAAATTTATTTGGCTGTCTTAGAAATAACTAAAAAAAGGTCAAAAGTTGACCTCCTCTCTTCCTGGAGACTGGATAATAAATACGTAAGAGAAATTATAAAGCACAGCGACCAAAAGTCAACTTGTGGACAGTCCATGCCCCAAGGATCAGCTCAAGTAAAGGGCAGCATCAAACAATACTGAAAACTTTCCTCACTCCAGAACCACCCCTCCTTAAAAGCCAACTTCTGTTTGTCTCCTCTTCCTTCATGCTCTGTGCTAGCCCACATCATTATTTCATACAGCCCTCTTTCAAATATTTCCTGTCAGCCTCTCTGTGCACTGCCTTTAGGGTGCTGTCCAGACCAGGTAACTTGCAACAACTACAGAGACAAGAGACCCCAGATGAGCACCTTGTTAAATCCTGGGCCTGCAAAGGGTCTATTTTGCAAAAGACATTTAACAAGAGGTTTTTACTACATAGATCTGTACTTGACCTAGAGGACAGAACAGTCCACGACGGTACATCTGCTCTGGGAAAGGAAAACTCCTTAGAGCAAATTTATCATTAAATGTTATGGTATGCATTAAACAAAAAGGAAGTTATTACATTTCTGTGTTACCAGCATTGACAGATTTTAATTAGAACTAATTTAAGCCATGTTTCTCCTATAAACAAATGCTGTCAGAGAACCATTGAATCACTAAGAAAACCTACCATCAATAAACATGACCATGTGTTTTAATCTGTACTCTATGTGCAGTGCAGATGACCCTAAGACCTGCTAGAATTTGAATGCTGCCATGGCAACAAGGTTTCTCAGCAGGATTTAAACATTTGCAATGACAGGGAGCAAAAATTTTCCCCAATCAACAGAAGGATACCTCTCTTTCACTGCCCCGTTCCATGAATGTTTCCTAAACTAGACAGGGGATCATATAACAACAGAAAAAAATGTTAGAACAGAAAAATATGTCTATTTACACTTCACCCCAACTTCGCTTAGAATATTACCTAAGTCAAGGATGACACACTACCAACCTTCTGCAACACTAATTCTTTAGTGGTTTGGTCTTTGGCACTAAAGAAACTCCTTTTGTATGGACATCAAAGAAGATTTATGTGTAACCTTTCTGCTGAAGCATTTTTATTTCCAGACTGACATACAGAGCACTGCATAATTGCTTTTATAACTGGATCTGGGCCATAACACCTAACATGTCAAACTTCACTGCTAAGTCCTTGTTCCTGTTAGTGGCAAGATTTGGCACAGACTCACAGTTACGACTTTCTTCTTTCTGCACACACGTATAAATAACAGAACAACTTTTCTCAACTTTCAGTCTTGTGCAGGCACTGAACCGACTCACAGGGCAAAAGCTGCCAGACTCGCAAGAGAGGGGGATCTTTTGTAGATTTGACTACAGTGGCATAGACTGGGAAAGGAAAATAAAGCCTGAAAATGGGATACAGAAGAACACCAAGGATAAATGCCACAGAATCAAAGTAAGCAGTTTTGAAGATGAGGAAGTAAATATAGAGATGCACTGAAAAAAAAAAAGAATAGAGTCAGTTCTAATATGAACACATTTTACAATCAGAGCTACAAGGAACATTCAGTTTAACAGTGAATACAACTGGTAATCAAGGTATAAGTTTATCCTGAGAATGAGTTTCAGAAAATCCGTGTAGACTGATATGGTAAATTGCTGATCAGAAGAGAGACAGAATAAAGGCAAATTATGCATCAAGAGAGATTCTACCATTTGTGACAGAAAAAAGCTTATATTTGAATTAAGGCCTGCTGCCTCTCACCACATTCAAGATAATTTTCCATGAAAAAGCAGAAGTTTGAAACATAAGACCGAGATGTGCTGTACAGGAAGGGGATGTGAAGGATCAGTACCAAGTCAGTGCAGACACAGGACTGGGTTTCACACCTCCCACAGTGCAAAGGAGTAAACCCAGTGCAATGCACTGCCATGCCACAATGGTACCCACTGTGGACCAAGGCAGCACCATAAAGACTTTCTGCTCATAAGCTAGGAAGAAATTTATTTCCTCTGAGTCACTGTGAACTGATTTTACCCTCAGTTTACTGTTAAATATTTTATATCCAAAAAAGTCACAAGAGGGATGAGAGGGACAAGAGGGAACAGCCCCAAGCTGTGCCAAGGATGTTCAGGCTGGACATCAGGAGTAATTTCTTCACTGAAAGGATTGTCAAGAATTGAAAGTGGCTGGCCAGGGAAGCACTGGAGTCAGTCACCAGCCCTGGAAGCAGTCAGGAAACAACTGGACGTGGCACTTGGTGCTGTGGTTTAATTCACATGGGGGTGTCTGGTCAAAGGCTGGACTTGATCCTGGGAGGTCACTTCCATTCTTGCCAATCCTGTGATTCCATACTCTGCCCCACATTCCATTATCCATCTGAAGGCACTTGAAGCACAGAAATATCAGTAGGGGAGAAAAAAACCCAACTACTCAGGAACATGCTAGGTAAGAATGCTCCTAAGCAGGGAAAGGAAATTTCTTAGAGAACCAACTTCTCAACAGGCTTAGAGAAAAAGGATTGCCTCAGAAGAAACAGAGATGAGAAGAGGCAAAATACAGTGTCTGTATTAATCCACTTACTGAAACCAGTCAATTGGAACAGCAGCTATACAATTTTTATCACAATGAGTCAATATGCAATTTAATAAAACAATTTAGAAATAGTATTTTAATATTTTTTTAAATCATGCTTGCTAAAAGAATCTACACATTCAACACTGAAATAATTTCCCTGCTTAAAGGAGACTATGGGGAAGTATTTTTTTAATGTGAAATATGGTCCTGATGCTTCTGAGAAAGGAGTATCACAGAAGATATTTCCAATTAAATACAAATATACCAAATATGTTCATACCACATGCAGGATCAGGCATTTTTTTTGATGTGTTTTTACAGTCCACAACTTAGACAAAAATTATCTTCAAGTTTCAGTATAAGCTTGTGCATTGCCAGAAGGTGTTTCTCAAGTGCTGAGCAGTGTCGCCCAGCTTTTTAATCAGTTTATATACAAAACTTAGATTAACAGTAATTTATATATCAAAGAGAAGCTCATTAGGTCATTCACCTGCTCAGTTATATAGCACTAATGATCCTGCCCATTAACCTGTGAAAATACTGTGCTTATGCAGGCTTTTTATGCTTGCTTCCAAGAATGTAATGTCAAGACAAAGCAAAGTAATTTTCTATTCTGTAAACTAAGTGATAACAGAATTCATTTTCTCCTGTTGTACCTGGAAAGACTTGCTCATGATAAAGCATTTTCTCAATGGAAAACCTGATCCAGCAGATTGCAGTACAGGGAAATGTAAAATCAGAGTGCTGCAAAGAGACATTTAAATATATATTGCAATTACTTACCAAAGGCACAGCCCTTGAGGGCTCCAGACTGGGCTTGGGTGCTGTTGAGTACATGTAGTTAAACAATCTCTCTATTTTTCTTAGAGGTACACCTCCACCTTGGTCACTTATCTAAGGAATGAAAATTGAAGAGTTTTAAACATTAGGTTCTGAACAAAACCCACAAAACATCAAGAAGCATTATCTAAATTACTTTAGAAATTAACTAAAGGAGCAGTTAGGGACTTTGGGGCTGTTTGGCTCGGACAAAAGAAGGCTGGGAAATGACCTTGCCATGGTCTACAGCTGAGGAGGGGAACTGGGAGGGAGGTGCTGATCTCATCTCCCTGGATCCAGCAACAGGACATGTGGGAACAGTTCAAAGAACATCAGGGGAGGTTTAGAGGGAACATCAGGAAGCATTTCTGTATGGGAAGGGTGATGAAAGCAGAACAGGATTCCTGGAGATGGTCAATAGCCCAAGTCTGTCAGTGACCAAGATGCATTTGGACACTGCCCCAAACAAACATGCTTTGACTACTGGTCAGCCCTGAAGTGGTCAGGGAGTTGGACAAGATGCTCCTTGTAGGTCCTTCCCAACTGAAAATACTCTGTTTTAATGAATATGAAGAAGGTGATGATACAATAATTAATTTGCTTTTTCAAACTAAAAGTCATTCTACTCTAAACGTAGCAGTTTTGCAATGTGTATTGTTTTTAGGCATTTACCTTAATAGATAGATCTTCCTTCCCCAAAGTGACTAAGGTTTTGATCGATGGATAGGCTTCTTTCTTACCTTCATGCAATTCCACTGTAGCTCTCATTGAATTCTGAAGATAAAAGAAAACAGTCTCTTTGATTCTAATTTTAACATATAAGATTTTTCTGACAAGTCAGAACTTGCATTTATTTTGTAGTATCTACTCTGTCCTACAGTTGTGTACAAGATAGAAAAGCCTGTATGTAACACAAGTTCAAGTGCCATCAATTCAATGAATTGCCCAGTTAAATTTTTACATTATAAGTTGTTATATAGAACTTTTATTTATTTGATATAGTCAGAGAAAAGAATTTTTTTTTTTTTTTTTTTGGTCCTGTGAGAAATCCAGTAAATATATTCATAGGATGAGAACATCCTTCACCTCCACAATGCACCACAGCAACAGTGACATTCACCACAGAAAGCTAGTTTTGATTTTCTCAGCCTAGGTCACATATAAGTTACCATCTGTCAGTCTGACTTCATGTTAACAGTTTCCAGTGCCAGGCCCAGTTCTTTACAGCTACAACTTACTGACTTGAGCCTGTTTCATGACTTGTACCAAAAACATATTGTACAAATTCTCATCTGTTCTGCTCCAAAACTAATGTTAAATGGAAAAATGGGAGAAGACTTAAATGAACACAGTTGACAAATGTCAGAAATCAAACCCCAAAAACCAGTACTTTGAAAAAGTTTCTCTCTGGCCAAACACAAATTTTCCTCTCAATTTCTGGTGTTCAGCTGCATCTCTTAGAGACCTCCTCTCTTCTTTCAATCTATATAACAGCTCTCACATGTTCCATTTGCACTCTTGTTACAATTATTCAGAAAACACAAAACTAAAACAAAGCATGTCATCTACACTATTTGAAGATACAGGGCCTGTTCTCACAATAAAGACACTGATCCTAACCAGTCCTCAAATATGCAATAAAGAAGCAAGCTCAGAAGAGCTGCAAGATTATGAATATTCCATCACTGCAAAACTAGACTGTCATGAGTGTTGCAAGTTAATAAAAAAAACCTACAAGAGCACAACAGGAAAAGTGGGAAACCAGGCAGTTTTTAAGTACACAGTGTCATAAGAGAGGGGTTCAAGTCTGGCTCTTAAACAACTGAAGAGTGTTTGAAACTTAAGAATAAGCTTAAGAAAGGAAAACTGAAATAACATTTAAGAGCTGTAACTGAAAGGAATCTCAATTTCAACAGAAATAGGGTCACAAAACCCTCCCAAATATTAACAAGTGCAACCTACCTTGAATAATTCAAATAACATATGAAACAAATGAGAAGGTACATAGACTACTTGAATAGGCTTGTTGGGAGCTTTAGCTAAAAAAAAAACAGAAATAAAAATGTCAGATCATTTTTCTTCAAAACAATATTTTGTAGCATTGCCATTTACCAGAGCAACACAAACCTGTAGGCACAGACAAGTACGTAAGCATGTTCTAATTTTCCCAGTGCGAAATTAGTTCCATGAAGTAAAAAACATACATTTTAGTCACTGCTATCACCTGAAAGAACACATTATAATTATGATCTTCAAATCCATCCAGTCAGCAGACTTTGTTTAGATATGAAACTTCACTAAGCAGTGGTTGGTTTCATATGACAGTGCATGCTAACCAAGAAAGTATTCCTAATTAAGTGGGAAACTTCCACATGCTCATGTATTATTTAAGCATAATATTTGTTGCACAAAATGATTCTTAAACTAAAGAAAAACCCACCGTTTAAATATTCTAAGATCAACTACATATCTTCCCTTCATTAAAACACACAAAATTTTTGTTTAAGTATTCACAAAAATTTTCAAACATACTTCAAACAATATCCCAGCTTCCATACTCCAAACCATCACTGAATTGTTTGTGCACTGCTGTCCCACTGTGAGTGTTTCAGCAGAGGGGTATGGCTTGGCAGAGGTCTGAATGCCAGAGTGCTCACTGATTGATTGGGCAGGAAATTATACAGCTGCATTTCGTACATCCCAGGACAGTTTTGGAGCTGAAGATGAAGTCATCCCTGAACATTCAAATATCTACTGGCATTAAATTATGCAGTTACAGAGAGTCAGACTGAGCAGCAGTTCAGACTGAAGGGAAGTCTCAAAATGGCTGCTTCATGAATTCCAGGAAGATATAAATATGCATAAAGAACATGACTGGAGTCAACTTCATTCCTTTTGGCACTGAGGGCTTGTAATAATCCCTCAGTTTTAAGAGACATGGTAATGAAAACTCCTAGGAAAAGGAGAAGACCAAAACAATGTTCTGCAAGGCAAGTTGAAAATTTTTTCTGTTAATTTTGTCAGTCCATACTCCCATTCCTTCACGCTTCACCGAAGCCAAGGCAAACTGACTCACACTTGTTTGAAGCACAGAGTCAGAAAATGACTTATTGTTGCTCTTGCAAGGTAATTTGCAAAGTTGCTTTTCCTATACTGATAATAAGCTGATCTTATGGAAATATGTAATTCTTTATTCACTTTTTTTTTTAGCTCCAACTTGCTTTCTCTACTGTTGGATCTTTTTACTTATGCCTTCAGATGAATTCTGCATTGATCGATTCCTCTGGTGTAACACTCAGTACTTTTCTCTCTAGAATCACTCCGTTTAACAGGGAAATGTCGGGTCCTTTGGTTTTGGGAGAGATGGGTGACAATGCATCATTGCTGACAGTAGCACCTTGTGTACAGAAATATTTCTACACTACCCAGTAGTACTTTGAGCAACACCCATTCCAAGTATCACACATTCCCATTGAGTGTTACCTATTTCTGAGACTTTTGCAATTCTTCTGCTGAAGTTTGGAAGTTAGTCTTATTTTTGGCTATTGTCCAAAACCTGGGAGAGGATCACTCAGGAAAAATTTTTTAACTAAAAAAAATAAGCTCCCTTTTGTCAATAAAATAATGAACAAAAAGCAGTCAATATGCTGACACAGCCTGTCTCATCAGTTTTGTGCCATTCAATTATCATCTCTGAAATCAACTTGAAGCAGATTTTCATGTGAGAGGTTTGTGATAGGATTTAAAGCATAAACTACCTACTAAAAATTCCAATTTTGCCATCTTACACTGTGTTGAGAGAGCCAGTGGAATTCAAGGGTTTATAAGCCTACTTCAGAATGAAACAAGTTTCAGTTCTGTTAGAAGATCAGAAGTTTCCTTCTCAGTTATGAGGAGTCTTGGATTATTTTCTTTAAAGTGGTAGTGAATTTAGCAAGATTGAGCTCCACATTCAACATAAAGAAGTACGGATCATGATAATAAACAATAATTCAGGTGTTCATGTTTAAATATTAGAACAAAAGTAATTGCTTAGTTCAAATTACAACTTACAATTAAATAACAAAACAAAAAGTCACAGATACCAGAAATGCGTTTTCTTACATCAGTTACATTAATTTAATAATTACCATTGAATTCTTCAATTTCCAGATCAGGTGCCACGGTATAGTACTGTTCACATAACATCTTAGCTGTTTCATAAGCATCTACAAAATAACAGAACAAACACTGATTTATCAAAATCTTCTAGCGATGACCAGCAGTGTCCATCCTCCCTGTGAAAGACCACAAACAGAACATTCACTCTGAGTACTAGTTTACAAGCATGAAGCTGGTATCCAATCTAACCCCTAATTCTCTCTGTACTCAGAGCCCAGTTGTCAGGAAAGGAAAAACTCTATCTAAAGCTCTACAAAGAAAAGCACAGTAGTGGAGGGAAGCTATTTTTCTTCCTTGTTCAGGGCTTGAAAATAAGAAGGATGTAATCTTCGGCTGACCATAAAATCTACTTATTTATTTCCTGATGAGAATTTAATACTTAATTTTCAAGGTCTCTTGGGGGAAAGCTAGAGAAGATTCTTAATTTCTTCCCACTGAACCAAAAATTACTCCCCCTGAAAATACCTCCCCATAGCCCAAATCAGGCTTGAAACACAGGTAGAAAGTTTAAGTTACCCTTTGTCACTAGAGATGTCCCCTAAGGTTCAATACAAGCAATATTGTTTAACTTATCCATCAGTGACTTGGGGCAGAGGCCTCCTCAGCGAGTTCACTGAAGACTCAGAGCTGGGAGGAGTGGCCGATACCCCCGAAAGCTGGGCAGCCCTTCAGAAGGGAGACAGGCTGGAGAGATGGGCAGGGGAATGGCCTGAAATTCAGAAAAGGCAACTGAGGGCCCTGCACTGGGGAAGGACAAGCCCAGGCACCAGCACAGGCTGGGGTGACCTGCTGGAAAGCAGCTCTGCAGAGAAGGGCCTGGGGGTCCTGGGGGACAATGAGCTGCCCATGGGCCAGCAGTGCCCTGGGGCCAGGAGGGCCAGCGGGATCCTGGGGTGCATCAGGGAGAGCCCTGCCAGCAGGTCAGGGAGGGGATCCTGCCCCTCCACCCAGCCCCTGTGAGATCAATCTGGAGTGCTGTGTCCAGTTCTGGGCTCCTCAGGACAAGACAGACACAGAGTTCCTGGAGCAGATCCAGTGGAGCACAACAAATATCATTAAGGGACAGGAGCATCTCTCTTACAAAGAGAGACTGAGGAAGTTGAGTCTGTTCAGCCCTGAGAAGAAAAAACTGAGAGGGTAGCCCATCACTGTTTAAGAGTATCTGCAGAGGAGGTGCCAAGAGGATGGAGCCTTTTGGAGACTCTTTTCTGTGATGCTGAGCAATAGGACCAGAGGCAGAAAGTGATGCATAAGAAGTTCCACCTGAACATGAGGAAGAATTTCTTCCCTGTGCAGTGACTGAACACTGGCACAGATTGCCCAGAGAGGGTGTGGAATCTCCTCCATTGGAGATGTTCAAGAACCAGGTGGGCACAATCCTGTGCCATGTGCTCTGGGATGGCCCTGCTTGAGCAGGGGGTAGGTTGAACCACATGATTTGTTGTGCTCCCTTCCAACCTGACCCATTCTGTAATTCTGTATTTGAAAAATTTCTGATTGGTTTCTTAGCCAATCTGGCTCAAACAGTCTTGAGTGCAGTCTAACATTTAATCTTCCTCTAAAAGCCAACGCTCTGGCAGAGTCCTAAGACTGTGGAAGAGGCTGTGAAGTTCAAAGCATGCTTCATGGTGTGGATGGAGATTAAGCAGCAGTAGCAGGGAGGGATCTATTGGTAAATGTAAAATCCTGGCTCCAGAAAAAAAACTGAATTCACTGTCAGCTCAAAAGACTTGCTGCAGGACAGTCAGCGAGGCAGAGAACACCACCTCAGGCAGCACAAACACAACACCTGGTGCAGCTGCTTGAAGTAAGATGTGGCTGTTTAAATAATTTCTACAATGTTTGAAGGGCATACAGGGCTTATAGCTGCCACACACAGTACCAAAATAAAACTGCTCAGAATGCTGCCTGTGAACCAGAACATTCGGGGTAGCATACAGAACATAAATTGGACAGCATACAGAACATAAATTAATCCCTCCACCAATTCTACAAGGAAAAGGCCTCAATCACCTTGACAGGACTACACAGACCCTGTCTTTGAGGCCATTTTGTTTCTTTCAAAGGCAACACTGGACACTGTTTGGTCTGTAGTGTGTATGATCTATTTTAGCTACCTGTTTGACTGGACTTAGCACCTTCTGACACTATGCACTCCCCTGTCCAAGGCAGCAACTGTGAATCTGATGACCAAAATCTATCCAAATATTGCTATTAGAAGGCAAAGCTAAATAAGTAACACAGTTGTTTACATATGAAATGCTGATGCCAAAGTGGAATAAGATCAATCAAAAGAAAAAAAAAGCTGCTGAAAAAAGGCCACAAGGGCTAGAAAAAAAAGCTGTAAGAGAGTGGTAAAAAGCACTACAAGGTGAGCTATCATACATGTCAGACTTTGAGATAAGAAAGGTTTCCCTCTCACTTCACCAAAGGCTGAGAGAAAGTGAAGGGGAGAAACATTCTATGCCCTTTTGCAGCTGCACAAAGAGCAGCAAAGGACAGAGCCTAGAATTCTCTCCTACAGTAGCACCTGCATTTGCAAATAGACACACCCAGAGTGCAAACCTCCCATGGAGATGTTCTTGAAGCAGGCAGCATTGCTTCATGTTCCCTTGCTAACATTCTGAAAGTAAATATTCACAACACAGAGCAAACAGGGCTTGCAGTGTGACTGTGCCAGATCAGTCAGGTACAACCATCACATCCATGTCTTCTGCAGGAGACAGAACAGGCTGTGCTATGATCAGATGACAGAGCAATGTGGTGTTTCACTGGGATACCTGTACACCTGAAGACATTTTACTAAAAGGCCTAGCTAAACATAACTAAACAAAACGGAAATTTCACTTACTCTCAGTTTCTGTAATACCAGCATGTGATACAAAAGCAGTACATGAGAACCTGTTTCTAAGTATTTCAAGAAAAAAACATCTGAAGTTTATCGAAACATTTAGACACTTCATCTGATATTTAAAAGCACAGACTAAACCTATTAAAAATCAAATTGCTTTCTTAGTTCTGGTAACAGACCAAAAGTTTCTCTCTTCTCAATGATGAAGACATTATAAAGTCTCAATAAGCCCAGGGCTTTATTGTGAGCAGAACTGTCATTTAATAAAATAAGAATAAATGTACTTAAATCACCTTCAGTTTCTTCTTTCTCAATAAAATATATCTGAATATTTTAAGTTAGGGGATTTTAGTAACAAAAATATTAACTTCATCTTACCTTTAACCACCTCTGTCACATCACAATTAGGATCAATACTTCCAATATGTTTGGGATGAGCAGGATTAATATCTCCACCAAAGAGAAGCGCTAAAATAAAAAAGAAATTGTAGCAAATTATATATTACCCTTGAGGCAGGCCAGAAAGTTTGAATCTGATGGTATCTGAGATTTACTGGATGCTGCATCATTTTTTAAAAAGATACTCCAGTAAATTGTCAGAATCCTCATTTAAGAAGACTATTTGTCTAACTGCTCATCTTCCCTCCTTTTTTTTTATTTTCAGTTTTTACAGTTCAGACTAGTTAAAGCAGAATTCATGGGAACGTTAAGGTAAAAACATCTCAAAGCAGATTATCAAAAATTATGTAAAATTAGAACATAAAACACTTCATTCATACCATTATGTCAGAACAGAAGCACTCACAATACTGAAAACATTACAGTAAAAAGGACTGTGGAACTGTAAGACATCATTAGAAGCCTTTTACACTCACCTAAGCTGCAATTTCGCAGCTGGCACAGAGGTCTCACTCACTCGACTTTCTCCCTGGATCTCAGCAGTATGATCCCCACTCCCTCTTTGTACAAGGGTCTGGTACTCACCAGACCCTTCACCAAGAGTTTAAAGAAGACTCCCAGAGAAGTAGAAAGGTTTTGTACTTTATTTCAAGAGTGATTTTCTGCCATTTTAGCAAGTTAATGAGCTCTGACATGAAGCAGGTGCAGCATGAGGTGAGCAAAAGTCTAGATCTGAAAGCTTTTCCTACCTTGGGCACAGCAAGCTCACACACTGGGCACTGTGTCCTGCAGAACAGTTCTGTAGGAAACAGTCTGACAGGAATGTAGGAACTAAATGCAAACTATGCAAAAACCTGCATTTGCATTCTGCATTCCAATTATCTTTCTCTTCAGTGCTTCAAGATTAGTATTTGCCATCAGAGACAGACCACTAACACTGCTAACACACAGACATTATACAAGGTCAACTGAACTTTAAGCATCTACAAGCAGCTTTAAGCTCCAGCCAGTTAAAGAGGAGGACCCATAGGAAAAGCTAGTTCAGTTCAATGAATCGAGTTTAATATTTTAAGATTACTGCAAATTATGCTAGCACTTAGCCCAAGAATTATATTAGGACAATGTCTGTACTCTATTGCTAGAACTCTTCTTTGAAAGCCTTTTAACTAGGTTTTATGTCTGTCACTTAGCTGCCCAGGTGCAAGTAAAGAAAAAGCTGTACATTCATCTCATTTTCTATGCCTTGCCACATTCAAGTTATCTATACACACACAGCAAGGCATTTGTTAGTCACATGAAAGGTTGCTGGAAAGACATACAACTTGTAGTAAAACACCTCATACTCCACCATCTGCATTATTTGTAGCATACAACAATTTCTAAGAGTTCAGAAAAGCAGAACACTGAGCAGAGAATGAAGCTCTAGAGCTAAAAGGCACAAGACACACTAAAACAGATCAGAAGACTGTCCTTAACTTTACACAGATCACTTTCTGCATGGTTGCACATACTGGTTAATAGGAGCTGTGCAAGTAGCTCCCTTCACTCTGTAATACGAATATAAAAAGTGATTTTATTAGTAACAACAAATGAAACAGAATCTAATGACAAAGGATGACTAATTCCAGCATTTATCCATAAACAGGAAATAGGACATAAGGGAAGATAAGAGATATCATTTAAAACTTCACTTAGAAATACTCAACCTCTTTAGAAGGCAAGAAAGCCTAGATAACTTGCTGGAAAAACCAGTACATATAGTACCTAAACTATACAAAATTTATGGCATCTCTGCATTTCATTATTAAATAAATGAGCTCTACAAACTATGTTGAAAGCTTTGAGAGCAGGAAGATACAGCTACTCTAGTACTACGTAAAAATATTTTATGTATCACTTCACAAGCCATCTCAGCCACCAAGACTAAAAAACAACAGCCACACTAACAAAGACTGACTAAAAGAAAGCACACTGGTGTTTTGGATTCATTTCTAATCATTGCAAAGTACCAAATTAACCAGTTGCCAGTATCTCTTTTGCCATGATTAGCATAGAATAGTCATGAGTAAGGAAAAAAAATACAAAACAAAGCTTTATCTTCAGATTTACAAGCAATGACTGAGTTTTCAAGCAAGAGAAAAGCAATTACTTACTGTGTTGGTTAATAAGCATACGGAAAGAGATGCGGTTGGTGTAGAATCTATCTAGAAAATACTGGATGTTACTGCTAACAAATGGATCAAAGCCATATTTTTCCTTGTATTCAATCACCCCTTGTGCCATGGTTGGAACCACGTCATTGTGTCTGTTCCTGACTTTAATTAAAACATCTAAAAAGCTGGAGGAAACAAAATTAGAAACAGATTGTTAGAAATAAAATTACACTCAACAACAGCATAACCATATTATCTGTTTACTGTGCCTCCCAGTCAAGAACAAAATATCACAGGGAAAATACGAAAATATAGTACCTAAACAAGCCTATTTGAAGAGAAGTATTTGATCAACCTCTCACTCACAAGACCTGTGAAACATTTAGAGCCCCAAATTAAGTTATTCCTCCCACAAATATTCCTTGAAATTAAATCAATCTCTCTCCAATACTGATGGATAGCAAAATATTCATGTGCACTACCATAACTGTCATGCCCTAAAACTCCTAACAGTAGCTGAGAGACTGGAAATGAAACTCAGAGGAAAAAACCTGACCACCCTTTATGATTTCCTTAGAAAAAATTGTGTTTTCTTCCCAGCACCTCACCCCATGCAGTGAACTCTGAATGCATTTCCTTCATGTGGCATCTCTTGGGCTGAGTTAGAATCTCAGGACAGTTAATTGTGCGACTTCTCTTCAGTTTCCTCTGACACCACTGGATGGCAGAGTGAATACAACGGAGCTCGGCAACTTTTAGATAACACTCCCGTTGCTTTTAACAAGCATTTCCTTTGAAACAGCTTGGAGGATTGCTGTTTCTCCTGCCAAGGCTGCTAGGCTGCTCAACACCTATGATCTTCAATGTGTTCATCCTTTCTTCCCCCATATGCAAACCCACACATACTTGAAATATCAATTATTAATAGCTTTCTAAAGTGGAAACATGGAAAATCAGTACTACTTAATTCTGCTACATTCTCCAATATTAAATTAATGTTAACACCACAATGTTTATATAATGCTGTTATAGAAAGTACAAACGGTGAAATGCAACTTTCCAGAGAAAGCAAAGCTGAAAGACTTGTTCAATTATGCCTGCATCTGCAACTCTACAGATCCTTTTCCAAAAAACATCAACAGAACATTCTTTGTAGTTTTATAATGAATACTGAAAAGAAATATATTCATTACTTTTATCAAAAGTAGAATATACACTAGCTAATGAAAGAATCATGGAAATCACTGAAAGGTCATCTGGTCCAATCCCCCTGCAAATGAGCAAGGGAAATTACAAAGACCACAAGACGAAAAGAAGACCAGTCATTGGTCACAACATTTAAATTGGATGTTTTCTTCCTTTTCAGCACCACTTAGTCAACACAATATTTTTTTTTTATATCATTCTTAACAAGTGATACACTTTTAAGATAATTTCTCCCACCCTACACTGCCAGCTGCAAAGGAATGGAGGATCCCTTTTTACTAGTTTTTTTCCTGATCCTAAGTCTGGCTACCAGTTTTTGCCTGTGTGTTAACAAACAATTCAGCAGTCTTTCAACACTACTCTGCTGCATTAAAAAAGGGAAGTTTTAACTGCCTAATTCCCCATTCTAAATCCTATCACAGTATAGAATGACTGTTCTCTTACAAGTCTTGCTGACTGGGCAGCTTAGAACATTTAATGCTTAAAACGTTTATAGACCTTATGTGTTTATTGAGTCTTGACTCTGTGTGATCTGTTACCTCTGAGAGGTGATGTCAGAGCCTGGCTGTTCTTGTGCTGCTTCTCTGTTTCTGAGCAACAAGGCCCTAGCAAAGGGCAGGGCTGGAAGCAACATTTCCAGTCACATCTGAAACAGAACTGACAACACTCTCTCCTAACTGTTGTTTGCTCTGCTATTTGTTTTTAAATATCTTCACTAACCAAAATATATACCTGATGCCAAGAGGGCAAGTTGTTCACTGATATCCCACTACAAAAGTGCTTAAATGCACAGAGCATGCCAAAGGGCAAAGGGCTTCGGTTTATCTGCTGCAGATCAGCAAAATCATAGTCAGCATAAAACTAAATATGTAATAAAGGAATGCCTCGCTATTGCACTGATTTGACAAACCTCCTGTTCCATCTTCCAAGATAACTGAGTTCACTCAGTGTTTCCATTAAGCAGATGCTTTTAAAGGAGCAAACACAAGAGGAATACAGGCACATTTCAAAGTAGCAGAAATCGGAACACATCTCCTTAGTCTTAACACTCATTCCTTACACTCCCTCTACCTGCTACACCCCTGAAAGCCACAAAGCTTTTACTGTATTCAAACTGTGGGAGACCATACCAAGGAATTTTTAAACTGTTTACAGGATTAACTAGGAATACTCCAGAACAGCTCTGAAAATTATTTTACCAATTACATTTTTTTGTCCACAATTCTGTGTATTTTCAAAACCACAAAGAATAAATAATGCATTTGCTTTGACAGATAAATAATTCTTAGTAAGAAGCTACTTTAGTTAAGTGAGCTTCAATAGTTTCTGCATTAACAGAAGAATACTTACGGCATTGCCACAGGTGTTAAATAAATGAAGGCTAAAAAATTCTGCTAATACAGGAAATAACTCATGTTGTGATATTCATTAACTTCCTAATAACATGTATATATTATTCTGTTTTGATCTATCACTACAGTACAAGAAAACAAGGATAAGAAAGTCAATATAAAGAAAAAGGGAATTTTTATAGTATCTCTTATGGATAATGTTACCTGAAAGATGAAAAATACAAAAGTGATGAGTAAAAACCCTTTTAAATGCAACACATACAATGGTCTGAGGTTTTTCTCAATGGTTGCTCTTTTTTGAATCAGTGCTAACTGGCAGATGAATATCTTAAGAAAGAGAGGTAAAAGTTCACAATCTGAAAGATTTCTCCACTAGAAAGTATACCTACTTCCAAAGTTCAAAACTAATTAAAGTAGCATTTCACATTACATAAAAGTAACAAATCGGCAGCTTCTTACTCAGATGTACTCCAATATTTACTTAGCTCAAACTGCTTACAGAACCACCATTTTAACTGCAATGCTGCAGAAAGGAAGGTTCTTGTTTACCAAGTTCCTTGTGCATGTTATCTCCGACATGCTGGCAGCTGATGGCCTCAGTGGCTTCCAGCTCCAGGACACTCCCCTGCACACCCTCCCTTGAGAGGGCCACAAAGAGAAAAACCAGCAAAGAAACTCGGGGGTGTAGAGGCTGCACTAAGTGTCCTTTGAAAGCACATGGGAACAGCATGTTTTACAAACCCTTCAATTTTTGAAACACAGCTTCAGCCTCTGTGTGTTTACTGGATAGTGACATCTTGGGAAATTTCCAAAACTTCTGCTCACTTGCACCCTTCACCATGTGTGGACACCTTATCTAAGGGCTCCTGTTATCACACTGTTTGGCAAAACTGCAGAAAAACTTCCACCTGACCCCTCTACAGCTAAAAAAGGTTTTTGTGTTATCAAAAAGGTAAAAGTAACCTACCATTTGACAAATGCCCATACTACTGACAGTGACAGCAATGTGGCAATGCTGCAGTGAGGCTTCATAAAGTCTGCTAACCAAGAGAAGGAAATAGAAAAACTGAAACACTTTGAAATGCTTCATTAGAACAATGCCAATGGAAAAAAAAATCTCTTCAAAGGATTTTGTCCAACATTCACAAAAAGGTAAAGATCATGAACATCCCTTTGCCCAATTAATACACTAGGAGCAGAGAGAAGCTGGGCCAGTCTGAAAAACATCAGCTTTAGTTTTGTCTCTGCACCAACTACTATAACCACTCACCCTTCTCCATTGCAGGGGCACTGCTGCCTTTGTTGGCCCCACACTAACATTTTGGGGACCACAGAGCTCAAAGTGGGCTATTCTACTACATCCATTTCCCAATTCACTTCACTGTGTGGCCTCACACACAGCTGTGCCAGTACACGGATGACATCTATAATACCATAACATTAATACAAAAAATGGTTTCCCCAGAAAGAGAGCTCTAACTCTGAGAATACCACAGCAGGCTCCCCAGAGAAGCAGCGATAAAACCACAAATAGTCAGGGAACAGTCTTCTGTTCAACTGATAAAAGCATTGCACCATTTTAAAAAACAGTAATTTAAGAACTACTGCCAACATTGAGAGAGCACATCTGTGGATATCCAACCTCCATGAATGATCAGTTTAGCTCTCCTTCTCTCCTCTGCTACTGCTACCCTGAGTAGCCAGAACAGATACAGAAGTAAGTCCACCTCAGCTGACAGGAAGCCAAACAAAGCAATCTTTAATTCCTAAAAATCAACTGCTCTGTTATTCTTCATATTTTTTGAGTGTCTGAAGTGGACAGGCATGGATCATGTTCAGTTCCAAAGAGAAGCTGCTGGGATGGTACTGGAACAAAGGCACTTCCACCCAGGCAAGACTCACATCCTGTGACTCTAGTTAAGGGAGAAGAGATGGAGCCATCATGAAATGCCTAAATCACCCGATATCCCACAGGCCTCGGACAAGGATGGTCATTCAATGACCAAAGGATGCAAGGCTGGGTCTTCTGTACTATGAGCCATATACCCTGTAACATTCACATGTAAAGTGTGCTGTTCTAAAGCATGTTCCACACAGGAACAGGACAGTGGAAAGGAGCCAAGAGATGAAGCTGCTCCAGCCCCTTGTTATAGGCTGCTCTTGGCAAGAGCAGAGGTACCCCACAGATACTGCCTGCAAAAAGGGCTCTGGTCCAAATGACCAGACATACCTTATAATCTTCCACGTTTTTCTTTAAGCAAACCAATCTGGTTAAAGAAAAGAACTATTCCTATTTAAGTATCCCTAAAGACACTTAAATAAAGTGTCTTCTAGGACTTAAAGTCCTAGATAAAGGAATTACAAATTCCATATGTAATGGCACATGCAATCAGGAAAGAACAGAAAACTTTTATGCAAATGTGATTTAACTCAAATGTGGGGGTTTTCCACACTGAAAAGCAGCATTCCTTATATTTCTGATCATACTGATGCCCTTCTGACCACAAGACATAAAAACAGGATAGGGCTAGATAGCAGCAACATGGAATACTGACACAGGAGTTGAGAAATTTGTTAAGATTTATCTCTGTTATCATAAGATAAATATGGACATAGTTAAGAGCATTTTTGAAAGATGTAGTTTGGAAATAATATTTTAAAAAGTCTAATTACAGTTCAATATGCAATTAAATGGCATAGCCGTCACTAAGTTAGGAATAGATTACATCCCAGAGCAGGAAAGTAAATTTGACTTTCTAATCTTAGATAGTCTATCCAATACTGCCAAAAAGAATAAATCTGCTCTTTAATCAGATAATACATTTTTAATCTCTTTTCAAAAGTCAAATGCAGTATAGAAGACAACTCTTATTATCAAAGACCATAGCTGAACTTCACCTCAGTAGATAGCAACAAATTCCATGCATCCTTATTTTATGTACTTAATTACACAGAATAGAATAATTGCAAGATTTCAAAGCTGCTAACAAACAGTTATCCTAAATGATATTGATATTTGCTTCATTATGAAATATTTGTTCTACTAGAGCATCGCAAGCAATATTTGCAGTTCCCATGAAACAGTATCAAGCATGCCATATCCAAATGGCAGAATCAGATAATTCATGTGTTAATTGTTAGAGTAAAACTACATCTCCAAGAGAACTACTCATTAGCCTTTATTTATTATACTGTGATCTACCTTGACCTCTGAAGTTAATAAAAAGCTGAAATTCAGTTACCTAAACACAGAACACCAAAGATGGTTTCAGAAGTTACAAGACCACCTTATCTCAACCCACATATCCAGGACATTACAGGCTTAAAAGAACCTGTGTTACATTTGACAAGCTCATTCAGGTGTTTAGGACAGCTCATGCCATCTCAAAGGGCAACAGACACCTAAGTTTTGGTAACTTAACCCCATAAAGGAAAGCCTGCTGATAAACTAGTCACAAACAGAAATTCCTGTGTCATCAGCAAACTGTAACTACAGAATCACAAAATGTGACACCTAGAGGTGGCTGAAATATTGATTTATCCTCTACAGAATATGCATGCCTAGAATGCCACTAAATCTATCTAATCTATTTATATAAGCTTTTTAAATGGATGCTCTGTAGCCTTTAGTCTGTTCTCATTAATATTACAATCTTTAATTTTTGCCCTGCACACATTCTCAACTTTAATAAAAAACAGGCATTTTTTAATTCTCCAATTCTTAAGTTAGAGCAACAAATTATCCTTTATTACAGTGACCTTATTTTTTGGCACACACAGACTTCCGGTGACTCCAGTATCTTTTTTTTGCCAGTCTAGACAAATGCCTTCAGCATTATTCAGAGGTAGAACTATCCAAGTCTCTAAATCTTGTTCCTTTCATATCAGTGCTGTCCATGAGTGTTTTAATTTCTTAAAAGGCAGTACCCAGAACTGCAGGCAGCATTCCAGCATAGTACTCACTCTGAGTAAATGGTTACTTTCCCCTTGTTCAATAGCACTACAATTCAGGCAGTTTTTACTCCATATGGCTCCTTCTACAGCTCTGACATGCAGGGAACTTCATACTCCTGCACTTGAGCTTCTCCTACATGTATTGGTTGAAACACAAAAGCTAAAGTGTCAAGATCTCAGATAACATGCTTACAACCAAAAGTGCACAACATTTGGAGTGCAGCACCTCCCAAAACCCTTATTTAACCTATGTAACAACACAATTCATGTATATGAAGTTTGCTGAAGGCAAAACACCATTTTTGCACAACACAGGCCACATGGTGCACAAACAGAACAAGATGTTTTATGAAACTCTCTATAAAGCACTGCTTGATCATGCAGGATTTTAGAGGTTAAAAATAAATCCAAAAGACAAACTACCCTACGAAAGCTAATTAATCAAACAAAAAAACTGCAAGAAGTAATGTCCTGAAACAAAGTTGACTGCTATAGGTACAGAGTAGCAACAGACCTGAGTGTTGGACAGGTGTGTATGTGCGTTTCGTTGTTTTGTTTTCAAGTCTCTGATGCATATGTTGCACCTGCTGCTCTCACATGTGGGATTCTTCTGTTTTATACATACACATTTCAAGGAAATATTCTAATGGTAATTTTAATATAACTTTGTTGATTAAGAAAATTGGCTAAGTTTTCCTTTATTTTCAAGTAACGTTATTCAGTGACGTAGGTGAACACCACTAATTGAAGTCCATTAAAAAAGCTTTTAGATAAAAACAATGGCTGACACATTAGAATGCTTTCAAACTGGGGGAAAAAACATCAAACTATTAATGTATTAACATACTTTATACAGAACAGAGCACTAAGCTCAATGTATACTAAAATTACATTTTCATCTTAGGTATCTGATACACAAATACAGTCTCCATCCATGTTGTTTTCTCAATACAGCCTTGAAGGAAGCATTTCATGCCATTTCTTAAACTACCGGTCTGCATAAATACAAAATATACTGTTCAAAAGCACTTAGATACCTACAGTCTACTCCAGATTACAATTTTATCTTTTGCCATACATATTCTAACTTACAAATAAAGTAACTGTTTTCCTATAGTACAAAAACACCTGGTATTTGAGACACATTTTATAATGGACTGTGAGAAAAAATAAATTACTCACTCATCCAGAACATGAGGATCCTCAGGACTTTTATTTTCGTATTCTAAAAGCTCCAGGAAACTCTGCATGTACCTGAAATAAGCAAAAATTATAAAAGGAGAATTAAAATATTTAAATATAAATACTTTTGAATTTCTTTTGTTTTAAGACTACATGGTCATGTAAAAGTAACAGATGCACAGTACACAGTTCTATTCAAAGACTAAAAGTAAGTGGGATGCTGCAACAAAGGGGAAGAAAGGAACTACAATATATTATATTAAGAAGTATTACTTATGACCAGGAAAATTGTTATATAAATGAAACTGAAGTTAACAGGAGCAAAACCTCTTTACAGGTACATCTATAATTTCAAGTAGTATTTAATTTTTCCACTCATCTACTCTGTACTGATGTTAGTTTTTTCCCATATTCCTCAGAGAGTCCAAGTTTTCTTTCAAAATAAAGCTCAGAGGAACACTCCCCAGAAGACACAATAACAGGACTGCACCAAGCTGGTCCTACTAGAGTTCTCCAGGAGAGCACACCCATTCACACACTCCCACAGCTCCTCTGTGTGACACAACCCTTGGTTTCACAAAAACCCCTCTTACACAACACAGCTCTCTCCTGCCTCAGACATTTGGTTCACAGGAGATTAACTGAGGCTTAGAGCCCCGGAGGTACCACAGAGGACCCAAATGAGAACCCCTCAACATGAAGGTGGCCAGCCTGCTCTGCAGGGCACTGGCCCAACACCAGCCACTCACAAATTCTGCCACTCACACACAGTGCTGCACCTCAGCACCAGCTATCGCCCCTGGAGTGACATTCAGCAGCACAGATGGAGCTTTAAGGACTACAGAACCAGGACCTATTTCCTGAGGTAAATCACACAAGGAATCAATCACACATTTTTAAAAGGGAGGGTTTCAATGTTACCCTCCCTTCACTCCTGGTTAAGCACTGCCACTCAAACTATCAACACTAATCAGATGTTAATCACATGTGCCTGTCAACAGCTCAAACTCCCACCAGTGGTGAAATAGACGAAAAACTAAACAAACCTTACTTTCACATGAAAATAACTAACCGAAAGGTCTAAACAGCTAAAGCCAACACAAGAGAGAAAAGATAACCACAGAGCCTACACAAGGAAATAGCAAAACATGTAACCAAACCTCTCCTTTTTCAGTAGCATATGCTTAAGCTCTTTTGGTACCAGTTCTATTAACACCAGTGTAATAAGGCTATGAAACTTCCCCGGGCATCTTCAAGCTACAGTGAAGCTTAGGACAGCACTGTTGTCTATGTGACTCCCTCTAGAGCCACATGTCACTTATTCCATCTCCATTTCAAGCTTCAACCACAGGTCACTGCCAACACTCCTCAGGGACACTGACATTTTCAACATGGTCAGCACAGGAACACCAGCTCCTGTCCCTCAGTGTATTTGTGCCCTCCTGCAAACATCAGGAACCATTACAGAAATCCCCCAATTATTTGTCACTTTCAAGTAGGGCATGTAGCTCATACCTCTGGTAGTGCTTATTTTAAAATATGTTATTTTATGCTGCTAAGAGATGGCACCAGCTCACAACTACCATGCTCTAAACTCGGCTGATTCACATGCAACAATTAAATCAGGGTCATGCTCACCCACAGAGGTACATGTTCTTCAACCCCCACCTGCCACTGTATAATACTATCAAAGTCCTGTTTCCGAAAGGCACCACCACACTTGAGAAGCAAAGGCTGTTTTTAATACAGACCTCCTACAATAAATGCCAAACATCAGCAATCCTGTGCAGACACAAGGACAAAACAACAATGAAGGCTGAAGGTAGCTGATACCCGATTTTTGTACTGTGCAGATTTGACTGGTTGCCTGCCATTACTGGAGAAATTACGGAAACAGGCAATGCTTTTCCTTTAGAGTTCTCTCCTTCCAATTCTAAGGTAAAGGAAATACCTCTTTAGAAGTCAAGTTCATTAGCAAAAGCACTGTATCCAGCAAATCCGCTCAGAGAAAAGGTGAACTTCAGAGTCACTCAAATTTCTTCCAAGCCTGTGACTAAACCAAGCTAGAAAAAAATAACTTCATGTCAAACAACCCTAACCCACTGCTCAGTGCCTACCACTGCACATCACCCAGTCAGTAACACCCTGTCTCTTTAAGTCTCAGAAAAGAAACTCAAGAGGTCCAAGTGCTGTACACCTTTTTCTTTATGCAGGTGTGATTTCCAGTTTGTACACCAAATTCAGCCCCTCGCCCCACTCCCTCTCTCCCAAACAGCTCAAAATTAGAAATTAAGAAAAAATATGTTTAAAAGGAAATTAGTAACTCTGATCTTAATGACCACCACCATTACACTCTGAGGACAGGTGAGCATCCAGCAATACAGTTCATTCCTGTTAAAGTGTGTGCAAAAAAGTCATTCCTTTTTCATACAATCCATCTACTTCCTTGCATTTTTTTTAACTTGTAGATGCAGAGAGAGATAAATGAAGATAGTAAACACAGGATTTATTAAGCAATGAAAAGCAAGACCTTGTGAAGTTGAAACATAATTCACACACAATTATCAGCCAGAAAGAACAAAAAAGTACCAGAATTATGAATGATTTGCTGTATCGTTAATAAATCAATATAACTATACAAAATACAAATAAAAAAAATCCA
Organism: Lonchura striata; assembly: GCF_050655825.1. Taxonomy (NCBI): domain Eukaryota; kingdom Metazoa; phylum Chordata; class Aves; order Passeriformes; family Estrildidae; genus Lonchura; species Lonchura striata. The sequence continues at coordinate 105,629,928 of NC_140703.1, read as the reverse complement.
GTATATATGAGAAAAAGAGAATGTGAGTTATATATCGCTATATTTGGTGAGTCATCAAACACAGAAATCAAAGTCCATGTCCTTCAAACATATTGTCTTTCCGGTGTTTAATTTTTTATCACAATACACTACAATTTATTGGGCAAGCTCTTCGGTGTCAAGCACCCTTTTACCTTGTTCTTCTGTTAATTACTGCCACGTAGAATGAATTCTTGTTAGTCTGCCAAATGCAATAATTTTAGAATGGCATATTTCCTACATGAAAGCACTGCAAAAGCCCATAATGTCAGCTCTGGGTTTTCACAAAAAATTCATGCAAGATACTTCTGCTTTTTTCCTGATGTGTACTTCACTAAGATTTTCCTTTACAATCATTTTAATACCAAAGCACTAAAATGATAAATCTCCATGGTAACACAATCTTGCTAGTATACTCTCAATGTAGAAAATAGAGAAAAAAACTATTATTAATCCTCAAATTGTATATATTTCGCTAATGGGTGTTTCCCAAGAGAGAAATGGAAATTTATAGCATTTTCTAAGGAAAAGCACTAGAGAAAAATAGAGAAATTCTCTCCCATAAACAAATGCAAATTTTAGATATAACTGAGTAATATACTGTGCAAACCTCACACTTACCTTTGATATTTTATAAGGTCTAACCTTATCCATTGTAAGGTTTTATTGTAACTATTTTCCCTCATCACATTAGTGATCATATCCTTTATTAAACAATTGTGCCATATGTTCAATATCCTACCTGCACTTTAGGTATAGTGCCCTCTCAAAGCTGGCCAAAAAAAGCCCCACTTTGTTGGATCAAGCAAGTTGCCCTTTGATTGTGAAAAGCTGAAAACAAGGTGCTGATTGTTGATCTGCCTGCTGTTTGCAACCATTGCAGTTCACAGCCACAACATATTAACTGTGTTTCAGTCTTGAGTCACTTTATTCCTTCCCTATTGCTTGCGAAAGATACACACACATTAAGTTCTGAACTCAAACTGGGACAGAGCTGATGTTTTACCTTTACTGAAATGCAAAACTATGATTTTTGGTTTGCTCAGAGTTCACTCTGGGCAATGCCAGCTTTATTCAGGAAAGTGTAGCTGAGCAGTACAAAGGAAGGAGAGTGGTCTTGCCTCTCCTCAGTGCTGCACACATCAGGCTAAGGAACCCAGAAAGGAAGGAGAAAAAAAACCAACAGGGCACCTTTCCCAAGAGCAATCAAGCAATCAGCTGTAAAATGGGATAGGCATCGAAGCACAGGAAGCAAAGTGCCTCCAGCATGGCCATGGAGATGGATTGGAGAAGGAGAGAACAGGCCTTGCCTGCAGCAGGGAGCAGCAAAACCAGGCTGCCTCCCAGGGGAGCCACAAGGGTGGGAAAACTGACACAATCCGGAATGTTTGCTGGCTGGAAGCAGAGAGAATTGACGGGAAAGGTTCAATCCTCACTGTAGGCAGGCCTGATTTCTTATTTCTCTATTTTCAGAGCCACTTCAATTTAAAAGTCTAATAAAACCCACCTTTAACATTAGGACCTTTTTATATTAATCTTTGGCATGCTGGCATTAAGGAATAGATTGGGAACTCAAAAGTTAAAACTCCAGATAATTTTGAGTCTCATCAAAAAAACATAAAAATATACACTTGCTAGTGTGAAGTTGTAGCAAAAATGAAACAAACATGCTTGTGACTATAAAAATTACTAAATATTAGCAAATAAATATATTAAAGTAAATAAGGAATTAAATGCCTTGATAACTTGTGCCAAACGTACAACAGATTTTTGCTTGCCTATTAATGAACTGCCAAGCTTCCTCAACCTATGGCATAGCAAAAACAAAGGATCGTGGAGTCTGACCCTCAAATAAAGATTTTCTTGAAGCAGTTTTGAAGTGCATCAATAAGGGTTTTTTTCATTTTACAAGCTCACTTAACAGCTGAACAACTAAATTTGTATTCATTTGTTCTACTACATAAAAATCAGGAATTTCATTCTGGGTATCTCTAAACTTTAGGTTCAGAAACTAAAAATGTGTTTCAAAACCTGCTATCAGCATAGCTGCATAATACTCAAGGTCATTCACACTGAAGTTAATAAAACTTTGGCCTTTCTAAAATATAAATGTAGAAGTAAATTTTGCCCAAGGTTCACCATCAGGACTTACAAACTACAGGTAAATTTTTAATTAAGTAATTAAAAACCTCTGAACAGAAAAAGAAGAACTAAGCTCTTTCAAATCCACACCTATAATCGGGGGGGGGGGGGAGGGGGGAAGCTACAATTACTTTTCTTATTTTTAGCATAAGATAAAAATATTCTCACATAATCTCAATGAAGATACCCCTTTCCACAAAAACTCTTTGTTAACTATGGATCAAAATTACAAGAAAATTATGGAAAACACTTTGATTTCAAACTTCCATCTCTGGGCTTGATGTCCATTCTGATTTCTTCAGCACATTTCAGTCTGGTATTTTAGCCTGTCCAACAGATAACTACTGATCTACAGCTGTGATAGTGCAAACCACATTGTCATATAACACAATACTGCTTTTTTTAATTTGGAGTTTTGGGGGTTTTTTTACCTTTTTTTAAAATCGGTAATATCTATTGTGGCCACAGAAATCATCACAAGTCCTCAAACCTCTCCAACAAAAATTCTGAAGGAGGCCTCCACTCTGAACTCCCATTCAGTTCCTTTGCCAGAGGGACCCAAATGTTGCTTAGCTCCGTATAGGCAGGGCAGAAGCACAAGCCACAGCACAAACATTTGGATTAGAAGTATTATGCTGCAGTCACTACAGAAAAAATATTTCCTTTTCTTCATTCACCTCTTTGCCCACATTTCATTAAAGACAGCTTCACAAATCAACCAGATTTCATTATAGACAAAGCTTCACAAATCAACCAGATTAGAAAAGCCTAAAAGGCCTGCATATTATCTACTCTTTCCTACAAGCACAACAACTTCCTGTGACATCAGACAGACAAGCCTTCAAACCTTGCAAGCTGCCACCTAACCACAAAGTGATTGTGTGGCTCCACATTTCACATCATCTCATTTTCTCACTCACTTTAAGCACTTCATCACTGTACTTGAAGTGGTCATCAAGACATCCACTGCTACCTTGCAAAGACAAACACAATACCATATATCCTAATTTAACTTTCTAAGTCTGAAGGTTGAATAGAAGACCCAAGCCAGCAGTCAATGTACAGTCAGCACAGAAGCTCTTGACTCAAGGGCTATGACTGAATTTAACACAAGCCTACAACAATAGTTACTTTTACAGTTAAATAAGCTGCTACTCACAAAGTGACTTCTGTTGTATACTGCAAAAATATTTTTACAAAAAAGTATTTGCAAGATATTAACAGGTAAATGGATAATCAGTTCCCCATGAACAATGATTTTTTTGTGCTTATACATCCAAGGCAGCAGTCTCTAAATCTCAACAAAAATGCAATTAGGCTAGAAATTACCATGGAAAAGATGGCAGGACTTTGAATCACTTTGAATCCATGCTAGTTTTTACAATGGAGAATGTTGTTTACTGGATGACACGAGATTTTTGACACATTCCATAACTTACACTGAATACCCAGTTGTTTTTAAAGATTTACCAGTGAGAAAAACAGATGAGGTTTTAACTTCCTGTTAGTTTTTTTGACAAGGGAAGAATAAGGAGAAAGAACAGCTGTTTCAAGAAGCCATGAGTGCAATATGGTAAGGAATATTTAAAAAACTTGCTCTGGAAGCTACAGACTCATTTGAATTAACCTGGGAGACAACAGTATGTTTTACTAACTTACAAATCCTTAGCTAGGATCCAGATTATAGTATATAGTCAACATCAGACAGAAGATGAAACTTCATTTGACAAGCCACACTATAAACAATTCAAGGCAGAAAACTGACCGATTCAGAAGAATGCAGCAATTCATAGTTGCAAGCAGAACACATACAGTGTTAGTTTTCCAATCCACTTTTTCTTTAACTTACCAACTCTGTACCAGCCCAACCGAAGGCCTGTTCAGTAAATTATCAGGCAGCAAATTGACTTCCCTCATGGTGTTCGCCAGTCGCACAGGAAGCTCCTTCCGCAGGAACATGTACGAAGTCTTCTCGCAGGCATTGTCACGACCTGCCAGAAGGAAGGAAAAACAGACACCCATTGCAGCAGATCACATTTTAGACTTCCTAATGTTAGAAGCTTTAAAAAAACCACCTGTGAAAATAAAAAGTTTTAAAGCTATTTCAGTACTCACCTTTACTTTCTTCTCGCTCATGAGACACATTTTAAGCTTTTACCTTCCTAGAGTTTAACACTTTTTGTCTGACATTCTTCCACATTTCACATCATCTCATTTTCTCTCCCATAAACAAAAATCTCTCATCATGTAAATAAAATTCATCAAATACCAAGTATTTGATATTACCTGGAAATAAGACCCCAAAATACTAGTTTTTATTGATACAACTTTTATACTAAAGAGAGCTTTTAAAAAGTAAATGCTGCACACATAAGAAAGGGAAAGGAGTGCAAACAAACGAACAAAACAATGACTACCATTTGCTGATGTTTCATGTCACAAATTGTTCAACCTTTAGTACTTTAACATTTGGGCAGCACCTGGTGAGACCAGTGCAGGCCATCATCCCTCCTAGGACTGACCTATTAGATTCTCACTAGAGACCTGGAAGAAGTCCAGTGCTTATCACCACACTCTCACTTGAAAAGGTCTCAGCTAAGATGAACTTTCACTTTTAGAACACATATTTCAAGGCCAGTATTTTGAAAATAACACATAGAAAAAAAAATCCCAACCATACAGTCAGAAAGCAAATAAATGGATCCAGCAAAATAACAATACCTTGCTGCAGACCTAATGGTAACAACATTCATTTTCTGAAGCCAACTTATACAAATTGACAGACTGACATGACTAAGTGCAATCTTAAGCTAAAGTAGTTACTGAGGATACCACAAATATTTAAAAGGACAAGATATTATGCCACTTGCCCAAGTTTAGATGTTTTAGTTTAGATGGAAGACCAGACTTTTACTTAACATAGTTTTTTGTGTTTTGCATCCTTTAACAAGTGAAGAAAGTTATATCATAACTAATCTCTAAAGAATCCAGGTAAATTAATTTATTTTTAAAGTTCATGTTTTACTTGTAATGAACAGCTAGGATTCTGCTTTCATCTAGGAAAAGAGCAAAGGTCTTTTGTGATGATAACCAGTTCAACCATCTGCAAAATTTCTGAGTGAAGGCATAATGTGAGAGCTGTAAATTATATTCAAGCAAACCAGAAAATGTTAAAAGCACTGCTAGGCACATAATCACTGAGATTTACAATTTGCAAGATTCAAGTACAATGCAACCAGCACAATCAAGGAGATACTTTTTGAGACAGTCCCATTATAATCACAGTTTTCACCTTCTTTGCATAGGTAGCGTGGATTGATGGATTAGCTCCCAAACCCTAACATTTGCCTGGGGAATATGCAGGAAGGATTAAGACTTTTCTTGCTCATTTGGGTATCATCAATCTGGGGCTCATTAAATTCTGAGAGTGCTACCAAATCCAATACAGTTCTTCCAGTAAACGTTTGGACCTATTTTACTTTCTCCCATTTTCACACCTCAATTACAAATACACACATCCTATCAAAATTAGACAAAGGAAACAAGACATTACATTGTTTTCTGTGTAGCACAGTAATGACTTCAGAGCTCAATCTTTCAAGTAATTTCAACAGAGGACAGACACTTGTTTGTTCACTAGTCACTATACAGCAGGTCTTTAAAAACTGAGGCTGAACAGCAGGAAAAACTCTGACTCAGCTCAGTCTAAACCTTATGATGGAAAAACCCCACAGAACAAAGACAACACCTGTTTCTTCCCAAGAATAACGGAGATCAAGTGCAGTGATTCTCTAGGTGACAGAAAGCAAAATGAATAAAAGACAGCCCATGCAGAAAATTAGAAAATTATGAACAAGAACTCACAGCTCATGGGTTGTGCAATGCAAATGAAAGCTGCTACAGGCAAGCATGACTGCCTGAAGAGACCCACACCCTCTCTTCCCACATGCAAGGGCACATCTCCATGCAATCTATCTCACCCCAGCAGCTATAAGCCATCTCCTTTTAAGGAGCTGCCTTGCCCTGTTGTACAGTTACATTTTAGCTACAGAGCCCTTTGGGGTCCCTTTGCATGTTCAGTGCAGAAGAGAAAAGGAAGCTCTGTTTTAAGACTTCCCTGCTTACAAACTTACACTTCAGTGTAAATTCAGCTTATCTGTCTGGCTTGGGGCACATGGTCTTTGTATCAGCTCCTTAGCTGCACTCAGTTTACCTGAGAGCCTCCAGAGAGCAGCTTCAGCATTTAGCATCAGGTCAGGTACCTGCCTGCCAGACAGCACATGCATGGCAAGAGAGAATGGCTACCCACCAGGAGCAGCAGTAATCAGATACCCTCCAGCTTTCAAAGCAAAGGCAAACTGTGTCCTAACACTGCTCCTTGGCTGCTGTTCTCACAGCAACACCTGGACAACCACTTCCATCAAAAGAAGGGACATCACACTGAGTAATAAAGTCCCTTAGTCTGTATGTTAGGTATTTTCTTAATATAATTTATTATAAATTATATGATAGTTGTGATAAAGTCAGCATGTGATAAAGTCAGTCTAAGTTCTAAAGATATTTCCAGAAAACAGCATTCTAATAAGCTGCAATGAAACTTCTGCAAGTTTAGCCATAGTCAGTTTAATTTTTTTTTTTTTTCAAAGGCTGGCTTTAATTTTTTTCTAGCCATTCCATCTATTTTACAATATATACAGCAATTTTTCTGATTTTGTTCTGACTCTAGTAGGGTCAATATACATTGCCAGCATCAGGCTTTTGTCTGAAACAGTACAAGCTAAAGCCAGTCTAAATCTATCAGTTTCAGTTAAAATTATTTTAAAATCACTCTCTTAGGGTTAAAGTGGAAGTTAAGTTTGTGAATAATACCTCCTTGATTTACACCTCAATAAGTTACTCAAGAACACAAATATATGAAACAATGACCCGCTTACCTTTGTATGAATTCAAATGGAAGAAAGAAGAGTCATCCTATGCCCTAGTGCAAACTACACTGCACTAGGCATCAAGGGCTGTATTTAGCTTGTATTTAAAAAAATTTAAACTCTGAAAGTATGCTTTTAAGAAAGTGGAAATGGAAATACTAGAAGACTCAAAGTGAAACACTTCCTATCCACAAAGCCATGAAGAAAATCAAGTAAGGCATCTCATGTTATACAGGGTTCAGAATCTTGCACACATCACCACCATTTGTTTCCTACTGCCTGTAAAACAGCAATAGTTGATTGCAATTGAATAATAATTCAGGTTTGTGGCTTCAAATGGAATAATTGTGCAGAACAAAGTCAGGCATTGAAACAAGTTTCTTTCAACAAGTATCACATTAAAGCAACAAAAAGAACAAACCAGACAGGATGCAACCTCTTTGTTACAGGTCTGCTCTACTGCAGGGAACAAAGCAATCCCATAATACTCTTCCTGGTAGAAAATAACCCTATAAAGTAATTACATTTTCTAAGGGATTAGGTGTTAATTCAGGGTCAAGAGGCTAGATTATCTTCAGATTTTTACTCTTAATGAAGTTGCACTTTCAAACTGATTTAAAAACTCTAAGAACATACCTACAGTGCCTCCAACTTAACCGAGAATTTGATCCAATGGGATAAAGAAGCACACATAAAATATCCCTCTCTACTGGTAAATTACACAAATTTTTGAGCGTCTTCTAAAAGCATAGATGGATGCAAAAGAAATCAAGACAACAACAATAAGACAGTCTGTGACACAGGAATGAGTGAATCTGATGGATTCACCTAAAAATAAAGAACGCAGCCATGCTCTCCAAGGCCTCACAGTTCACTACAGAGAAGGCAGCAGTAACCTATCAAGAACCAAACAAGCATTGGACTCAAACTGCAGAAGATTCAACTCTTAATCTGCACAGACTTCCTGATGGTAAGCACCATAAAAGACAGCAACCAATCTGATTTAGACATGTCTTTTACTAGTGAAGGTAGCCATCTGCCCAAAATTACACTAATCTAGTTGATTCAGTCTCTGAAATGAGATTAGACTGAACACAGCCTAGTATTCAGCATTCTTTGTAGCCCTAATTCTCTCATGACCCAAGAGGAAGAAAGCGATTACCTCATATTTTGTTAACCACTTGCAAAGAGAAAGCAGTGCAAATTTGCACAGGGAAAGAAGTAAAAAGTGGAAACTCTGAATCAAGTCAGAGTTAGAAAAAACACAGCAGAGACTGCATAAATTAAATTATACACTAATAGCTACTTTGACAGAAATATGACAATAAAAAGCAAGATATCTGTGAAGGAACTAATCCTGTAGTTATTACTATTGCATGCATAGCTAGCACAAAAACTGAAAGAAATGTGAAGTGTCACCACAGGTTTAGAAAAAAAAATTAACTGTTTAATAGATATTCTACCACCTTCAATCTTCTGAACAATCTTACCTGTCTGGGCTCATCAGTTGCTCTATGTAAAAGTCACACAGAAAAGCATATTCATGGTCTCCTCTCTGACAATTTCAAACCTTCAGCTCAAAACTAGCATGAAGGAGAAACTGTGATGCTGATCTTGAGTCTATTTTGTTTAAAAACAAGTCAATGTAATACCATGAAAATAAGAAAATACATCAGTCAAATATCTAAGCAGAAATCTCCTGGACTTTACATCAAACTAAGAATTTTCTATTTCTATTTTTTCAGTGTAGCTGCTGTACACGTGACGGACACAGGGCTTGTAAAAATACCATGGGAGTGGTAGCTATACAAACACTGCTGTGGAATGGTCACTGTTCACAAGAGTGAATGTTGGTGGATTTGCTTATGCAGTGAAATATGATAAACCTGAAGAATGATGTGACTGCCACAGCAAAAGTTTAAGTTGAGACTATAAGCAAGCTTACACATTAAAATTTAAAAAGAGTTCACCCAGAATCACATTTAATATTAATCAATTTTTCCAGATATGAAAAAGTGTTACATGCTTCCACCAAAAATGAATCATGCCATTTATTCAACTAGACAGGTATCAGAGGGAGAAAAAAGCCTAATTAAAACGTAGCAATAAAACAGGACCCAGAACCTTTGAGGTAGCACAGGTCACAAAAGCAGACTTGAATGAATTAGAATTTCTGAATGTAATGCCATCAGAAGGGAAAATATTCAAATTGGAGTGTTTCGGGGTTCCACATCAATGTTATCACTGGTGGACCTCCTGTTCAAAGGAAACTCAGGAAACAGAGTTCTACTCTCAGTTTTCTCTACTACTCTCTCCTCTCTGGATTCAACTCTTGTCTAACATTTACTCCTCTCTTCTGTTTCTCACTTTTACCTTTTACTCCACAGTGCTGAGAAATGGAGAACAAATTACTCTTGCAAAGTTCCACTTCGACAAAACTTTTGTTCTGGTTCCTGCAACAAGAAGTATGAACAATGCAGAGGCTTTTCACACACATGCAGCAGGCCCTGATCTAATTCTGGCAAATTCTACCAACTGCCAGAGCAATACTGTACTGTACAAGATCCACATTACAACAGGACTGGTTCCATACATTAGTTCCATTTTGCTGCAGAAGAGGGCAGAAATGCTTTAAGAAACTATGAACTCTGCTTCCAACGCTCTCAGCTCAGCTGCCAGATTCCCACATTCATGAATACCTGTTTGAGAACAGACTCCTGCAACAGTCCTTCACAATGATTGTCAAAGTCACCTAGTTCAAAAACCTACTACAATTGCCACATCCCCAGGTTGTCACTGGACTGCCAAGGTCACATCATAAAAGCATCAGTAGTTTCTGAATATTAACTCATCTGTCAGAGGAGGCAGGAAAAGACAAAACAAAGCGCTCTTTTCAGTCTTTGCACTGCAGGCAGAGGTCTAGTTCTCTCCATTAATTATGTACTGAACAGCAGAGACAGATACTGTACTACTTTGAGACTCAAAAGGAAAGTCCCACCTGTTGCATACAAGAGACTCCATCCAGAATCCATAAAAACAAGATCAGAAACTACTACTGTTGCTTTTAGATAGGGCAAAATAAAGGAAGAAAGACAGGAAAGGAGGAGTGATCAGCCATACCTACTCTCTCCTCTTGAGCTCCCAGAATATTTCATAGCTCCTGTATAGGCAAACAAAACAAAGTGAAAGCAGAAGGATGAATAAATCTTCAAAAGAATATGCAAAAAGATCAATGCATTAGAGGAGACTGGGCAAAAGCTAAAAATAATAACTTGCTGCTGAAGGTAGGAAAACAGAACTTAAGAAGAATAATTGAATTTCAATGATTACACACCACATTTCAGGAACATGGGCTATTTATTAAAAGACAAACAAGCTATGCTTGCAGTCCTAATAAATGTGGCTACAAAGCAAAACCCAGCAAAATAAGCCTGACTTTAAAATCATTCCTATGCCCCAATGGAAATGATTATATTTTCAGCATATTTTCTAGATATTTATCTCACCAAGCATTAAAAATACATAAAGTACACAGGGTTTGTTTGCTTGCTACCAGACAGGGCTTTATAAAACCCAATGAAGATGATGAAGCAAGTGGAAAAGGAACACATAGAATAAAATAGCAGATAATGACACTTGTTGACCCTCACTCCCTACCACAGACTGCATCTAAAAAAATCTGTATTTTGAAACTGGACCTACCAAGCTGAGAAATTCCAAAGTTTCAAAAATGAAACTTGAAGAATTAAAAACAAAAGTATTTTTATATCTAACTTAACTATAATAAACATATCACTTTTATGAAGTCAATTAAGTTCTGGCAAACAACTAACTCCAGAAAACCAGCCTAAAGCCAGAGGAACTGAAGTCTGCAAGTAATCTTTCCCAAATACTTGTTTCTCTTTTTCAGCCCAACTCCCAAGCCTAGTTGGGCCTTTTCAGCCTAGGGGAAAGCACACCAAGAGTGTGCTTAAGTCTTCTCAATCTGCATGGTTTATGTTCACAGGTGAGAACTCAATTATTACCACTGTATGGCCATTGATTTGCCACTCTGTGCCATTCCACTGCTAAGTGAAATCCAAGCTAGGACACCCACATGTTATTTAGCTTTCCAGTTCATTTACCAACAGTCACATGACAGAGCCTATGGCTAAAACAAGGGCTGAAGTACTGAAACAGTTGAGCTTAATAAACTCTTTCCAATTTATGCAATTCAAACACCACATTGAAGAACTCTTTGACTAGCAGGGCAACTGCAATGTTCACTTTCTGTTCCAAAGGAAAATTTCAACACAGCATTCACTCAGGAGAATACACTAGCCTATATCCTGTTGTGTGAATGACCAGACTAAATCCCATTCATAATCAAGGTCTAGACTTTTGAACTTATGAAGTTAAAAAGTAAATACAGCTACTCTTCAATTTGTATACAGAAAAAAATACTTACCTCCACTTATTTCCAAAACCCCTAAGTGAGCTGGCTAATGTCTCGTGTATTAATTACTATGCTGATGTTAAGGAATACCACTGCCATCGACAAAAGTCAGTTCATGTTTTCATATAAATGCAGGTAAAGAAAAAATGCCAGCTAGCTGTCCTCAGACATTCCATGTTGAGCTAGGACAGCTCAACATGGACTGAATCATTACATTTACTACCATATTAGCTATCCACTAATTTAATAATAAATAATAATAACAACAATATATAACTTGTCAACTGCAGTAAGCCTGTTTCAAGTAAATGGTGCTCTGTATGAAACTGACTGTGCTGGAAAGCAGCTTAACTTACTGCTGTTCTGAAACAGATCGACAGGAGGAATTAACAGATGCACAGTACTCTGCAATCATTAATTTTAACTCCTACAGCCAGAAAAGACCCAAGTGAAGACATGTCTGTCCCTCTCAAGAGGAATGGATTATCAGATACTCACTTGTCAAAGGTATAAACCAGCACTGTGTACTGTTAAACAGAACAACCCAAATTAAAATAAAAGCATGAAATTTTAAAATAGGCTTCCCTGATCTAAAACTAATGTTTAACTGCTTACCACTCGGCTCTAACAAACTAACTTTTAGAGCATTTTAATGCATTTGCTAAGAGACAACACAATAATCAAAAGTACCTATAAAGTTTACTGCAGAGGCACTCAACCAGTTACTGACAGGCTGTACTATTTTTAGACACACAGACCCAAGGCTGTATTTCCTTTGAGCAATTTGGGAGTAGGCTGAAAGTCAGGTGAATAATTTCACAGCAAAGCTCTGTCTCGCCATTATCACAGGCACTCCCCACAGAAAATGACAGGCAAAGAGCCAAAATGTTCTCAGGAGAAACCACAGCCCTGATCAGGTTCTTGATCTTAGAAGGACCTGTGCAAGCCAGACTCCTTCCCTAGGAAGGCACAAGGAGCTTGTGAAACAAAGAACCAAAACAAGGCGTCCCTGCAGGCTGCATCAGCTCCTCTCCCGTCCGCAGGGAGAGCAGCTCAGAGCGGCGCAGAGGGCACGGCAGCCCTGGCCTCCACTGCCACGGGGCTCTGCGCCTTTCAAACAGGACACCTGGAGGAAACAGGTCTCGTGTTTTGCTCTGGTGAGATGCAAAATTTTAAAACAATTTTTTTTTTTTTTTTTAATGTAGAATGAAGCTTAAAGCACCAAGCCAAAGAAATGTTTTTCCCCCTTCTGATGCTTGCAACAAACTGACCAGAAAAAAAATGATTTGTGCTTCTTGGGTCTTATAATCACCTCTTCCTCCCAGAAGAGGTAAAAATGTATTTCACACTGAGGATTATAATTAGATGTTCCAAATTTTTAACACTCTCCCCAAGCTCTCACAACTTCAACAACTCCCTTCCTAACCTTTATGAAAAACTTCCATAATTCTCTCTAACCATTCCAGAAAAATACAAATCCCTGCTTTATCCTCTAGTTCCTGACAACCTGCCAAAGAAAAAGCTATTCCAAATCCCCGGCATAAATAAAATTAATGTTTATGAGCAAAGACTCACACAATTAAAAACAATTACATAAAAATACTGCCAATACGACATGCTCCAGTTTCCCTTCAGTCTCACTGAGGTGAAATGTATTAGACTGTTAAACATCTTGTTTCAAAACACCTCTGATAATTAACAAACCATATTACAAAAAAGATTAGAGGATTCTTCTATGTCATTGCTAGTTATCAGAATTTGAAGGTATTGTTGCAGTCTATAAAAATCTTTCAGAAAAGCATAAACAAGGACTAAACCAAACAAGTAGCAGTTGAAATGTAAATTATTTTTAGCAAAAAACCCCTGCCTTTCCCTATTCACAGTTTTAAATCTAATTCTGAAAAATGCCAATTATAATTTGCACCAGCCTACTATTTTAATTAAGTTAGTGAAAATATTTATAATACTGTGTCACTTTTTTTTACATTGACTACAAACTAACAGGAAATAGTTTAAATAGAGCAAAGAAACGTGAATGTCACATTTACATAGAAAGGTTTAAAGGAAACAAGAGCAAACAGCCTCTTATAACACACAAAGCATCAGAAAAAAGAGAACTAACCTTAAGAGTCACAGTTCATCGCTCTAATTCATCCTTTCAACCTAATATTTCTAAAAAGAAAAGTTACATTTAACTGATTCCAGAAAAACACAAAACTCCAATTATTTTTAAAAGGATAAGTAGCAGCCTGCAAAATATTTCAACAGTTCTGAGAAGAAGGTGGCTTTTAAAAAAGGCCATTATATTAAGCATAACTGGCAACAAGAAAAGCTGTTCTAATATAGTAACTGTAGAATGAGATAAAACAATTCCTAAATCTGTGCCTAATTTTATGATGGATTATGTTGATTTAAGTTAAGGGGGACTGGAAACATACCATCCACTCTTCACAACACAGTCCTGTGAAGATCAATGATTGCTACTGCAACGTATTTTGAATTGTTCTTCACCGACATTTGTGTGAGCCCCTGCTGGAGCCAGTTTTCCCCACAGTGCCCAGAAGGGGCTGTTTGTGCTACGGCTGAACAGGACCTGCAAGCTCCTGAAGGGCTTCTCTCTCTCCTGCACTCAGTGCCTACCCCAGCAAGCAGGGCTGGGGTGGGTAACAGGCTGGATGGGGACACAGCCAGCACAGCTGGACAAAGGGATCTTCTGTATGACATGATGACATGCCCAGAAGTAACAAACTGGTTGGCTTTGTCCCCCAAGAAGTCCATCACACAGTGACTGGCTGGGCACAGCTCTGCTTCTGAGGGTGGTGAGTGACTGCCTGTGCATCATTTATTTCTCCTCCTCTTTGCTTCACTTCTAAAATTGTCTTGTTCTCAACCCGTAAGTTTTCTCATTTTTGCCCTCCCTTTTCTCTCCCCATGCCAGTGGGAGTGGAAGACAAGGAAGCACCTGGGTGGGTGCTCAGCTGCTGGATGGGGTCAACCCACCGTAACACTGAACATCTGCAACCTCACCTTGCAGTTATTCTATTATTTTGTACATTTATTTTGTTTGTTTTTAATTAAAATGTCTTATTAATTAAATAAGACATGGGGCTGTGCCAAACTTCATAAAAAGCCAGGTACAGCACCTATTGCTACTGCTTTAGCACACACCAAATTAACTAGGAAATTAGGCCAGGCCAACACAATCTATTGTCTCTTTACTACCTCATTATCTCTTGGTGCTTATCTGTGTAATACTTCATTATTAGCTCCATCTCTTTCAGCTACTTCAGTCAACCTGATTTAACTCTAATGTCCTCCTCTTCCTTTCCTCTGAAAAACAAGCAGTGTATTTTCCCACTTCCAAAACCTTGGGGCCATCACCATTCCTTATTTCCATGGAGACCATAAGCAAGAGCTGTGCTGCACCAGGCCACACACATTTGCAGAAGAAAGTGTTCAGCTACTCACAACACACAGAACTGATTTACTTCCACTGGAACCCACTAAGCCAAGAGGATACAGACATATTTCAGCTTATCTAAAATTTGGGTCAGGGGAGAATTGTGATTTCCTTTGTGTTTCTGGATCCAATTCATCATTTAATCTTTTTCTGGAGACTGAGGCAAAGATTAATTCAACGGACTATCATTATGTACTTACTTTCATCAAGTAAATGTTTCACTTCAGCATTCTCCTCCATTACTATAAATTATCTCAACATCTTTTTATCTACTTTTCTATCCCATGACTTTTCACCTTGACTGTTATTTGTACTGCAACCCAAGACAGGATGTCCTTGCTTCCTGCTTTCATACGTTTTTTAATCAACAGTATTTCTAGAAATGCTAACAGTGCTCTGCTGCTTTTTATCTTTTGTCTACATCAGATTTGCTCTTTCTCACACTGACAGATCTTCTTCTACTCCTCCTTATGTCTTAGGAAAGACCCTATTATCCTGTTTTCTTGGCTTTTGGAAGTTACGCTATTTTTTAATCACTGGCTTTCAGTTATTCCATTCCATAGAAGGAGTACTACCAAATTCATGTTCATTTTAATAAAGATTTAATTTCAGATTTTCAAGTGCCTCCTTATTAGTTTAAATCTACTCTAAAGAAGGCATTACAACAATTTCTACCAGTTGCTAGAAGAAAAAAATGTCCCAAACACTCTTAGATCTTCAAGAGTTGCAAATACTATCTTTTTGTCCTGCTACAAAGAAGCTTCCCAAGTCCTCAATTTCTGCCAAGCAGCATTCTCCATTGCTTCTGCTACTTGTAAAAAAGAAATAAACAAACCCATTGGCATTGTTTATTGCTTCATGCAGATGGGGAGTTCTTGTCCTCCCTCCTTCACCCACGGCATTCAGCTGTGTGCTTACACACCACACCGTCTTTCAGGGAATACAAAAAAGCTCAAGCATGCAGACACATCCATGTGCAGGGGAAGTTCATTCCCTTCCCAGCATCCCAAGGCACAGGATTGCACAGCTCCTCTGATCAGTCCATAGACAAAGAGAATCCAAACTAAGAAATTTTCTGCTGTTTTGGGAAACAAACCTCAAGCAATTCCATCATCTTAAAGATGCTCACTTGTAGACTACTAGCCTGTGCTTACAGGCAAGAGTGGCCAGTCAAACCAGGTACTGAAGGCAGAATTTTCAATGCTTAGGCTCTATAAGGAAGAAAAAAAATTACCTTGGTGATCCAGTTTGATCATCTATAGCAATTTATGACATTTGTACTATAACTACACTAAAATACTGAATTCAGAACATATGAAGCCTCAATTACTCACAGAAATTAAGTATTCCTTTATTGAATAAATACTCTGTAAAAGTGACTGATACAGATAATTCTGTAAATGAAATGCCTCCTAATCTAGTATTACAGAGCACTCCCAGACACAAATCTCTATCATACCACAGTTCAATAGTGACTGCTGAACAAAGTTACCTAACCACAATGACTCTTCCAGACCTTCAAACCAATCGATATTAGGCCTTATAAAGCCCCTCAATATTATATATAGTATTAGAACATCACTGCCTGCCAGCAACTGGCAGCTGTAAATAGGAACAGGTTATAAATAACAGTTGCATCAAAAAGGCTTCCAGCTTACTTGCTATTCTACAGCCCATTCAAAGGAAACCCGTTTTAATGTTCTGAAATGTAAACTTTATCCATGCCCGGATCTAGGGAATGAAGGACTGGACATGGAAAAGTGGTAACTGCAAAAGAATTCAAGAACAAAAGCAGGCAGATGATCCAGCTTGCACATCCAGTTGTCACTGGTAGTCTTTCAAGGTAAAAACTAAAGAGCAGCAAAACAATTTTATTCCAGTATTCCACAAAACTCCTGAAGGGATTATATTTAAAGTTCTACAAGACAAATTAGAAGAACAATACTGAAAATTCTGGAAACGCCACCAAAGTTAATTTCATGGTATTTTCATAAGGCTGCAAATAGCTCATTTAATGTATTTATCTTTATAAAATAATGTAAAATAATTCCTCTACAACATACATATCCCCCATAGTGAAAATATTCTAGGCATCAAAGGATCCCAACCTACCAAGAAAAGCTCTAATGAAACTGCTGGATGGAAGCTGAAGCCAGTCAGATGAAAACAAAAGACAGTAATGTCTGATTAGCATTCATCTTCCTGATCCCACTCAATGGTCAGCATACCAATGGTTAACATCTGTGCTAAGAGGACATTTTTGTTTTAAAGACGCATTTAAATCAAGTCTAAGATGTTAAGAACAACACACAGAGAGCAGCAGAAAAAGCACAGCTGCAACCAATAAATAACAGGTAATTATTTAATATCTTTTTCCCCTAAACTCTGCAAGGGCTACAGATGCACAGTCTCTCCACTAATGTTCTATTTTAAAAAAATAGAAATATTCCAATATCTTTTTGTGTAAAAAAATTCTCCAACAGCCATCTTCTAAAGATTGTATTTGGGGCATGTTTTGATCTCCACTTTCCTACCCTACACGTTGTTCAAATTGTATCTGCCAGCTACCTCTCCAGTTGCAGGCCTTCAGCTCAGAGCCGTGCCTCTACCAAGAAGGCAACATGAGGCATAAACACTCTTGCAAAACCCCAATCTAACATTGCTCATACAAATGGCAGCAACCAACAGCAATGCTGGTACCTGGTTTGCTCTTTAGGTCATTTTGGAAGAGGCCTACATGTCTCCCCAAGATGTGCAAGTTTAATAGATATGACAAACTAAACTATATCATACCAAAAATTGTATTTGAAAAATGGCAAGGATCTACTGATCATGTTTTCCTCCAGATATGCCCCAGAGCACAACAGCTCCATGCACTCATTGTGATTATCTGCTGCATGCTCAGCTGTTCTCAGTACAGTAAAATTACTAAATTACAGCCTTTGTGATATTTTTCAATGCCACTAACTGCAGCAGTCACCACAAATATTTTGATTATAACCTGCAAAATCAGGATCTCCTAAGTCACATTCCACAACAAGAATTCACTGTGATTCACTAACTTCTGTCTTCAGCACAAGCACAGCTTTTTTTATCCAAGCTCATTAGTGATACATGGACACTAATATATAACACTTCAAAGAGCTAATAAAACAACAAGTTTAACCCCTTAGGTACACAAGTCATCCAAAACATTTTGTTTGAAACATGAAACAAAAGGGGACAGAATATAGCTAGGTATAACTGGCCAACAAAGCTTCAGCAGTAAACAAGCCCCAAAAGCAGATGGTTCATATTTCTGACAAAACACACCTCAGACTCAGGTTTCAGGCACTTGGTCAGCTGAGCAGCAGCAACAAGAGGATTACAGGAGTATAGTATCCTGGCACACATTCACAACACAGCACTAACACAGCTTCAAATGACTCTCATGCATGATCAGAGGATTACACCATTTATACTTCACTCATCTCTTCGTTTGTGCTTAATTATATGTAACCTTTGCAGTACAACCATTCATCTGACAAATCATTTGTCAGGAACTTTACTGACAGCTGAGGCACCCCTCAGTGAAGGAGCAGCTCTGTGGCTCTTGCCAGCTGGGGCAGGGTTCACTCGTGCAGCTCTCCCAGGCTGCAGGGCAAGCACCAGCAGCTCACGTCTCTGGGTGTCTTCTTTAAATGCTACGACACTCCTAGAAAAGCAACTCTACTTTCCTCAAACAGACAGGTTATTACTTCCCCAGGCAAGGGATTGACCAATTGGTTACTCATGTGTGTGGTTGCTGATTAAGTATTGGGTATTTTGGATTAACCTGTCACTGTCTAAGGCCTATTTTACATGCTGAAGCAAGGCTAAATTGAGATGCTCCATCAATATGAATCTCCAAAAGGGGCATTTTTTTTTCCCTCAAGCAGTCTAGCCCCCAAAGTGTACAAAGATCCATGGACCTGAAGGGTTGATGACATCTCTACTTATAAGTTGATTTCGGAAAAGATATTTTAGTAATTAATTTAGTCTAAGTCACTAAGGTATGCCTGCACTTGGAAATCTAGAAAAACCAACTTCCTGAGGAACTACTGAAGTTTGGAAGTACACAGCTGAATCCAATTGGTAAATTTTTGAAATTTTTTCCAGAGCAGAATAATTATGGAGGCCTGGATAAACCCAGAGTGACATGCTAGCATTAAACAAGGTCAAAATTTGTTTATATTGAAACACACTTACAGAAGGTCATGCTTTTGCAAAGGAATGAGACTGTACAAGAACCTTGGGAAACACACTTTATAAGAAAACAAATTGCCTGAACAGAATTCAGGAGTGTGCAAACAGAAAGCATTACACACAGAAAGAAAGAAAAATGCTGCACAGAGTGAATGCTCAGACTTTCTGACACAGAGGTCCCAAGCCCACGGCACAGTAACCTCTGACACACTCACAGCAGCTACAAAGACAGCTGCAAGCTCAACAGGACATGGATGCAAAGAGGACTCAGCTACAAAGCCAAGCAAGTGTCACTGCCTTAACTACTGCCTTCTGGTTTGCCTCACAGGTTTTTAGTACTAGCAAGCTACTTTAAACAAACTGTCTCTTATAGTGGTTTAAATAGCTGAATGAAGCAGAGAAAGTTTTAAAACAAATGTCATTAATTTATATGACTGGAAAGAAATAGAGACTCTACAGCCTCGCTATGCACACAACTGTGTTCCATACAACCCACACTGGTAGTCAGTAATTTAAAAAAGCCCAAGCTGCACTTCAATACACATTGCTGCCAACTATCTTTGAAGAGACTCTTCAGCTCATAGGAAATACAGTTTCTCTCCCCTGGCTCACCAGAATTTTACAGTTCTGTAAGTCAACTCACTCTAAACCAATACAGCCAATATAAAATGGACATAAAGAACACATTGTAGTTTCACCATCATCAGAAATCAAGTTGAAAAACTTTCTTCACACAAATCCAAATCGCAGTACGTGTAAATTCTGTATGAGAAATGTGCATCAGACAACAAAATCAGACAACCATTATAGGGTTATTCACACATATCCTTTGGGCTTACTCTTCTTCAGCATTTGTTGAAAATTCAGCCACGTTTTTGTAAAACTAGCACTACATTCATGTAGCTCAATTAAAAAGACCATTTATTTGAAGTGAGACACCAAATAGCCTCTATAAGCTGACCACAAAACAGTGTCTTCTTCCCATCAAACATTCTTACAAATAAACAAGCACCACTGAACTGCACCTTGAGTATTGTGCTCCTTATGCTTGGCATATTTTGTCTCTTGAATACTTGTGTCCTGTGACACCAGCAAATTCTTTTTTGGCTAACTCAATACATAAGCAACACAGTTCCCTGACATGGTGCATATTGTTCAGGCCTTCCACACCTCAAGTGGGAAAACTTTTGCACTATCACTCACATTTTCCTTTAGGCCTATGAAGACTCCAGCTGAACTTGAAATTACCCAAAGCTGTAAACAATTAGGATCACGTAAGTTAAGTAACTACACTGGGTTCCATTTATTTCCTTAAACTGCTGTAATCTTCCTACTTGAGTTTTCCCAAATAAATACAAGCATTAAAGAGTAAGTAAGTGAAGATGTTAAGTGGCCCATAAAACTTATTAAGATTAAGGTGATAGGTTTAGCAAGGTTGATATAACATAGACCTACTAATTTTAGAAACTCCTGGCAACCTTTCAAGACTAAACCATAGACTTTTTTTTCTTCAGAGGTTTTAAATGTCAGTGACTACATAGCTTCCCATCAGTCTTAAGACATGAAGACCCTTAAATACATGGCCACACATACAGAAGATTCCAATGACACATCCAGTGAGAACTGGAGCATATCTAAAGAATAAGGCTGGCCAGGCTGTAACTTCCTGTTCTTGCTCTGTTCATTTCCAGTAAAAGAAGCCAGACTTAAAGTTGTAAAAGAAAACTACTTCTTCTGAAGAATCACAAGACCATAAAGTAATACAGGCACTACAATGTTAAAACAAGTGCATAATGAAAAAGCTGCCACAGAAGAGATGTCCAAAGGCAAACAGTAACGCTGGGCAACATAGAACTGTAGAAATACTTACCAAAAAGCAAAGTTTTGTCCGAACATCCAAGGCTTTAAAGCAAATCTTGAAATCTTTACACCTCTAGTCACAACTGAAAAGGCTCACAAACACTAATACTTCCCCAGCAACAATTCAGAAACCCAACTTTCAAATAAGCTACAGTGACACAATTTGTTTAGTGCCAGGGCTAAAATAAAGATGTTCTAAGATTTAGGCCGTTGTTCTTGTCAGTACAGAAAGACACAGCATAAGAAGCACCAATGCTAGAGAAGAAGCCCAGCAGCACAGGAAGGGGTGGGGAAGAGGTAACAAACTCAGGTGAACGGAGAGCAGAGAAAGAAAGCACAACTTCTACTCAGGTTCTCCTTTAAGTGGAGACAGGGGGTTTTGTTGGGTTTTTTAACAGTACAAAATCCTGTTTCACTGAGACATCTATCAAGCCCATTACTGGCTTTCTGTACTTACAGCATTCTTTCACTAATACCATTACCATAATTGTGCAATTGTATTCACTTTTAATCACTTTCTGGCTGAACACTGGCTCATGTTTGTCCCTTACTGTAAGAGTGTAATGAAGAAACACTCTGTGTTAAGCTTCATGACGTTACACATGGCCTTTTTATTCACTTTACCAGCAATATTTATAGGTTAATAAAATCTCAACAATTCTCGTGTCAGAGAGCAAGAGTCAAATAACTTCCGATACAGAAATGAGTTTATCATTATCTAGATGGAAGCATGTTTTTTAACAACACAAGCCACTCCTGGATTTCATTCCAGGGCTTCTGAAAAGAAAAATGCTATTTATCATCAGCAACATTTCCTGAAGTGCTCATGAATTTTACACAAACAGGTCTCCTATACACGTGAGGTTAAGAGTTCACGTCCGAGCATTAAGTAAGCCGATCTCAGCACGGCAGATGCAAATGTTCACGCTCAAGACCATTACTTTACTCTCTCCTTCACTCGCTAAGCTCACAAAACATCAGGTCAGGAACCCTTATGCTGACCCCCATCCCAATGGTACCCGTGTCAGGGATAACGCAGGAAGGAGGAGCCAGCCCGCCGCTCCGGCCCCTCGGCGAGACGAGCAGCGGCTGTCCGCCGGTGCCGACACCGCGCCCGGGCCCGGGGCTGTCCGCGCGGGCCCTGCGGGGCCCCGGGCCGGGCCGGGCCGGGCCGGGCCGCGCTCCCGATGCGGCCGAGGAGCGGGGCCGAGGAGCGGGGCCGAGGAGCGGGGCCGAGGAGCCGGGCCGAGGAGCCGGGCCGAGGAGCGGGGCCTGCGCGCCGGCCGCCACCGCCGCTGCCCGGGAGAGCCGCGGCGACCCCCGCACGCCCTCACCCCGCGGCCCCGCACTCACCGAAGTCGAGGAACTGCTTGATGGAGAGGGGCGAGGGGGAGAAGCGCGAGTAGTACTCGATCTGCTTGGGGACGGGGCTCTTGAGCAGCGCCCCGCACAGCCGCATGGCGCGGCCCGCCCGGCTCCGCTGCGCTCCCGCCGCCGGCGGCTCCTGCCCGGGCGCGGCCGCTCCGCGCCGCCCGTCGCGCTCCGCGGCCCGGCCCGGCCCGGCGGGAGGGGCGAGCGCCGAGCCCGCTCCGCGCACGCGCACGCTGCGCGCGGGGGCGGGGCGGGAGCGCGGCCGCGGGGGCGGGAGCGCGGCCGCGGGGGCGGGAGCGCGGCCGCGGGGGCGGGAGCGCGGCCGCGGGGGCGGGAGCGCGGCCGCGGGGGCGGGAGCGCGGCCGCGGGGGCGGGAGCGCGGCCGCGGGGGCGGGAGCGCGGCCGCGGGGGCGGGAGCGCGGCCGCGGGGGCGGGAGCGCGGCCGCGGGGGCGGGAGCGCGGCGTGTCTGAGCTCGCCCCGGGGGCGGGAGCGCGGGGTGTCTGAGCTCGCCCCGGGGGCACCGCCGGGTGTCTGAGCTCGCCCCGGGGGCACCGCCGGGTGTCTGAGCCCGACCCGGGGGCACCGCCCGGTGTCTGAGCTCGCCCCGGGGGCACCGCCGGGTGTCTGAGCCCGCCCCGGGGGCGGGAGCGCGGGGTGTCTGAGCCCGGCCCGGGGGCACCGCCGGGTGTCTGAGCCCGCCCCGGGGGCACCGCCGGCTGTCTGAGCCCGCCCCGGGGGCACCGGCGCTGCCCTCGGCCAGGCTGGAAAAACCCCTGGGATCACCGAGCCCAGCCTGCGACCCAACACCGCCGTGCCAGCTACGCCATGGCGCTGAGCGGCACGTCCGCTCTTTCCTCCCTCTCTTTCCTCCAAGGACGGTCGCTCCGCCACCGTGTTGTCCACAAAAATCGGTTTCATGACCTGCTGTGTGAAAAGCCAGTAATAATACTCGAGAAAGAGATGTTTTGTTTCAGGGTTGGGCAAGCTAGAGTGCTCAGTGATATTCTATGAGTCAAGCACGCCAACTATCAAAACTTTTTGCTAATTATAGATTTTAGCAAACAAAAGATTAGGTTGTCATTGGCTACAAGTTACATAGCTCTCTTATTAATCAGTATTCTTTTATTGGTCAATGATTCTCCCACCTGCCATGTTAATTAGACCTCTCTTCTGGTGCAGGGCTTTCCTGGGCCAGGAGTCGGCGGTCCCAGTCTCCCCCTGCCAGAACCACCTTTTACCCAGCTGGAGCTGACTTCAGCACAATTACTGAGTTAGCTTTATTGGTTTCTTCTTAATGTTGAGAGTTCTGCCAGATGTCCTTGTGGCCCGTGAATTCTGCGTTCTTTGTGTCCACTATCAGTGGGCATCCTCCTCCCCAAGGACTGTTAACCTCCCTCTACATCCGAGATCATCACATCATGTCAAGCCCTAACCTTAACAAGGCAATTCTACCAACAAGTTGTTTTTCTGACAGCTGGACATCACTTAGAGCTTGCTTGCTAGCTGCTATCTGTTTCACAGATTAAATCTGCTTCTTGATTAAGCTTGAACATATACAAAGCTCAAACATCAAAGAACATATTTTCTTGAGCAAATTTTACATATTCCACATCTTGCAACACCTTGGCAGTCTACTCTATTATCTAATCACCCTGTCTGTGAAGAAATTCCTCCTGATGTCCAACCTAACCCTCCCCTGGCAGTTTAAGACTATGTCCTCATGGCCTGTAGCTGGTTGCCTGGGAGAAGAGCCCAAACCCACCTGGCTACAGCCTCTCTTCAGGTTTTGTATGGACCAGTTCATATGTCTCACCTGGTCCATAACAGGGTGCTTGCTTCCAGCCAAAATACAGCCCTCAGGTATCCACTGGGTTGTACAGCGGGTGTGAGGCTGGTAGAACTAAGTTCACTACATGTTACAATAGTTGAAATTTTCTGAAAATTTCCCATTTTTATCTGAGAAAGCATCTGAACACAATTAAAATTAATTTTGATGTCTAGAATCAAAAGTGAAGCAAGGTATTGTAGTATCAAAATGTATCACTGAATGCAGTCACTGATTGGTTTTTGCTATGATGTGGTTTAGGTACATTTAAGGCAAATAACTGGTGACCAGTTCCTTATTTTTCTCCAGTGAATTAAATGCAAGTTTTAGCAGGTACAAGATAGTATTACTCTAATTTTATAACTGACTTGCAAAAAAACCCAGTACTCTTCAATTATTGGAAGTCTCTCTCCATCCTTTCTGTCATGATTGTCCTCACTGAATTAGAGACTGAGAAATCCTCACCTAATGTACAAATAACTGGAAAGCATTTTAAAATCACTTCAGTTGCAGCTTATAGGAATGACTGGCTTGAAGAAGCATGTCACGTAATCAAGACTGACAAAATGAATCATCTACTGTAATTCTGAAGCTTTTTTGGCAGGTGGGAAAAGTGTTTTAAAACTTTTGTTATATATACTCATCAGGATTTGATTGTGATTCATTTAGAGCATAACTGAAATCAGTTGTGGAATTATCTGGCAGAAAACTGTCTTTTTTTGTTAAAGACAGAACAACATTTCCCAAATTAAGATGAAATTAGCAGCTTCAAATTATGATTAATTATCAACATTTAAACCACTTGATTTTATGTATCTTTCACATTTTAAAGTAATTCTAGTGTGATTTCAGCTTCAAAAAGTGGCAAGACAACAGTTAACTATTGAGTTGTCTTTCTAAACACAAAATCATTTTTGCAATATAAAGCATCACAGCATCATTTTTTTTTTTTAATTTCTTAATCTTATATTAGCCAACCCATGTGAAAAATTGGAATTGTTTTTGTCTATGGTGATACAGACTAAAGCCACAATGAGGACACGCACAAAGTCACTGCGAAACAGAGGTGTGCTCTTCTTATCAGACTCCCAGTAGCTTCTCTCAGCTCTGGAGAAATTGATGACAAAACCAACAACTCGAATTCTCCAAAAACTGTTGGAAACACACTGTAGAGACATTCAAATCCCAGACCCACCCAGCAGCTCTTTGTGGCCTTGTGCTTAAGAAGACTGCAGGACTTGCTTGAGAGAACATAAAATGCACATGGGAAAGGCTATGGTTTTACCAATGCAAGAAGCAGCAAGAATACACATAAACCTAGTTCTTAAACAATCTACCTAAATGAAGAGAAGTTAGTGGCATAACCCGTGCAAAGTACAAAATATCACTGGGATCCATAGGATTAAATTATAGAAGCTGAGTTTTGCTTTTTGGACCGATTGAATTTCTCATACCTCATACCTGCCTTCTTTATGTATTTCAGAACATATCTGGTGCAGAAAAGCTTCCTGAACTCTGTGAGAGCCGCCCTGCATCTTTGATTAAATGTTAATAAACTTCTACAGGCATACAGGAAAGAAATTATTTACTCCTTAAGAAAATTTGATTTTAACGTTGATAACACCTAACACTGCTGAATTTCTCTGGTGTTTTTATCATCTCTCTTTTACTGAGAGTATTGTTTTCATATTTTCCAGTTAGTTTCAAATATGGAACAACTGGAATTAACCAAGGGGTCAAAGATGACTCACGTTTACATGGCCATTTAGTATCCAGAACAACTTAGTCACTTGTTCAATTAAAATCTGTGAGCATACAGGCAACTGGAAACCACAGCACCTGTAAGGGAATTAGGGTCTTGGTATGGACACTTGCCAGAACCCTGCACCGAGGACAAAATGCCTGTGGTGTCCTGGCTTAGGGAGCACTACCCAGCCCCACGGCCCCTGGCTTGATCCCAGGAGCCCCAGACACATCATGGAATCAGTTCTTGTTGGGCCATCACTGTGGCAAAGGAGATGGATAATTAAATATGAATAAACAATCTTGCCTTAATAATTTTTGTTGGTTTTCTGTGTTGGAGGTGGTATAAAATCACTGCTTCTAACTCACAAAAACTTTGAGAGGGAAAAGCAGCAATATCAGGATTAGCTGCAGAGTGACTCCCTAAAACAGAGAAACTGATGTAGAGAATATTTGCAAAAGCAAAGCTTTTGTGTTTCCTACCCTCAGAAATTTCTAGCACTGACTGTTGACCACTGGATTTAGAGACAGTACTTAAAAATTGGCCTCCCCTAGGTTTGTGTTTTAGCTCTGATGGGAGGGAGGGACTGTGTACCTTAATGACAGAGTGTACATGGGAGAGCTTTTGCTATTCCTTCTATGGGACTTGTCTTTATATGTTAATTCAGTGGAGCCGGGAGATAAATAAGAGACCCTTCTATGTCTAGTAACGAGAAAATTAAGTTACCAGAAAATAAAAATCTCCCTAAGTTTTAGTTTTCTTAGCCCTTAAAGTGCTAAGAGAGTGCTTAAAAGTTAAAATTAGAAATTCACTCCTACAGAAATTTGTAGGCAAACTTGGTATGGAGGTTTTAAAAGATGCATTTTTGTTACATTTTCAGATCTCATTCTTTCTGGACCTTTATATTACACACACTTGTTTTCAGGGATCAAAGCTTTTGCATGTAATATTTCACCCAAGGAACATATATTCACAGTGAAAATTTCAGACCAGAGCCATAATCTTCTTAACAAAGCTTGTTTTATTTCACTGCAGAATACATAGTAGGTCTATAAACTAGCTGCAGGGGATTAAGCATAATGGACTTCTTTGTATGGATGTCAGAGGAGGGGAAAAGTAATCCTAAACTGTAAACCAAGAAAACATGGTTATTAGTGTTTTTAGACACACTGACATTGTGGAATACGTTGGGGGTTTTAATTTTTTTTTTTTTTACAAAAAAAATAAACCTATATTGAAGTTAATATAACCCCTTTTTCTTAAAGTTCAGAAGGACTCATTGAGAACAGGGATAATACAATTGAAACATGAACAAAAGTAATAACCGATAACAGTTATTTGGAGAAAATTTATACAGAAAATTATACTCCTAAAGTACCTCTTACAAGATGACAGAAAAATCAGCACAGAACAGGAAAAACTATTCTAGGATGATGTTTCGTACAAATTTCTGCTCTTCACAGTACTAATATTTGTCAATAACCCCACTGTATTTTCCTACCTGGCATTATATACTCTCAAGGGTACATTCAAGTAGTGGATCCAAACCACACAGGGAACAAATGGAGTGAGAAAGGGATAAGGTTCTTTACTGAAGCTTTCCTGAACTTCAAAAAGGATCTGGTTTTATTTTTAATAATTTATCACTTCCTAGTATTTGTGCACTCCAGTGGGTAACTTTGGAAGGACTGTTACTCACAATGTTCAGAAGATTGATAGTTCTTGCATTTGGGAATGTGCATGTAGCATTATCTCTTGTTGCTACCATAGTCTACATTTTCAGCCATTCTTGTCTATTACCCAAGAAAATAAAGGGTTTTTACCAAATTTTTTGCCAGTAGAAGCTGGTAATCAATGCATTTACTGTTTCTCATCCTAGTTAGTTGACCAGCAAAGTTCAGCAGTCTTTCTGAAGGCACCATCTGAAACTATCAAAGATTGCGCTCAGCAAATCTAAGAGCTGGTAATTTGAATAAAGTCTTGACTCTTTTTGCAACTAAAATTACCATGGCTTGTCAAATGGTTTATCTGGTTCAGAGGTCTTAGGTTTTTTTAGAGTATGCACTCCACAATTTCTTCAACTGCAGTGTTGTTCTCTGTAATTTGCTTTAAATTAAAGATGGTGCCACCATAGAGCTGATGCTGACTATCAGATGATACCATGTGTGTGTCCAGCATTAATGGACAGACCTACATTACTCTCTAATAGCCAAAAAACTTTTCATGTCTAAAGAAAAACTAATAGATTATTTTCTTTTGAAATTGTTAAGGCATGCAGGAGAGAAAATTCTTGCCACTGAGATAACTGAGAGTAAATGCAGAGAAAAAGAATTTAGTAGTGTCTTTACTGCCAAATTTTGTCCTGCCTCTGCTGTGAGGAAACCACTGAGGCAGAACTGACTGAGTGGCACACAGAACAGCCTCTTCTCTATAAGACTGTCTTGGTGCTTCCTTTACCATTCAAAAATACATTAAAATGCACAGCAAAGTCCTAGCTCGCATCTGAAATGTGCAAAACTGAATCTAACCAGCAGTCAGTACACTTGTACCGAGGATTTACATTTAATCATTTTTTCCAGAAAGAGCTTGAAAGAACACCAGCTGAGGAAGAGTCACTGGTACATAAGAAACACAACTGTGGGTTTTGTACCAGGTCCTTTAAAATGGGATTGACAATATACTTTGAGGAGAAGGACAGAACTAGTTTGGCATTAGTAGGAGAGGAGTGTCTGTGAAAGAAATTTTTTCTCTTTTTTTTTTTTTTTTTTTTTTTTCCTTTCCTTCCCCTGCCAGGGAGTCTTCCAGGGAAAACTCAAAACTTTATTTTACATTGAATAACCATAATCACACCCTGACATACCTTTATCTTTGGAGATATCATCTCATCACCTTTTTGTTTGCAAAATTGAAATTTTCAGGGGTCTTGTGAGGAAAAAGCTGAAAAGAATTTGACCTTGCTACATGAAGTTCAGCATGCAGCAGAAGTTCTCATACCTCGGATAAATGGAATAAAATCTGCCATTTAAGGGAGCCGGGTTCAGTTATCTTGGCTCTGAAAATTTTCACATGGAGATAGAGCTGCACTTTTTGTTCATTTTGCATAGATGATTTGTTTTCCATGCACTCAAATCTTCAATAAGAAACTGCTCTTTTTTGTTTGAAAAACACATAATCTCACAGGAAGTTCCTATCTCTTCTGGTACTTGGCACCCTATCTAGCAGGCTGAAAGATTGGATAAGCTCAGGACTTTCACAGCTCTAACATAGAGATCTGAAACTGTTTTGTTTGTGTTTTTTTGTTTTTTTCCTTTTTTTTTCCTTTTTTTTTTTTCACTGTAACCCATGAGGTGAGAACTAAAGCTTCCAGGAAACACCACAGTTTTTATAGAAACATCAAAACATTCTCCTTTGAGAATCCACCAATTTCATTGGATTCCTTAAATAAAACAGCATTAAAGTTCAGCTCCCATGACAACTGGGAAGAAGAGCTGTCATGCTTGTCATTGTGGAGTTTTCTGAATGTTAAAAATCTTCCAGAAAGTAATTCCTGCTCCTGAGCTGCACTTTCCAGAGGAACCTGTGTGCCAAGAGACAAGTTAATAAAAATAATCTGAGTCCAAATACACATTTTGTAATGAATCATCAGCCATTTTCCTCTCAAAAACCAACCAAACAAATAATATTAGGGAAGCACAAGTGCATTTTCTGATTGCCTCCTCTTCCAGATCTTGGCAGTAGAAAATGGGTTGAGAAGAGCCCCTGTTCCAATTGAAGCTCTGCCCTTAGAGAACAGTGATGCATCACTTTGTTCCTCTGCATTGATCAATCTACTTTTCACCCCATTATATTTCTTTGTATCCCATGCACGAAATGTTGGTTTTATAATTCAATATCCTATCAAGTGCTTTTCTGAAATCAATAAGAATTACATGCACTAGAATACTTTTATAAAACACACAAGCAATTACAGTGAGTTTGGGTATCACATTTGTCTGACCTGAAATGTTTTATTAACCTGCAGTTCTCACTGTTCATTGGGCTTTTTCACTCTATAGATTTACATATGAATTGGTGGGTATTTTAGTCTTTATTTAAGACCATGTAAAGTTTAAACAAATTACTGTAGTTTCTCCAATTTTTCTGTTAAAAACATGTTCCTGCACTTGTCTAATCAATAAGCTTTTACTATTCCCACTTTCATATACTCCTTTTATTTGGTACTGATTTCAAAATGCACAGTAAGGAAACTTAACAAGTTTACATGGCTCAAGCTAAACATCATATTCAACGTTTTTGTGACATTCTGGACTTCAAACATATACCTCTTGCTGACACTGCTTTTTTACTGGATTCTGGGTTTTCTCTATAAACAGCAATACATATTTTGCTTGATTTTCTGTAATGGTGTTCACACTGTAGCTTGTAGGCTGGTCTAAATGAGGGCAAACATAATGTTATGTCTATGTACTCTGACATAGCAAATTAGCCCTAAGCTAAACAGAAAGCTTGTCAGGGTTAAAATACCATTAGTTTGGAGTTTAAGAGAAGCTTTTCTGGTAGGTAATGTACAGGAGTTCTTGCATCATGACCCTAATTTCCAGTTCCTCTTAGCAAGGTGGAGTCTCATCAGGGTGCAATTGGAGTTGCTCAAATCAATGCATATAGTGGAGCTCAGTATTGATGCCAAACAAGAATCTATTTTAATTTGTTTTTAACTACGTAGCCCAAGGGAGAATGAAATGCATCATGTTCATGTGGAATATCCAAGCACCTGATCCTGGTAAATGTAGTAGCCTCCATTCAGGCTTCTTCAAGTAGCCTTGAAGGCCTGCTGCCAACAGCTGGTGACTTCTCCAGGAGCACCATCTGGCAAAATATCCTGTGTCTCTCTACACAGCCTTCTCTAAGATGATAACTGGAAAAAACTGTAATTAACAAGATAAACAAATAAATAGTTTTTTCAACTGTTTGACTTACAAAACATAACATCCATCTTATTATGCAAATTATTATGCAAATTATTTTGATGATCTGTGGGAAAGCATAACACAACAGCTTCATGGGTGGGAAGAAAACTTTTGCTCTGGTGTTTGCTTGCAGATGTGTGCTTTGAGATAACAGGAGTAATAAAATGCCTTTCTTAGGTGAAAAATGTATTCCATGCAGATTCCTGACAACCTGGAAGTTTTACTTTCTCCATGTTGCAACATCACTCAGGCCTCCAAGTTTGTTGTAGGATGGATTAGCTTTGAAAGATTAGATAAGGATATGGACGTGGATGTGGATAAGAATGGAACTACTGATGATCCAAAGTCATCTTTTCACTTCATTAAGCAACTGAATGCTAAACAAGAGGTTGTCTCACTTGAATGAGCAACAACATTACCACATTTGTGTAGTTCAGTGCCTTTCTTCTCTGCTGAAGCTTGTAGTGGCTTTTCAGTGTGATGGACACACTGAAAAGCAGAATGAAGAACACAGATCATTCTTATTTTGAAGGTTGCTGAATGCTTGCCTTTAGAAGCCATTTCCAGCTGTGTTCAGCAGATGTTTACCAGCTCCTAGCCACTTGACAAGTATTGACTTCTGGTAGTTTGATCTCACACATCCATAATGAATGGGAATTAAATACAAGGTAATTTTTCTAAGTCAGAGAAAAGGAGAAGAGTGCAGAGTTTCCCCTACAAGTGCACTCATGGTTGAACTTGCATCATAGTCAAACCCAGATTTCTATACCCTATACCTCAAAGGGACTCTGTCTTGTGTGTGCTGTTATCTGTGGTGAGGCACAACTATTGAGCCTCACATTTCCACGTAAGATAAAGTGTCAAATTTGAGCTGGACTTGTCTGCAGAAGCACCTTCACCCCACACACACTCCCCTCTTGTTGATATCATCTTTACTCCCAAATTCTCTACCCTCCTCCCCAAGGTGCAGAGGAATGGGGGCTGCAATCAGTTCATCACACCTTGTCTCTGTCACTCCTTTCTCCTCACACTCTTCACCTTTTCCAGTTTGGGGTCACTGCCACAGGAAACAATCCTTGATGAATTTCTCCAGTGTGAGTTTTTCCCATGGGCTCCAGTTCCTCACCAAGTGCTCCATCATGTGTCCCTTGCACAGGGTGCAGTCCATCAGGAGCAGGCTGCTCCACTGTGGATCCCCCACAGGGTAAAAAATCCTGCCAGCAAACCTGCTCCAGTGCAGGTTTTGCTCCTCACAGGTCCTGCCACAAGCCTGCTCCAGGGCCAGCTTCCCACAGGGTCACAACCTTCTTTGGGCATCCACCTGCTCCAGCAAGGGACCCTGCAGGTAGATCTCTGCTCCACCATGGGCTAAAGGGGGATAGCTGACCTACCATGATCTGCAAGGAATCTCTGCCTAGAGCACTTCCTTTCCCTCCTTCACTGACCTAGGTGTGTGTGCAGGGCTGTTTCTCTCACTCCTTTCTCCATCTGCAATTGCTGCTGTTCCCAGAGCAGGTTTTTTTCCCTGTTCTTAGAAATGTCACCTCAGCCTCGGCCAGCAGTGAGTCCATCCTGGAGCTGGCTGCCCTTGGCTCTCTGGACATGGGGGAAGCTTCTCTAGCTTTTCCCAGAAGCTCACAGTAGCCCTCCCACTACAAAATCCTCACCATGCAAACCCAATGCACTGGCCATATATACGATATCACAGAGGTTCCTTTTTATTTTAGTAGATTGCAGACAATCCACTCAATCTTTATGACTAGATGTAGGTTCACATAGAGACAAAGACAAATGTGAGGCATGTCTGTGTAAGGATGTGTGCTTGCAGTGTGTGGGGAAATAGTGCACTTAAAACATACAGCTCAATACAGCTCTGTATTCTGCCTTGCCACACTGAACAAATCAAAGGTAGCTCCTAAGAATAGCATTCATGATATATAAAAACAGATTAATACATCTCTTGGGAAACTATTTCAAGGAAGCTAAGAAGCTGAGACAGCTCTGAGGAAGATTCTACATCCTGACCCCAGCCAAAAGTCACTCATCTGTCTTGCTAATGCTCAGGCTTAAGAATTGAAGAGCACCCAGCAGTTAATGGCTCTGGATAAGCCAGTCCTGAGTTGTCATGGTGTGCTGCCTGCAACAGCTGGACTTTGCAATGCCAGCTAATTTTGAACCTCAGGTCCTGCAAGTAGAAAGTACAGCTGATGTCTGTATCACACCTTGCCACAAGCACTTCAGCTGCAGCCCAACCTGCCCTCATCCCTTTCCCAGGTATGTTTCCTTGCCCAGTTGAGGGCACAAACCCAGCCTTCAGGCTGTGCCACCTTAGGGAGCTAATCTGCAGAAACAGAGAAGTGGTCCTACATCCTGCTCATTATCCAAACAATGGAGAGAAGTTACAGATTCTTTCTAGAGCTGCAAAGGAACCAGAGGTGTTGTAGAGCCACTCCTTTCATCATGAGACCTGTTCAGCCATGTTATAGGATCTCATCTACTGTAAACACAGCAGTAACTCCCTGATTGCTTATTACAGACATTGAGTTCATTGAAATCAGCAAACAGTAAAGCTGATTAAGGAATGTGACACCAGTTACTATCAAAGGACAGGATGACTTCAAATGAAAAATGGCATGGTCTTTTCCACCAGCTACTGCTACCACCTAAATTGCCTTCTCTTGAGAAGATTTATGGTGTCTTATGATAAATCCTTTTGGGAGACACTACGTCTCAATACAAGGCAGCACCATCACTAATCCTGTATGACCCAAGGTTTTCACTGAACTGCTTAGGAAATCTTTATTACCCAGTAGAACAATAAGACAAGTATACATCCTTTGTAAGAACAAACAAAATAAAACAACTTTGCAATCTTATGACTGTAAACACTTGTTTTACTGCATGACTTACCTTCCCCCTATGGAGCAAAGCAGCTATTGCATCTAAGAGTCAGTCATTTAGTCAGAAGGGAAAACACTGGCATTGCCAGCAGAAAGAAGAGTCTTATAGCCTTTAAAGCAGCCTGATATAACTGCACCTCCTGCTACCTTTCCAACTGGCAGTGTAGCACAAGTGGATGTTAGCCATCACTCTCTGATATTGCAGGAGGCAAATCCAGTTGCTACAGAGCTCAGACTATTGGTACTTCATAAGAAGAAGACAGCCATTACCCCAAGAAAATAGGAGAACTAAAACAAAAGCATCTCCATGTTATTATCAAATACGATGTTATGTTAAAAATAATGTGAAAGTAATTGCAAATAAAAGCAGGCTGGGTGAGGCAGGGAACATCTTGCCAAGTGATATTTGCAGGACTTGGCTTGAGAGTAGCCCAGAGTGGTCCAGTTCTGGTGTCATGACTTACTGCAAGTTCCCTTCTTTGCTAACAGAGGCACTTAGAACCAGCTAGAATTAATCAGAGGCAAGTACA
This sequence comes from Lonchura striata, assembly GCF_050655825.1. Classification (NCBI taxonomy): domain Eukaryota; kingdom Metazoa; phylum Chordata; class Aves; order Passeriformes; family Estrildidae; genus Lonchura; species Lonchura striata. Next base: position 105,595,526 of record NC_140703.1, on the reverse strand, counting down.
ATGCAATGAAGGAAGGCAAATGTGCACTCCATTGCACAAATACAAGCAGGTATTTGAAAAGCAGGCCATGTTACCATGGCTAATTTGGGAAAATGGATGTGGGGAAGAGGATCTTGGAAGGCAAAAATATGCTTTCATTAGGCAATTTCATTCACTGCAGAGATTCCTAAATTTTTACTTCACATGAACAAAAAATGTCATAGTCTCTGCTGAAGGTGGCTTGGCTTGTTGCAGTATGGGATTAGGCTGTTTGAGATGTGAGATTTTAGTCACCCTGGTGCTGGAAGCTTTCCTGAAATGACCTCCCCAAGTCTCTTCCCTTTAGCAGCACTAATTCTCCTGTGTCAGTGCAGCCTAGCTTTGTCAGCAATATGCTGCTGCAAGCCCATCTTATTTGCAAGGTGTACATCAGCACTGAAGGCAAACCTCTCTGGCAAGGCTGACAGTGCAGTCCTCTGAAAAAAAAAGGATTTGATGAGGAAGGAGAGTCCAGGCTGGTCTGCCATTCACATTCTTGGTTTGGAAGTGTTTTCATAACCATCAGTCCTGAAAACTGTAATGAGATCCAAAAGAAGAATTTGGAAGGGGGAGAGAAAACAGGTTGTTTCACTGATTGCAAGATTTGTAGATTATGGCTGTTAGTAAAAATGACAGCACCTCTAGTCGATGTGGTACAGGTTCAAAGCCTATTAATACACTACAAGTAACATGATTTGGGGCTCTGAGAAGAGAAAAATCACAGTGTGAGCTTTAAATCCTACTTTGTACTTTGAAAGCACTGTTTCAAGAGGGAGAAGTCCAATACGCCCCATTCACATGCTAATTCACTTGTTTCAACAAACTGGTATTCTCCTTCACCTCTTTACATTAGCATAAAATGAGAAGCTTGAATCTGCATTTTTCAAAAGACAACCAGGTTTCAAAATGTCCAAAATGCAACTATTCAATGATGGTTCATACATGCTAAATGCCGAAGTATTGTAAATGCAATACTCATTTGCCTCCTACATCCAGAATGTAATTTCCATTTTTATTTTAATCACTAGTGATCCATTGTTCCAAGTTTCTTTAAATAAATGTCCCCCACTGCTGCCCGTAGCTTCTGCAGAAACAATTTTGAATATTTTGCAGGCAAAAATAGCAGATGTGTTGAAATTTATGCCATTCCTCTCCAAAGTAGATGACTGATGAAATGCATATATCCAGGCCTGTGGAAATATGAGTCAGAAATAAATAGCAAATGAGATTATCCTTAAACTGATTTCTCTGCAGTATATTCTGATTAACCAGCAAATCAAAGATTTTTTTCCCCAGCTGCTCCACACAGATCACACTCTTCATTCTCTGCATGAGTACCTTCTGATATGTAAGTGATTTTCTCAGTTATCAGATATGTGAGGGCTTTTCTGCTCTGCTGTCCAAAAATCTTGGTCTTCTTCCTTTCTGTCGGAACTTTCAAATGGTACATTCTAATATTCTTTTGTTCTCCTCAAAAGACTCCACCACAAAATTTGTGGTTCAGATCTGTTACAGCCTGTTTCAAAACCAGCAGTCCTGCTGAAAGCATTCTGATGCACTTGGTGTCCTTCTTAAGGCATTAACACAACCCCCAGGACCATATGTCTGAGCCAGTGGGACATTTTCTATCACTAGATTTTTTTCAGCAATTGAAACCAGTGTGTTTATCTGATAGACCACCTGTGATATAGTCAGCAGATACTTCAAGGACTCTGCTGCTGGTGCCATGATGAGCTGTCCAGCCTGAACTTCGTAACAGTACTAAAATATCCAGAGCCACTGCTCTAATCTGCCCTAATGATCATTTGCCCCCACCCCCGAATGTTAATGATCAGTATGACACCAGTCTAAATGTCACAATAAAAGCAATATTATAGCTTTACCTTGTTCTGGTGCAAACATGCAGCTAACTTGCAGATGCTAAACACCAGCCCAGATGTTCAGCTGCCTGTGACCCAAGACTTGCTTTTCCCGTGGCACAGCTGTGATGCCTTGGCTGAGTCTTGCTTAGAACATCCTTGTCCAGCTGCAACAGCTGCTAACACCACCAGAAATTAAGTTCACAGGCAGAAGTGAAATTGTAAAGGCAGTAACAGTTAGCTGGGAAATACTGGGGAGGGGCAAAAGTTGCAACACCCTCAGAAAGAAGACAGAGACTCAGCAAACAGCATCTTGGCCAGATGAGGGATCATGATTCTCTCCAAAAAGTCATGGAAATGAAAACTCCCCCGCAACCAACAGCTGCCTACCTGCTTGGTAATACTTGTAATAATTAGCTGAAGTAGCCTGTATTTAAGAACTTAAGTCATAGTTGATACTTGAGCACTACTTAGCTGAGTAGCCTTTTAGTTGTACCTGTGTATCTTAGTTGATGCAAATACTTGCTGTGTTTCTAAACCTTGCAGCATAGGAGAAGGTGCCCAAGGGAAAATGACCCATGGATGAAAGGTTGCAGGTGTGAGCACTTAGTCCTGGCTCTCTCCCTCCTCTCACTCTGCCCCTCCTCCACTTCTTGCCACACAGTCACACTGCAAAGCCTAAAGTTACCAGATACCACCAACTAAAACAGAGCTGGATAACATGCATCTCTAGATAGCATTACTGTCTAACAGTAGGGATTGCTGTGAAGAACGTTTTTACATGGCTAAGTGGTATCAACAGGCCTTCTCTATCCATATTTAAAGAGAGATTAAACCAGGGCATTGAATTCTTCTTTAGTCAGAAGAAGGAAGGAATCGGCTCTCACTAGAGGGCACATTGAGCTTGGATTTTATATATCCTGTTTCAAATCAGAATGATAAGGTGAAAAGTGAAAACCAGCAAGGTTGAAAACAGCTACCCTGTGTGACTGTATTCTCCTAAAGCCAAATTGCAGCATGCCTTTAAAATGCTTCATCCCCTTGGCATTACAGACTGTGGAATAGGGCAGGGGGTTATGTTAATTCTCTGTATGAAATACAGTTTTTCTTGTGTCTGGTAGCATGTCCATCAACACTGCAGAACAAAACCCTGGGAAAGTCCTGACTGGTACTTCATAGAGATTCAAGGAGAAAGGAGGGAAGAAAAGTATCCCATAGTGGGCACGTTCTTACTGATCAATGGCAAAATTCTCCACAAGCTTTAATTTCATGGAAGCAACATACAGGATAGAGATCACTGAGAGAAATTCAAGAACTGTTCCTTCATGAAGACTGGGAGAAATTTCAGATTAAGTATCAGGAGCAGTATCTCCACCTGCATTTGACCACTTGAGTGGCACCAGGGGTTTGTTTGAGGACTTGGTATTTCCAATTGCTCACATTTTGGGCTAGCTCTCGGCTAGTCCTGTGGGCACAGGCAGCCTGCTGGCAGCTGTGGGGAGCTCTAGGTGTTACCACATCTCCCCCTGTAGTTTCCTGCAGTAGGCATCCTGCTGGAGTGCTTGGAGGTCAGCCCCCCTGGGCAGCTCAAGGCATCATTAGAAACGCGATTAGGAGATTTGCTTCACACCCAGTAATCCAATTTAAACTGTTACTGTAGACACAATCAGAGTGACAAGCTGTAAAAATGCATCCCTGAGGAGCTGTTTGCTTTGTGCCAGGCAGGGAGTGGACTTCAACACAAGCTGGAGAACCAGCCCAAGGTCTGAGCGTGGTGCCGCCACGTGGAGGGCAGGGCTCAAGAGCTGCATGTGTATATAGCCTGACACACCATTAACTTACTTGTGTTGACAAGGATGAAATTCAAAGCAAAAAGGTACCATAGGAGTAATTTCACTGAAGTTGTGATTGTAGCAACACACAGGAGCGCTGTATGCTGAAGGAGATGGAGTGTCCACCTGGCAGGACTCATAGTAGGATCTGAGCAAGAACTGAGAATGGCACCCATCACCTGTTTTGATTGACATTTTTTGTCTACAGGGATGGTTAAGAGACAAACAAGCCTTGATTCTTACTGTTTATAGTATTGGTGATAGCAATCTTAAATCCTATTGGGGACTGCAACTAAAAGGATGGAAGTGGTAAAAATATTCTGTAAAAATTGTTCTTTCAAATCACTACCCAGGAGGGGCTGCACCATGTATTACTCCCCCCCACATAAATCACAGATCCCCCAAACCTTCCAGATGTGTGACAGCTGCTAGAGCGGCAGCCAGACCCTATCACTGCTTGCAGACATTCCTTAAAGCAGCCAAAACAATAAATCCTCCAAAAACCAAAGACGGCAATATATATAACTGAAGGCAAAGAAATTTGTGTGCCGATAATAAACCGTAAGGCTGCCGGTGAAGCAGGAAGCAGCAGGAGAAGCACGGCACGCCCGGGGGCTCCGGGCAGGACGCGAGTCCCGGCCCGTTCTCAGTGTGCCACCTAGTGCCTGCGGCGCCGGGCACCGCTGCGCCGCACAGCTGCGCCGCCAGATGTTGGGCCGAGTGCTCCAGCCTGCACGTCTGTAATCTGGTTAGAGGAAAAGGTAAAAGGGAGTGGGGTCAGCCGTAGAGACCACTTATCCTGAGCATTCCGCAGGGAGATTTGCTCTGTAACATGTGACACAATTTAGCCTGTGGCTGCTGCAGTGAATTCTCCACCTGGGAAGAAATGTGGAAACCAAGGCAGGGATGTGTGTCTGTGTGTGTCTGTGTGTCTCTGTGTATGTGTGTGTGTGTGGAGATGTGACAAAATTATTTTATCATATTCCTTTTTTTTTTCTCTCTCTCTCTTCTAACAGAGGTGAGGAATTATCTCAAATATAGTGATTTTGACTTCATTAGCAGAATTAAGTTTCTTCTCATGGTATGGTACTGAAACCCCTGGAGACACTGTGGAATAAAAAGAAATTAAATGGGGATGAACTGTATTTCCCATCATGGCACAAACAAACTTCAGGCTCTTTTGCTATACCGGTGACAGTGTGCTGGAACCTTGGAGGCTGATAATACAAATCACCTCTCACTGAAACTTATTTAGTGCAACACTATTGCAGAGGTTTCTTCATCCAGCTTCAAGTGGCAGAAGAGTACAGAAAGAAGAAAACTTCAAAATAATTAATCACATGATTTTAAAGCAAAAGCAAACAGCCAGCTAATACTTAGTCACACTCATCTCACCTCTCTTTAGGAGAGAGTTTCAATAGGATTGCTTACCCACGTGGAGGAAGAGAACTGATAGCAAGTCTCATCTCAGCCACAACTGCTTACAGAGAGGATTTGCTGCAGTGTCAGGGAAACCTGTTTAGTCTGTTGGTGGAAATCCTGCTTGAGGATGGGATAAGGTCAGTAATATTAACTAAATTCTATTGAACTAATAAAAGATTCAGATCACTTCCTGAAAAAGAGCCATTCAAAGAGAGGCTTTAAGTGTAGAAAGTTAAGAATGATAAATCCAAATGAAATCCTTTTACTCTCCATTTATTCTTTTCCTTCAGGGAGAGACAGGCTAAAGTTGATGATGGGTTGCTGGCAAAGACTAGCATTGTCTCTTTTTTAATGTTACAAAAGCAATTCAAAATCCCTCTAAAATCATTACAAGAACAATTCTAATTCATTCCTTTGCAATGGATGCATGAATGCAGCTTTGCTGAAGCAGCTGTAGCACAGGGCAGAAGCAAGGCTCACCTGAGAGCTGGTTCCTTGTGGCACCTGGCTGCTGCTGGTTGCTTTGCAACGTGATGAGCCACTTTGGCTGTTCAGGATCTGAGCAAAACACACATCTCCCTGTGGCCTTCCAAGGGATGCTGTCTGCTGGGCCAGCACTTAACAACAGGGCAATTTATATTAAAATCAGAGAATGGCTTGAGACTGCTATCAGATTCCAGAGGCCATCTAGTTTTCTGACACATAATTATACTGACAGCAAAGACCATCTTAAACTCACAGTTACTTGCCTGGGGGCTCAGAGCTGCCTCGGGCCCCCTGCAGGCAGCCGATCAAGGTAGCATCTCACAAAGGGACTTTGGCAGATACCTTCCATTTCAGTAAGGGCCATTTTCCCCGGGTGGTCTGGGGCAGGACTCTGCGATCTTTGGGTCTCCAATAAGATAATTTCAAAGGGAGGAAGGAGCATGAAAGAAGAAGTTGTCTAGTAGAAAGCAGCATGTAACCAAAAGGATAAGAGACAAAGAAAACTATTGGTTAAGCTTCATCTCCTTAACATCATTTCCCAGGCAGACAACAGGCAGGACTTGGTCTGCTAGATGACCTAAAGGCTTTGATCTTCCTTTGCTTTTACAGTGTGGGTTCTTCAGCAACTCCTGAGGCAGCTGGCACTGCAGGAAAAACTATCCCCAAGCGTTGGAACCCTGGATGCTGAGAATTTTAAACTTTCTGTGCTGAAAGGCACAGACCCACAAGAGAACACTGCATTTGACCTAGGGCCGTGGAGAAAGCTCCCAAAATTGATCACTGGCACTGGGATTATGGGTGTGTAGTTTGAATAGGAGTGTGTAATATCACAGGGTGGAAAACTTAGAGTTTAAGGTTTTAGAAAATAGCAGTATATACAAAGCAAGATGGAGGTTTTAGGGTGGTGGCTGCTTGTTTTTCTTCACCTTCTTCTTCATGGTTTTGGGTGGTGTTTTGTAATTGGACAGAAAAGTCCACATTGCAGAACGTGAGTGGTTAGTTGTTAGGTTAAAAGTGAAAATAATTTAGGTGTCATTTCTTAATTGGATAGTTTAGCCTTAAAAGACCTTGTAGAGAAGGACAGTTAGCCATTTTGTAGCTTGTCAGTAGAATGCTGTAGAAATCATGACTTGTAAGACTATGATAAAAATAAGAAATAATAAATTTTTGAGTCCAAACACAAAATGCCATCTCTAGTGCTTCAATCCCAACCTTGACAGAGGCAGAAAGGAAGCCAAAAAGCAGCACCCAAGTAGCCAGGTGTGTCTTTTGCAACACAATAATTGCTCAGTAAGAATTGGAGTGAAATGGCCAACATTACTTCACCAGAACTTGAAATTGTATCTTTTTTAAAAGTGGAAGCTGAGGTACATAGGGAAAACAAACAGCTTCATGAAAATAAGCAAGCATCTCTCCAATCTAAATCATGAGTGTCAATGTATTAGCCCCTCTCACTCAATTGACCATGCTCTCTTTACCACATTAAATACAAGCAGAGTTGGGGGGATGCTTAACACAAGAGGAGGAAAAGAAGGTGGACTCACAGCTCGGGGTGTTTGACTTAGGAGATATTGTCCATAAACAAAGCAACCAGATCAGAGGTGAACAATTTCTTGTGAAGCACAGAAGACATAGCATGTACAAAAGTAGGCAGTGAACAGAAACAGAGCAATAGAAAAGGGATATGAGATTTGCAGCCCAGAATTTCACAAGCAATAGTAGTTCATAAGCAGTGAGCAATAAATGCAAAACTGACCAAGAAAGGGACTCATCTGCTTCCATGAAAATACAAATCCCTACCACCTCTGTGTAGCAGTTCTGGCAGTGTGAATGGGCATGGACACACATCACAAATGCTTCCTCTGTGAAAGAAGGAAAGCAAACTCTACTTCCATTCATCAAAAAATGCATTGAGAAGAGAAAGCTCCAAACCATTATGGTACTGGTACTTCAAAACACATTACCTAAATGCCAGAGATACTAGTGCAGTAAGGGAATTCCTGAGAGCTGACTCACAACTACCTGGAACACAATTCCTATCACAGTGCAAACAGTTGCCATAGATATCTGTGGACCAGCGAGAAGACAGAGCTGCCCAGAAAGAGCCACATTTCCACCCAGGGCTTCTCGAGGCAGCCTTTCTGCCTAAAGAATGCTGCTTGACAAAGCTTTGGGAGATCAGATGCCTTTTAAAGCTTCCCTACTTTTGATGGCTTTCTTTTTTGTGGGAGGCTCTGCTTGGAGGTCTTAGGAATTTAAAGGCAATGCTGTGAGAAAAAGCAAAGCCCCACGTAGGTAAAAAAGAAAAGCCAGTCGTAGGTAAGCAGAGCTCAAGTACCACACTCTGTGCCACTGCTCCCCTGGCTGAAACTGGACCTCTGTTAGGCTGCCAGCTCACATGGAGAGGGCCCTTCTCCTTGTCAGTACCTGTCAAGTCACACCCTGCTTGTCAAAAGCCACAGCACACTCACACCAGGACTAACCCTTGGGTGGAGTTGGCTACCAGAGATTAAAGTCTCTCCTTTTTGAGCCCTGTGGTGACAAGTCACTGATGCATTAAGTTGTTCTAGTGCCATGCTCTAAGCTCCAAGGGTAGCATTGTTTACCAGAAAAAATACCTGGTTTATACCAGCTACTGTTATCCAATAAAACAGAATCACAAAATATATTGAGTTGAAAGGGACCCACAAAGATCAAGTCCAACTTTTATATGGATTGCCCATACAGGGATCAAAGCCACAACTTTGGCATTATTAGCACCATGCTCTGACCAACTGAGCTATGTCAGGATGTTAGAATTCACAGCTGCTGAAACTAAGGTGGAAAATTTGTTTGTGTTTTCCAATTACACTTGTTTTACCCATGTACACATCTGCTTTCCTGATTAATTGCCCTACCTGGTTATACTTTCTTTCCAAGTACTACAGAGCATTCACATTTCTAGGAATGCTCTGAAGGATCAGAACATGGGTATCCTGAGGAGGTGTATTTGAAAGTTTGCAGAATTCAGGCTAAAGCCCTAATCAGTTTATTGTCTCCCTTTAGGGAAAATATAAACAAGTAATTCTAGGAAAGCATTAACTGGAGGAAGCAGAAAGAAATACAGCACATTTCAAATTTAAAAAAACACAATCCTGGAAGAGAATAATTTAATTTTTCAAAATTATCATTAAAAGTATAAGTCTGTGGAGAAATAGTCTAAATAAATACAAGAACATCTTACACAGCAGATACCAATACTGAAAGAAGAGTAATAGAACTCTGGGGAAACCAAGCACACCACTTCATGCCAAGGAAATTAGTCTTTCTACCATTAGCCTTTACATAGATTTTGATGTTATACCATGTGTTAATTATTTCCAAATCACAAGTGCAAACACTCACCCTGATTGGAAAATTAGCAGATTTCAAACTCAGGTAATTTCACCCTAATGAGGAACTTGTTGAACTGAATTTAACAATTAGCTCACACCTTTTGGTGGCTGGATATGACAAGGGTACAGGAAGAAATTGAAACTCAAAATTCACATTTTTCAGCAATTGGCAATGAAGGACTAATATAAATTCAAAAATTGTTGCCATGCTGCTTCTAGTTCCTGCTTTGGCTCTTAAACCAGGGATTTGCCAAGGGTGATAGATGAGGAGGTGCTGCATATACTGAACAGCTCTCCCTTTTGCTAGGTACCAAACCTCAGCAAAATGGATTTCACAGCTTATAAGAGTTAAACTTCTGATTTATCAGTCAATATGCACAACCCGTGGGCAGAGCTAACAAGCTAAGGTGCTCACCACCCTTGATAAGCACCGCAGCAGCCTGGGCTGTTCAGCCAAGAGGGGAAGTTTTGGCTTCTGTGGCTGCTTGGAGAGGGCTGAGCCTTGACATTGCTCAGCTGCTATTATTGGGCTACTTGGTTTTGCTTCTACAGAGTTTTGAATGCTTTTTTTGTGTTGTTTTTTTTTTTGTGTTGAGCTGCTAGTTGTCTCTGTGTCAATACTCTGTCCTTTGGCAGCAACCTTCCCTTTCTCCCTGTGGCTCAGCTCTGCAGAATGTCTGGCAGCACTTTCCCAGAGCTTTGCAGTTCTCCAAAATGTCTGCACCAATTTCAGCTTGTGTGGAAACTGTTCCTTACCTCCCAGATGATGTCTGTGATCTGATGCCTGAATCTCTAGAGAGGAGACTGACAATTTTCAGCTGCTAAATTGTGTTAAAGGAAACAAAAATAATTTTATCCTACCACTAGTTTTCTACATATGCTGTGATCCTACATGCATAAGGGATGTTGGGCAGTTGGGTCTTAGAGAATGGGGTCTAGATGTGGTTGTGAAGGCAAAAGACACCTCAAATGAAAAGGAAATTGTCTTGGGACAATTCTCTCTCCTTAGAACTGACCAAAACTGTCCAAAATATTGTCAAAATTTGTCTGATTTCTCCCACAAAAATGCAAAGTCTATTGAATAAAATCTTCCTGTTTTTCAGTGTACTTTCCACAGTCGGGATTTCTTTTCCTTGTTTGAAGAACAATAAAGGGTATTCTGAGACTTAAGCAGAACACCAACTGCTCAATTATTTCTCAGGAAGAGGCATCAGTATAGGTGTAACATGCTTCTTTTGTATACAAAGAAATGGCAAAAAATAGAGAAATGGGGGGGGGGGGGAAGAAAGAAAAAGACTATTCTACAAAAATAGGTTTTTGAGCTCTTTCAATTTGATATTTTGATTGTCTTCATATTATCAATCAGCCTGAAACACAGATCATCATGCTGCTTCAGACAACTGTTAGAATCACCTGGCTAACACTTTGTAAGGCATTTAAAGCAGTCCGAGAGCTCAGTATGTTATCTAACCCTCTTCCTCCAAAAACTGTGTCTTAAAAATAGTCATCCATTTTACCTGGGAGCTAAGGAGGTGCAAGTAGATTCATGAGCTGTCCTGAAGAAACACGTGAATGGCTGTCAGCAAAAGCAGCAGTCAGACTTTTTTTGAAAGGGTAAGGAAGCCAAATGCCTCAAATTATTCCAATTATTGAATAAGTGGAGTTGTTGCAACAGACCTATTCTCGCATTTGCATTAGGTGTGTAGCAAATGACTGCTGTGTTCTCTGTCATCCGTGAGTCTTCAGGGCTTCTCTACTGCTTACACTAAATCTACCTATGCCCTAACTTGTCCAATTTACCACTGATTGTATTCCAACAGAATCACAGAATATGCTGAGGTGGAAGGAACCCATCAGGATCATCAAGCTAGCTCCTGGCCCTGGACACGACATCCCCAAAAATCACACCCTGTTCCTGAGAGCATTGTCCAAACACTTCTTCAACTCTGTCAGGCTTGGTTCTGTGATCACTTCCCTGGGGAGCCTGTTCCAGTGCCCAGCCACCTTCTGGATGAAGAACTTCTTCCTTATAACCAACCTAAACCTCCCCTGACTCAGCTTCAGGCCATTCCCTTGGGTCCTGTCACTGGTCACAGCAAAGAAGGCATCAGTCCTGCCCCTCCTCTTCCCCTCACAAGGAACTGTAACTCCAGTGCACTGAGGTCTCTCCTCGGGCTCCTCCAGGCTGAACAGACCCAGTGCCCTCAGCTGCTCCTCACACGGCTTCGCCTCAAGGCCCTTCACATCCTCGTGGCCTCCTTCAGACACCCTCTAAGAGCTCAATAATGTTACCCAAATCCTTCCCCTGCTCCAGTTCTGGGAACCACAGGATCACAACGATTGCTGTGGGTACCTTTTCTTGGCTTTTCTTTGGAAACAGACATTGGGTAGAAAGTAGGCTCTAGCTGTCCTGGGTGTGCAGGCATGAGCCTACACCCTTGCACATCCTCCCTGATGGGTACCCACAGGATCTTTTCTCAAGCAAAGGAGAACAAGGCAGAAGCAAATGTGAGGGTGAAGGAGCAGACAGGACAATTGGAGGGTGGGATGTAGGGATAAGAAGATCTATAGCCAGCACAGCACCTTCTTAACTCCTGAAACACATCCTTGGATATTAAGTCATGAGGCCTTGGTGAGAGGCCTGAGACGTAAGAAACACAAAGACATGGCAAAGCTTGCCTTCAAGGAGGTCTGCTGAGGGAGTCTCTTCAAGATTCCAGCACTGGCCATGCTGCAGCCAACAGGAGCCCACACCATGGTCTTCTGAAACAGGAGGGATTCAGCTAGTGTTGCTTTAAAATGAATAGCTTGAAGGACAAGCAGAAAATAAGAGAACAGAGCAGCTTCTGTTTACCAACCTGCTCCTGCAGCATTACCAGGTGTGTGAGATTCCCCCCTTGAGTGCGGGCTGCACTTCCCGACGTGAGGCTCCAGATGTCATGGCCAGTGTTCATCTCCTGCCTGTATCTTTAGCACATGGACACCCAAAGCATATGACTAGTTTTTTCTCATGTTCTAAGGAATTCCTTCCACATGCCTAAAGCCTCTTAGCCCTCAATCACACACCTCTGTGTATGCTTATCTCTGTTTAATGTTGTTAATCACAGAAAACACTGATAATATTACCTTTACCCTTCCTCACACAATAATCCCAGGCAAACACAGCATAAAGGTTATGCACTCACCCTAACAATTATTACTTTACTACAGCTGTATAAAAGGAACTGTGAAATTTATCTTCTAGCTCTTGTCAACTGCTTTTAAACACTTCAGACACATAGTTGAAAGTGATCTGAAAGGGATGGTTGTCAAAACTGAGACTGACAGAATTTCTGGCTCTCTGTTTTGTTTCTCCATCCCCAGACTGATTAAGATCCAGCTTGGAGGTGGTGACTCGCAATGTTTTCATTTCAGGAGTACCTGAATGCAGGCCCTGCAATGGAGTCCACCTCCATTAGGCAGGACACAGCTATTGGTCTGAGCCAGAGAAGGGCAAGAGAGTCTTAATAAAAAAAATGAAAACCAAAATTTGTAACAATAAGGCCCACACATTCTGCTCCAGTCACATAATCTGCAACTCAGGAAAGCTCTTAGGCATGTATTTAAGAAAATGTATGTCTAATTTTGCTCTGAAAAGGCTTCTGTGTAAGTAAGTGATGTTTGGAATGAGATCTCCCTGACTGTACACAGTAAACAGATTTGCTGCCAAATTCAAAGTCTGCTTGACAATTACCACAGTACATCTTATTGCTGAAATATGTCAGATGAAGGTCACAACAAGTATTAAATAGCTATCCAAAAGCCTAGTAGCTAGCCATCCCTGTGGCTAAATCAGGCCCACACTGATATTTACAAGATATATTTAACAGGCACTGCAGAGACATGACAGATAGCAGCCCAAGAGCCATGAGTGAAGACTTCTGCTGTGCCCCAGCAGCCTCCTCTGGTCCTACAGACACCACTCCTTACACACTCCATCTGTTTTCAAATGTATTCTCCATGCCACATGGATCTGCTTTTCCATGCCACAGATCCCACCCATCAAAGCATTCCCTCGCAGAACCACTACAGAAAACACAAAGATGCTTTACCAACTCAAAATATTTTATTTTCCAATTTTGAAGCTGATTGTACTCGCAGCCAACCATCCCCAATGCTGTTATGAAATTCAGTATTGCTCTTCAAGCCTATGTAAGTACTCGTGGCCTAGATTACACTGATAAAAAGCAACATTAGGAATATGCTAATAGTCATAATGTTAAAATACATTAAGAAGATTTCTCATGTTAAGAATAAGTTAGCAGATCCTAGCTAACTTATTCTAATGCACTCACTCTAATGCAGAGTAAAAATTCTTGCATAAATTATTTTTCAAGGGAAAAATGCAGATTCTCTCAAATTAATGCAGTCCAAGACTGCCACTTAGAAAAAAAGATTAAATATAAAAATTGCATCAACCATTTCAAAACAAAAAAAAATTCAAGTTTTCTACTATAATGGAATCCTTCAGTTGTTAAAGAAAATATTGTTTCTGACCTCAATCAGAAACAAAAACACATTTTAAGTGAGCCCAAATTTCTGCTTCAGGTGGTTCACTAGTTGTTTTCAGTATATTTAATTTCCCACCAATTCCCAAACTGAATGGAATGTTTTAATTCAATGTAAGCCATAAACAAAGCTCCACTGTGTGCTGGAGTGAGTCCAGAGAAGGGCCACAGAGATGATGAGAGGGCTGGAGCACTTCAGCCTGTGAAGACAGGCTGAGGGAGGTGGGACTGTTCAGCCTAAAGAACAGAAGGCTCTGGGAAGAAGCCACTTTACTGTGGCCATCCAGTGCCTAAATGGGACTACAAGAAAGCTGGAGACACTCTTTAGCAGGGCCTGTTGCAATAGGACAAGGGATAAAGGTTTAAACCAACAAGAGCATAGATTGAGACTAGATGTAAGGAAGATACTTTTCACAGTGAGAGGTGTAAAATAATGGAATGGGTGGCCTAGAGAGGTGGCAGGTGCTCTGTCCCTGGAACATTCAAGGTCAGTTTGGATGGGGCTCTGAGCAACCTGATCTAGGTGAAAATGCTGACTGCAGGGACTTGGACTAGATGTCCTTTAAAGGCAACCCAAAGTGCACTGTGACTCTAATCTGCCTAGCTTTGCTCTCTTGTCCTTCTCTGGACACACTCCAGCACCTCAATGTCCTCTTTGTCATGCGGGGCCCAAACCTGAACAAAAGATTTGAGGTGTGGCCTCACCAGTGGGACAGTGCTGCCCTGGTCCTGCTGGCCACGCTAGGACTGATACAAGCCAGGTGCCACTGGCCTTCCTGGCTACCTGGTGGCTCATGTTCAGCTCTCGGGTGACCAGCAGCCCGACAGTCCTGTCAGTCGCTCCCATCCTCGCAGACGCTGTTAGTGCAAGGATCCTGAGTGTTGTTATCCCCATTTACAGCAGAGAACCAAAGCACCGTGTAACACCACAGAGCAGAAGACATCCCAGACTCTGTCTTTCCTTTTCCAGGCTAGTGACAGAGAACCTGCTGTCCAGAGGAAGAATACCTGCCATATTTACAAACAGTAACTGTGTATTTACCAATTTAGGAGGTGAATTGACTAGGAATCTAAAGTCTTGCCCTAGAGAGATTGTTGTTTATGTAGGTGGAGAGCCCACATGAACTTGGGGATTTCAGAACAAATATGAGACTGTATTTACTGATCAAAATTAGTTATGGTGAGCTGGTGGTGTAGAGTGAGAGATTATCTATTGTAATGGAGGAACCATGGAAAAATGCTATGTTGGACATATGACAGCAATCCAGGGTGAAATAAGACTTTTAAAAGTAAAAAAAGATTAAAAATAATTAGTCTGAATTAACTCCAAATCACAGCCATTCTAATAGTTAAAAAATAAAAAGAAATCATATTGTAAGACAGTTTGACACCATCAAGTACTCAGTAACAGTATAAAATGGTATAAAGTCTTAGTAAATTACATGGTGTGAAAACCCTCACACCATGCACACATCTCTGGAGAATCAACAGGATTATCCTTACTGGTCCTTTCAGTACTGCAGCTCACAGACCTTCCTGCCATGTTCTGACATGAACAGTGGCTGTTTTTGGTGCAAGGATGTACAAATTCCTGAAGCTGATCTTACAGCTCCTGCAAAACAGGAGCACGGGAGGCTTCTAAACCTTTGGCAATGCATCTTCAACAACTGCACCATTCAGGATAATTTTAGGAGCCTGCTTCTTGTCTCTGGGTTCTTCAGTCACACACTCTGGAGGCTCTAGGTCGTGGTATTTTCTCCGATAGACCACCCTCGAGATTACAGTTATCAGAAACATTTCCATGATGAGCAGCTGCTGGGAAATGTCTGAAAAAAAAAAAAAAATAGGGGAGACAAAGACAAGCCCCACAAAAGGGGAAATTACTATCAGACAGAAAATGAATAATTGGCTTATTAATTTTCACCTGTGCAAAAGGAACAAACTCTATCATCCTGTCCCCATGTCTCTCACCCTCAGCAATTACATCAGTTACAGAATTCCAGTATGGCCCATCAAGAAGAATGCAATGAATTATGTATCCAAAATATAAGAGATTTAACAGTAATCATGCATGTTGATTTCTTTTCCTCTCATTTCTGATGCCAACTCTTCTTATTATCAAGTTGTTCTCTACAATCATGACAGCTATGAAACTTTTGTTATTGTTTTTAAACTAAAAAATTAGATTCTCCTAGAGCTAGTGATACCATGAGATTTGTATTCTGGGAAAACACCAGAGATTGCCATTAGCAACAATGAACGGGTACTTTTATAAATAAATGAAGAACATTCTTCCCCCAGAAAACTTACATGATCCTCTTGCTGTAGAGGAGAGTGGTGGAGCACAGGGAATAATTTTTTGTGTGGCGAATATGTTGATAATAGTGGTCTGCAGGTGGTTCAGAATGACAATAAACTGCACCAGAAAGGGAAAACAAATGACTTAGCTACCAGAAAGGCTTTCACAGTTCACACAACAATTCTGCTTTGATAACAGAACTTTGTTTGCCTCATTCCTCCTTGCATGCCCTCCTTTTCCCCCCACCTACCAGCAGGGTGCCTTCCATTCTGCAGAATTCATCTTAAGGTCAGGATGATATTGCTCTGAATAGGAGTATTAAATTAATCCTGGACTTGAAAAGTATTTCTTTTCAGGCCTTCATTTGGGAGGTACATTATACACAGACCTCCCAGCAGGGATTTCAAATAATACTGAGTTCTGAATAATAGGTAACAATGTTTTAAAAATGCCAGTTAATTTGATCCATGAGCTTATGTTCTTCCTTAGTGGAAGAAAGACTCAAAGAAAATTTTTCCTCTTGTCTCCTCTTTTTGCCACAGCAGGGAGATGTTGTGATCCCTAGATTATATGAGACTGGTTTTTTTGCCAGAAGGTATGAGGGACTCTTCACAGCTTGAGTTCAGCAACCACCACTTGCTCATCACATTACATTGAGCCAAACCTTTGCTGTCATGGAGTTATCCAAGTGCCTCTGTAGCTACTGGTGTTACTGCCTGAATCTAAACCCTCACATCAACAGAGTTTGCAATCCCAAACCTGAATTCACACTCACACAGCATTGCAGGTGTGACCATACTGTTTACTGCCTTTATTAGTGCTTAATAATTTACCTAACCTCAGTGCACCAGCCTTGATGCATGTCCAGTTCAAGATACATATCCAAGGATTCTGCTGGACTCTATTCAGTGATGTGCTTTTTGTCCCTGTGCTTTTTCAATCTAACCTGTGTGTACTGTTTAATGATTTGCAGCCAGTATTTTCACTATTATCTAATTCCGAAATGCAGAATGGCCAAGAAAAATACTGTTAAAACAGCATATTGTGGAATGCTGAAACAGTTCAAACAACAGCTGCCTGCACAATGCAACATCTCCTCTCTGAGGTACACACCAGCATTTTAGCGTTGCATTTCAGGATACCACATCTACAAAACTTCCTTCAAGCCCCACGGAAAGCGCTGTTGTGATTTCAGTGGTCTAAAAATAGATTTTACATGGCTTTCATGTCTCCAGCACTCCTAAGACTAGAGGTAAATTGGCTCCAAGTGAAACTGAACTGCAGCCAAGGAGAGTGCTTCAAAGGGATGCAGCTTTAATCAGGTAAAAATATGGCTTTGCACAGTGCATTTAATGGGAAAAAATACCATAAATTTTCAACAAAGGAGCAGGAACAAGAGAAGCAGAATAGTATCAGCAGTTAAGAGAAATTCTTACCAGAAATATTAATCTTCTCACCTGATAAAGAGCAAACTTTGGGATAATGTTCTTACACTTAAGGAGAATCCTAACTTTTCGAAACATGATTCCTACTGCCCACAGAGCACAAAGGGTGAGGGCACCAATGAAGCAGCTGATCCATAGTGCAGGTCCTTTGGGAGACAACTGAGAAGCAAATCACACAACCTTAAACAACCTTACTTCAATGTTTCCAGAAAGAAGTTGTGAAGTGGATGATGTTAAAATGCTTTGTTCTATCTCCATGAAAGCTGGTGGCAGCAGCAGTTGCAGGGTTTTAAATGGGGAAACTGCCCAGTACCAACTGGAGCATTGGCACAGGCTCCTGCAGGCACCAACAGGGAGATGTGCTCAGCCTGGGGAGGTGCCAAGTGACACAACCCCTCAATGGTGCAATTGCCAGCCATGGAGCGTGTGCCTGTTCAGAGACCCCAGCAGCACCTGCCAATGCTCAAGAGCTCATGAGAGCATGTTCAACCTGACATCTCAGGTGGGTCGTTCATTTTATACCAGAAAACAACAACAAAAATATTACTTTTAGTCTGAATTATCCAAGATGTGCCAAATTATTATCAGATACAGATTTCTCCATCATCTTGCAGGTTACATGGTTACAAAGCAGAAGTATAGTACTATCTTTTCATTTTGCACAGATATAAAAATCACTGTGTCTTGCTGAAAAACACAGAATTAGGCTTCCTGTTGACATGCCAGTACACTTATTTCTTAAGGCTGTACCTTACAAAACACAGGGCAGATACATCCCACAGGACAACTTGCAGTCCTGCTAATCTAACCATACTAGCTGGGAAATATATTGGAGCATAATCTGATACCCATCCCCCCTGATGCCCAATTTCTTTCCAAGAGAGTTGAGGAAGGCAGAAATCGAGGCTGTCAGGAAATTATATGCTTCTGGTCTCAAAAGAATGCAGTAAGGACTCACTTGGAAATGGTCCCAGATTTCACAGTTTAGTTGTAGGCTAAGATAGTTACATCTGCCCTGAAACCTATGGATTTTGAGGACCTTCTCTGATTAAAATAGTTACTTACATTGTAAAGAACGTAATTGCCATTAGTCCAAAGCACTATTGATAAAAATATGAGCACAGGCCGAAAGACAGCAAACTGAAAGGTGCCCAGCTTCAGCCAAAAGAGGGTTTGCCTGGACAAAAAAATAAGCAAAAGAAAAAAATCATGGCCATGATCGTATTAGCAACTTTAATAACAATTTCTGGATACTGTCACCAGCAAAACTTTTCCATTCCTGTAGTATGTGGCTAAAATCTGGGGAGGAACAGCTTCAAGATTAGAAAATATTTCCAAGAATTTCCCAATGTTTATTTAATAAAGTCTCTACAAAAATAGTACTTTTCCTGCTCTGCAACAAGTACATACTAACCAAGGCTGGGCAAAACATGATGTCTTTCTCTCCCCTGAAGCCAGCCAGGGAGACAGTAGCTGCATAACCAGTTTCTGAACAATGATGCCATTTGCTCTTGCCTTGTTGCCTTATTATTTCAGTCCTCCCATGAAATTGGACAAATCAGTCTGTTCAGCCACTTCTTGGTCCTGTGGCAGATCAAGAAAGAGGATCACGCAGACTGGTGGTGGTTTTTCAGTGCAGTGGAAGAGTACCATGTTTGGGTACTGGGTCTGGCATCTGGGTTTGTCCCTCTGTAGCCTAACACAAGAAAGGAACAGTCTCTCACTGGGCAAATTGCACAAGGCCAGCAGGACAGCTCAGGATTCCTTCACTGCTGTCACTATAAAGTGGCTGCAGAACACACCTGTAACCTGGCCAGCCAGCACTGAAGGCCACCAAGAGAGGGGCAGATGAACTTTCTAACAGAGGGCATGAAAGCTGACTGACCTGAGCTCTCCTTCAGCTTTCACAGGGGAAGCTGCTGCTGCTACAGCTGACTCAAGTTTCAGTCTGTTACTGTGCATTATTTCCCATATTTTCAGTGTTGTTTTCACTGGAATTCCTTGGGCCTTGCCATCAGAGATGTCTCACAGACAACAGGCTGCCATTTAGTGTGCTAAAGGATAAAACCATGAACCAGGAATTACAGGAATTGCTCAATGAATATAGCTAGTAATCACAGGATTACCAACAGCACAAACCCATGTGGAAAGACCTGCAATGGACCAGCCACTTAGTGTGTACCTTTCCAAAGATTTATTATTCCCAGAGAACTTTAAAGAATAATACATATGACAAAGAGTGCAGTCACTGCAATGCCATAAGTTGTTTCCCTTGTTAGCACAGGCCCACCTCTACTGATCACCAGATCTCTTCTGCCACACCTCTCCCAGTTGTATGGATTGTTACACTGCCTCATCTTGTTATTTTCCCCAGGATGTTTTTTTTTTTTTTTTAAGAATTAATCCCTCCCTTGGGATAGCTCCCTGTTTCCCCATAAGATACCTATGGAAGGAATGTGAGACTGACTTTTCTCTCATATAGCTTGCCAGTATATTTTTTTAAAAAAGGTACCCTGCAATGGGAGAAGGCCAGAGGTTAGAAGCAGAGAGCAGATGGGTTTCCCAGTGGTACAGACACTGGAGAAGGAGGCCTAAGCCCTCTGCAGAGCAAAAAGCCTTTTTTTTTTTTTTCAGTTTTTTAAACAGCCAGCTGTCCTTCCTGCCAGCAGTAATAGGCACTGTCTAGCTCCTGAAATTAGCCCATATTAGCTGACATCATCCTGCATAAACTGCCACTGGGCTGAACCACAGAAGGCAGAGTAGGGGATCCTCTCCCAAGGTCCCAGCTGCTACAACCTATACACAGGGTAACAGACATGGGAAGAACAAATAAAGGTGCATTTTTAGTTGGTTTACTACCTCTTCTTCTTCATAGCTCCTCCATGTAAATATTTAGTGTTACTCTGTTAAAATAAAATTATGGAAACTAAAGTTTTAATTCTAATACCAAATGAGTCAGTTTAAGGAAAAAATATTGTAATAAAAATTTAGAATTTTTGAAAATGCGTCAAAAACCACTATGCTGTGTTCTTCTGTTTGATGGTTTTCTCTAAACAGATTGTACAGTTCCCTAGGACCATCTGACACTAAAGTCCATAGAAAAGTCTCTTTTCAGTCCCTCAGATTTTGCTTATGACAGTATTTGGCTCCTGCAGCTCTCCATCCTTACCCCCTTCTCAAAGATGCTTTAATACTGAGTTTAGAAGAAGAAAATATCTGCTTTTGCCTCACCAGATGATGCCATTTCATTGAGAACAAAGCTTTATAAGAATTTAATCTACTTTTCATTCTAAAATTTATTTTAATCTCAAACAGTTTTAAAGTCAAAATCACAATGAAACATTTAAATTTTATCAAAGTGAGAGAAATTTTCTATCAAGAGAGCCTCCATTTGATAATTCTGCTTGTGAAAAATACCCAATCTCAAGATATTTGTTCCCTTCTGGAATTAAAAACGGAATTGTCAATTATTAGGTTTTTTAGAGTAGGAATTTCTCCTCCCATACACCTCTGCATTATAGAAACTAAATAAATTAGTGGTGGTGTACAGCCTTAAAGTGATGATGCTGTTTAAAAGAAACAGTTTGAGACATCTTGAGACTGACTTTTGGGAAGCTTTGCTGTAAGCCTGGCCCTGCCAAGCTGGCTGAATTCCAGCAGCCGTTTCCAGGCTTCTGAAAGGGAAATCTTAAAGGGGTGACTCACCTGGTGATGGGCACACGGGGCAGGCAGAGGCAGCAGCAGCAGCAGGGGCCGGTGGAGATGGTGAAGTGACCATTTTCAAACCGTCTGAGGAGCACCTTCTGCCCTCCACACTCTTTAATCATCATCATCAGGAATTTGTGGATAACTATGGCAAAAAATCTAGGGGAGGAAGAGAATTCCAGCTTTAACTTGCCTGTGTGTCTCATATGCCTGTGCAGGCCAGTGTACAGGGTTTTTACAGCTTGTGTAAAAGCAATCAACAAAAATTCTAGCTCTGTCTTTGAGACACCGTCTGCTTTCCATCACGTTGGAGGAGCAGCACTGCCCAACCCTCACTGAAAGAGGAATAAACTGAGGCACAGAGCACATGTGGAATTTCCCAAAGCCGCTCTGGTGGCTGGTGGCAGAGTTGGTGTTAAAGCACAGGCTTTCCTGGCCCAGTCATTCTGGCTGTATTTTTCCATAAGTTATCTAGTTCTCACTAGTCAGAACTTTTTAAAACAAGTCCTCTTGCTCCTCAGACATGGCTTTCAACCAACAAACATGGCTAGGGTCACATAAATAGCTGTTATTGAATGTGCTGGCCCAGGCAGGGTGTGGTTCCTCTGCAGACAAAGCACCTACTGCTGCAACTCCACCTATCCCTCTTTCCCCAGCTGCACATTCTCAACCCTACCCAGGAACTACAGATTATGCCACCAAACATGGAAATCCAATCAAGAAAAGAGGTCCTCTGCTGCACTGCCTGTAGCTTGGGCAAAGGAGAAGAGGGAGTTTAAATATGCTTGAAGTGCCACAAGACTGGATTGTTAGAAGTTTCTGGCAATCTGCACCTCCTGTACACACTGCTACATGCCAAGAGTATTCCCTACTACTGTGTTGTCCCTCCTCTTTTATTCTTTTACTCTTTTACTCATCTCCAGATGTGGAGTGCTCAGGGCCACAGCATACCCTTACTTTGTCCTGCCCTCCAGGGCTGTGCCGACACCTCCAGAAAACAAGGACCACATTTCTCCCTCCTCTCTGGGCATGCCAGAGCTGTCATGCTCACACATAAAGTGCTTTTATCAGGACAACTGTGGAACATTTTTACATTGATGTGCTCACTAGGGGCTCGCTTGGCACCATTAATAATAGACCTCCACAGATCATCATTAGTAAAAGTGCAGGGAAGAAGTCACAGGCCAGATTCTCATTCCAAATGACATGCAGAGAGAGGAAAGACAGACTACTGCTCCAAAGAGACTGTCAGTCCAAGGAATCCATTACATGTGAGTCACAGATCCTTCATACTGACGTTCCCACACTAGGGGACTGTAGCACTGGGAACTGTTTCAGCATTTTCCACCTCCCAGGAAAGAACTGCCAAGAGATTTCAACTCAAACAAAGAAATTAGGGAATTGTTAAATTTACAGAACTACTATGTTACCAAGAGCAGCAGCTGGTTAAAGGGAAGAAATTCAGGGCTTGGAGCAACACTTAGAAACAAGCAGAATACTCACATTCCTGCTGTGAAATCTGTAAACATCGTTGAGCGAGGAACCCACATGCCAATGCATGAAGTAGTAGAGATCACCTACAGAGAAAAGGGAGGAAGGTTGCATGAAGGGCAGAGAGCTCATGTGGCTCCTGTAGATTTTCAGGGAAGCCTTATTTTCAGCATTAAATTTTATCTTGTTTTCATGTTAACTTACTGGAGCTGCAGCATTAATCCAAATTATGATTGAACTTTTGGAGGAGGGGATTTTCCTGTAGATGTAGACTGCTTCCTCTATAAACACCAGAATGGCAATGAGCGTCATCAGAGTCAAGGTTGCAAAGAGAAATCTCCCTGGTAGGTCAAGGCCTGCAGAGAGAGAGAAGAAAGCAGACAGTTCTGATTTATTTCATAAGCTTGTCAAATATTAATGTAACAACACCATCTCTGAGGGCCTTCTTTGCCTTATTCCTGCAAATACTTGCACTCATTCCTAGTTACACAGGCAGACCACCGGCTCCACAGAACCATTCAAATACCGAAGTTCATGACAAATCTTTCCAGGATCCATGGAGAGCAGGCAGGAAGAATACACTTTCACCTTCTGAAAGCATTATGCAACAGTCCATTTCAGAAAAGGGGAGTTCCGGGACAAATATCCTGAGATGATTGTATGAATGTATGAATGTATATGTAGCAGAAATAAATACATAATCTGGGAACTTTTCCAGGTAGGCTACAAGCAAACATGTATTCATTAGTTCTCTGCTTCCATCATATGCTCATAGGCATGTAACATGTAACTTCCTTAGGCAGGCAAACTTACTAGAAGCTTGGTGGAATTTTGTAGGGCACGCAAGCAATGTAAGGAAAAGTCTCTTATATCCCAAGCCTGAGATAAAACTTGGTGTCTTCACCAAAATCTTTTTTTTTGCTTCTCCCTTAAACATTTCAACATTTACCCATAGGTGATAGGTTTTATGTCTCCATTGACACTGGTGTCATATCAAAAGCCTCGTGGGGTCCCCTGGCTGGCTCTGGACCCCAGCTTCTCTGACAAGGACTGGGTATGGGTATCAACTTTGACCCAACTGACGGCTGAAGTGCATTTTCTCCCAGGGGATGTGTTTCCAGAGACAGAAAAAGGCACCGCAGTGGAATCATGCTTAATTAAGAAGTTCATGCTCATCATCAGTACTAACTCCTGCCGGACCTGCAGCCTATCTGAAGGCAAAGCAGAGCCTCTGCCCCAGCCTCTTTATTCTAACCTGCTTCAAAAACCCCCGGCAGTTCCAGACTTGGCTGCAGGCAGGGCAGTGCACGTCTCAGTGGATATCTCCAATCCTTAAATCTCACCGGACGGAGTCTGAGACCCGGCGCAGCTCCAGGGGCCGGTTCAGCGCTTGGTCCCGCAGGTCCCGGGCAGCCCCTCCTGCCCCAGCGCCCCGCTCTGTGCCAGCCCCGCTCTGGCCAGCCCCGCTCTGTGTCAGCCTGGCTCTGGCCAGCCCGGCTCTGGCCAGCCCGGCTCTGTGCCAGCCCGGCTCTGGCCAGCCCCGCTCTGGCCAGCCCCGCTCTCGCCCTGCCCCGCTCTGTGCCAGCCCCGCTCTGTGCCAGCCCCGCTCTGTGCCAGCCCCGCTCTGGCCAGCCCGGCTCTGTGTCAGCCCCGCTCTGGCCAGCCCGGCTCTGTGTCAGCCCGGCTCTGTGTCAGCCCGGCTCTGGCCAGCCCGGCTCTGGCCAGCACCGCTCTGTGCCAGCCCGGCTCTGGCCAGCCCGGCTCTGTGTCAGCCCGGCTCTGGCCAGCCCCGCTCTGGCCAGCCCCGCTCTGTGCCAGCCCCGCTCTGGCCAGCCCCGCTCTGTGCCAGCCCCGCTCTGTGCCAGCCCCGCTCTGTGTCAGCCCGGCTCTGGCCAGCCCCGCTCTGGCCAGCCCCGCTCTGTGCCAGCCCCGCTCTGGCCAGCCCCGCTCTGTGCCAGCCCGGCTCTGGCCAGCCCGGCTCTGGCCAGCCCGGCTCTGGCCAGCCCGGCTCTGTGCCAGCCCGGCTCTGGCCAGCCCGGCTCTGGCCAGCCCTGCTCTGTGCCAGCCCGGCTCTGGCCAGCCCCGCTCTGGCCAGCCCGGCTCTGTGTCAGCCCCGCTCTGTGTCAGCCCCGCTCTGTGTCAGCCCCGCTCTGTGCCAGCCCCGCTCTGTGCCAGCCCCGCTCTGTGCCAGCCCCGCTCTGGCCAGCCCCGCTCTGTGTCAGCCCGGCTCTGGCCAGCCCCGCTCTGGCCAGCCCCGCTCTGGCCAGCCCCGCTCTGTGCCAGCCCCGCTCTGGCCAGCCCCGCTCTGTGTCAGCCCGGCTCTGGCCAGCCCCGCTCCGGCCAGCCCGGCTCTGGCCAGCCCCCTTCTGTGCCACCCCCCTCTGTGCCAGCCCGGCTCTGTGCCAGCCCCGCTCTGTGCCAGCCCGGCTCTGGCCAGCACCGCTCTGGCCAGCCCCGCTCTGGCCAGCACCGCTCTGGCCAGCCCCGCTCTGTGCCAGCCCCGCTCTGGCCAGCCCCGCTCTGGCCAGCCCGGCTCTGGCCAGCCCCGCTCTGTGCCAGCCCCGCTCTGGCCAGCCCCGCTCTGTGTCAGCCCGGCTCTGGCCAGCCCCGCTCTGGCCAGCCCCGCTCTGGCCAGCCCCGCTCTGTGCCAGCCCCGCTCTGGCCAGCCCCGCTCTGTGTCAGCCCGGCTCTGGCCAGCCCCGCTCCGGCCAGCCCGGCTCTGGCCAGCCCCCTTCTGTGCCACCCCCCTCTGTGCCAGCCCGGCTCTGTGCCAGCCCCGCTCTGTGCCAGCCCGGCTCTGGCCAGCACCGCTCTGGCCAGCCCCGCTCTGGCCAGCACCGCTCTGGCCAGCCCCGCTCTGGCCAGCCCCGCTCTGGCCAGCCCGGCTCTGGCCAGCCCCACTCTGTGCCAGCCCCGCTCTGTGCCAGCCCCGCTCTGTGCCAGCCCCGCTCTGGCCAGCCCCGCTCTGGCCAGCCCGGCCCGGGGCTGGGGCCGCGCTGCGCTCTCGCCCTGCCCCGAAGCCAGCTCGGCCCCAGACAGCGGAGGAGCGGCCGGGACAGGCGGGTGCCGGCCTCTGCTCGGGGATTTCCTCTCCGGGGAAGAACCGCGAAGGGACACGCAGGGACAGGGACAGGGACAGGGATGGGCAGGGACAGGGACAGTGATGAGCAGGGGCAGGGACAGGGACAGGGGCACAGACAGGGCGAGGGAACGGACAGGGACAAGGGGATGGACACGGACAGGGACAGGGATACGGACAGGGGCAGGGGACGGATATGGACAGGGACAGGGGACGGGCAGGGGCAGGGGCAGGGGCAGGGGCAGGGGCAGAGCAGCAGCAGGGGCAGGGGCAGGGGCAGGGGCAGAGCAGCAGCAGGGGCAGAGCAGCAGCAGGGGCAGGGGCAGGGGCAGGGGCAGAGCAGCAGCAGGGGCAGGGGCAGGGGCAGAGCAGCAGCAGGGGCAGAGCAGCAGCAGGGGCAGGGGCAGGGGCAGGGGCAGGGGCAGGGGCAGGGGCAGGACCAGCCGCCGCCATCCCGCCGCGGGCGGGCGCCGAGGGCGCTGCGCCCCGGCTGTCCGGCGGGCAGCCCCCTCTGCTCCCGCCCCGCACTTACTCCGGAGCAGCTCCTCCGAGTAGGGCGGCTCGCTGGAGCCGCAGGAGGGGTTCAGGGTCCCGTTGGCCTCGCCCTCCATGGCTGCGCGGGGCTGCGGACGGGCGGCGGGGCCGGTGCGTGCCCGGCCGCCGGTCCCGGGCGAGTGCGGGCGGCGATGCGCGGCGCGGAGCCCGCGGCCGGGCCCGGTTAATGATTACCGGAGCCGGGGCGGGCGGGCGGCGCAGGGACCGACCCCGCGCTGCCTCCTGGCGCCCTGGCCCCGGCACGGCGGAGCTGCTTGCCGGCGCTCCCCCGGCCCATGTTCACAGCCCCGGCGTGGCGGCCAGCCGGAGCCGGGGCTCGGCAGCCGAGGGGGCGCTGGAAGCGGCCGGGATCCCCAGGGACGTGTCCGCCCTCGCTCCAGCCCCAGGGCACGGGCGGAAGCTGCTCTATCAGTGGGGCCGGTGTTTGAGGGACTTTTCATGGAGCCCTTCACCAAAGGCTTCCCCATCCACTTGGCTGCAGCGAGGTGAGACGCGGAAGGGGAGCGCAGTGAGGGTAGGAATATACCGAGAGATGCTCCACTTCCCCACACGCTTCGTCAGCTGGAAGGATTCTTTCTGCAGCCTGAGCACCCTCAGGATGTTTCCAGGAAAAGGGAATGAGTACTGAAATGATGGAATTTGGTGACCCACCAGGTTGTTCAGGATGCTCAAAGCCGGCTAAACCCTAATGGTTACTGCGCTGAGTGACAAAACGACAGGGACACGCTGTGACAATGAGCAGATTGGTGTCGGGGGGAAGGACAGTCCTAATTATCTATGCAGTGATAAGCGATTGCCACTCACGAAAAAGATCCTGGGAGCACAGTGGACAGTCTTCAAAAATGGCAGCGAGAATCAGCATGGGACAAAATGCAAAGGACTGTGAGAAATTTGTAGATAAATAAGGAAATACACAAAACAGCTAAAATACATATGGAGGCTCCCTTCACCACGGTGGTGTTCTAGAAAGTTGAACAAAGTGAGGAGGTGAGAAATTTAGGGGCATTTTTAAGCACCAAGGGCATTTGTGGTAAGAGCTGTCATCTTGCAGTTTTCACAGGATTTCAAAGGTTTTACAGGAAGGACAGGCCAAACACAGAAACACTTCCAGTAGGAACACAAGGATGCAGGGGAGAACGGGACTGCTTGCTGTCTAAAACCAGGAGGTACCCAACTGAGAGAAGGCAGGCTCCTTCCAGAGTGGCAAGATTTGGGAACAAGACAGATGAGGCTACTGACAGCCTGCTCTTTTACTGTCAGGAGAGTTTTGTTACAGATCAAAGTAATTTATTTCAAGTCTTTCTTGGCTTTGCTGACATTGTTTTCACTGCATTGAGAGGTGAGGATGAAAGCTTTCCAATTCCACCAGAAGGGATGTGCCAGTCAGTGGCTGTTGGAATGTGGTATCTGCCCAATTCTCACAGTCTGCCTGGAACATTCTCCACCCAGCACATCTGCTGCTGCCCAGCTGCAGAAACATACAGGCAAAATCCATGAAAACACTATTCCAGCTTATTTTCTATTTGAAAGTCTGTTTTCTCATCCTGAAGAAACAGTTGTTAGAGAGGGAAATGACCTTAAAAGACCATTCATTTTCTACATCTTTTGCTGAATTTTTTTTAACCAACTATTTTCAGGTGGTCACATATTCCAAAATGTGGCCAAAGACTCGTTAGGATTGCTGAGATTTAAAGATGGCCCAAGGTCTTTGAATGCTCTTCCTGAGCAGACACAACAGGATTCCCATCTGTTGCTATTTTGGTTGCCAGCTCCTTGTATTCCCTAAAAGCTAAAAATAAAACCCCCTCACCTGTGAATTCCTTTTTCTGAATGAGGCAGGTTTGGCAATGCTTGTGTTAACTAAATTAATACACTAAGTGTAAGAGACTCAAGAATTCCTTGAACTCAATAAGAGTTTTGGATTTGACAGTCATATTTAAGCCATTCAGAAATGCCAGTCTGGAACCAATACTGCAGCAGACACTGAACATGGCATTAGAGAGTTTCCTGTCTCAAACCTATAGAAAATTAACAGGTTGAAGTGGTTGAAGTTTTGAGGTTAAGGATTAATTCCCACCTGGTGCTATAGGGGTCCAGCTCTCCCACTCTCTTCTTCTCCTGGAACATCTCATGCAAAATAGAGTCTAAAAAGAGAACCAGAGATCTACTCTGATTCCTTTTTGTTAGAAACACCATTTGCCATTTTGGGTCAAACATTGGACCCACTTTCTTAAAATCTGCCATATGTTCTGGAGGGAGTGTGCATCACCTCTTCCTCACATTCTGGACTGTGACTTGGCAACAATATTTGCCTGACAATGTTTAAACGTAATAAAGCAAACTGAAGAATGTGCCATGATCCCTCAGTTACCACAGCTGGAGGTCTGCTGCTCTGTGCTCACTTTCTTAGACCAGACTCTTCAGTAGTGCCCTTTCTGCTCTGCTTTCTCAGCCAAATGCTGTGTCTCTACATCAACAGTGAATCCTTTAAATTCCTATAAACCCAAGTATGTTTTCCTCCCACCTTCACTATTCAAATTTTTGGTTTAACCTTTTAGTAGAATATATTGTATGTTCCATGAAAAACCAACCAACCAACTAACCAAACCCCAAAGCCACCTTCAGCACTGGATGAGTATTTATAAATGTATCACCTATCCAATTTAGATGCATCAAGAGGTTGTCACAGGTCGTCAGACTAAAAACCACCTCTGAACACAGTTCCCTTCCTATGCTGACCAGGGGCTTTCAAGTTCTTTGTGGTTCATCCACCTTCCAGACACTGCACAGCTCAGACTTGTTCTTCTCAAGAAACCTTTGCTTCTAGTTTGCCCCTTTGCTTCTACTTGTGTTCATCTTTTAAAGAGCACTGCAGATGCTTATTTTTCTTCCATTTTCATTTTCACCCACTTCAAGAAATACTGGATCCTCTCAGCATTGTGGAACAGGACGCCCTTTGTGGTCATTGCCCCATGGCATGTGGTCCAGAGGAGCTGATGCCATCGGTGGCATCTCCCTGAAGGAAGAACACTGGCCTTCAGAAGGTGACACAGCCCCTCTACCCCATGCTGGTGGGCCAAGCCTATAGACAAAACACCTGATGTCAGCCCTGGCTCAGAAACTGAACAGCAGAACATCCTGCAGGTTATCTCACAGGACAAACTCAAAGCTGCATTGCACAGAATACATAGGATAGGCTATTGCATTTTGGTTGTAGGAAGTGCAGCAGACATCAGCATCATCAGTACAGATGGGAGATGGGAAATGCAGCCTCTTTCACAGAACCATTTGGTCTGGGAAAGATCTTTAAGATGATTGAGTCCATCCACAAACCTAACACTGCAAACAGTTCTGAGGCAAGATTAACTCAGCTCCTGGAGGGGTACACAAACTTCAAAACCCTTACATTCCTTTAGTCAGTGAAAATGTACATGACCTGGAGAAGGTTCAGCTGATTCTGAAAGGGCCTCAACAGCTGTGAACTCCAGGGACAGATACCAGTATGTGGAGCAGTTGCATTTGCTAAGTAGGGTTAAAAAACGAGGTAGGCATTTCAGGTTCAGTTGTACAAAGTAAAGGATTTGAGGTGTAGATGAACAAACTCCAGAGGTACCAGAAGGAAAGGTTACTGTGCCTACCTGATTCTCCTCTGCTGACAGCTCTGGTCATGGACCTCCAATCACGTAGATAAATCAGCCAGTTTGACAGAGACAAATTATTTGAACTGTTTAACCTCCTCCCACTGCATTTGCTTAAGATAATTTGGAGGCCAACTGATGCAGGGCAGTAAACTGAATCATCCCAGAATGAGCCTAACTCTCATTAATGGGAGAGGTAATTATCCTTTTAAGTGCTGTTGCTGGATTTGAAATGCTGCATTTGCACACTAATTTCATGGAAAAGGAGGTAGAGCTTCAACAGTACCTCTGCTAGAGTGTGGCCCCATGGAGCACTATAGAAGTACTTGCAACTATACTTATATGAAAAGATGGGATCTATACTCATGCAAGAAACTCACAATGTCAGTAAAAACTTATGTAAAGGAGTCTTTAAACTCGGGTTAATATTTCAACACAATGAAAGCAACTGGTTCTTCTTTCATTTATCCTTGTGATGGACAGAAAGCAAAAAGAGATAACTATAAAGAAAAGGAACATTCCCAGAAAGGAAAGAAAAAAATGAAATATGAGAGGAAATATAATACTAACTGATGTTTTAAAATAATGCCAAAACCTAGACTTAATTCATTCAATCTCAGGAAAAGAGGTATCTCCAATTCCCTTTAGAAGAAATTTAGATCTCCTCTGTGTGGTCTGGTCTGCCTAAACAAAGGTATGCTTTAGTCAAACGTGAAGCAGTAGGTGAAAATCCAGAGGAACGGGATGAAATTACAGGGAAGGAAAACCAACTTATTGAGTTTTTGTCCTGTTCAGCCAAGTTCAAGCTAACAGGACAAATTTGTGTTAGAAGTTATCAATTTTCAGTGCTATAGGGGACTATACATCACATTTCTCACAAGTTTGGATACCCAGATAAGAGCCAGAAGAGTCAGCTAAAATTGTTCAGATTTCAAAGGAATGTACATGTTTAATAATTAAATTAAATCCTGTTTTTCAGCTATACTATAATATACCGTTGGATGTACATGCAAGTCAGCCTTTTCCACTATAAATCTCTGGATTTTTCACCAACCACCATTTCAGGAAAGGTGAATCATTAATGTAAGAAAAGGAACATCTATATCACTGCAAAAGAAATTAATAAGGGATTTTGTTATCTGGATCATGACAACAACTATAAAAAGAAATAAATATAGTCATGACAATGAAATAAATTAAGATAACAAAACTGAATTGTAATTTTAGTGCTTATTGAAGTGGACAAATTTCTACATTAAAAAGAATATCAGGTGTGCCAGAAGCTTTCATGTTCTTAAGAGGAAAGCTTAGACAAAGACTCTTATCAGTACAGAAGCAATAAAAGAGAAAAGAGAGAGGTGTTCATTAAATCTGAAGCTAACAAGTGTGATTTTATCTTACTTCCAAAGCAGCAGATCAGTTTCTGGCAGTCAATAAAGGGGAAAAATACAGAGACGGAATCAAACTATTAATTTTTTAATGTATTATTACACTTTCCCCCAGTTGAAAGTAATTATTTGCCCTGTCTTATCCTTTGAAAGTAACTTATGAGCAATTGCCTGCATCAGTAGAATAACATAAAGGAAATTCACAGTACTTCATAGTAGAACAGAGAGCTGAAAGAACTTTATAAAATTAGGACCCCAAACTAGTGGTAAGGGGGGTAGCCAACAATCAGCATTCTGAGGGAGAGTAGAGGCAGGGAGTGCATTTTCCCTGCCATTGCTCTGATAAAGTACACATATTTGATTGCAGAGCTTTTCAGCAATGGAAGAAGTTTTTCCCCAAAGGAGTGTTGATGAGCAGTAAGACAAATATGCCTTAAGGACCGAGTAAACGCCACTCTGAGAGCAACTCACATGTATCCAAGGGCACTGATGGGCAAAGACAAACCTCACAGGTCTTGAGCATCAAAAGGAATAGCTAAGGATTAAGAAGTTCTGTCTCCAGGGTGAATTTCTGTCGATTTTTCTTTTCCAGTCCTGATTTATAACCCCCAACTTCTAGAGCAGGGCTGTCAAGAATTTTGACGTTTTGTGTCAAAAATGCCAGTTCATCTGAAGGGAGGCTTCTGATAAGAAGGGTGATTTTTAAAAGACTTATTGTCAGGAAGATATTTTGTAACTTTGGCTTATGTAAAAACATTTCAACTTGACATTTCCTACAGGAATTGTTTTGCATCTGCTGTTCAAAGCAAATTTTGAAATATGAAACATTTTGAAAATCCTCAAAATTAAAAAGTAATGTAAATAAAAGCACAATGTTTCAAAGTGAGGAAATTACACACAAATCCATTGATTTTTTTTTTAATGCAAATTTCTGCTTTTCAACTAGATTCAGGACACCAGGCCTTAGGAAAAGCTGAGGACCTCCTTATGGAATAAGGTTTCCCGAGCCAGAACTGTTATGGATAAAATTTAATGTCTAATCTCTTGCCTGTTTTATCTCCTCACAGTTCAGAGATCCCTTGTTAATTACCCCATATATATATCCAGACTGTATTCCCCTAATTAACTCCCCGAGTCTTTGTACCCCTCTCCTGTTATGAGCGTTCTGTCAACTTACCGAATTTGTTGCCTTTAGTAGTTTAAGAGTATGTTCAGTCCCCTTTTCCCACTGCGTCGGGCCTTTCCAAAGCTGCTCCCAGAAAACCACTCCCAGAGGAGGCCTCCGATTTCCCAGAGGGCCAAGCGAGCGTTGACTAATAATTATCGGACTTCTACGCACAACAGAATGGACTCTGACAACGAGCCAAGGACAAAGATGACCAAATAATCTACACACACCTGTAGGGAAACCTTCAGAGGACTGGAGGGGACTCTTAAGAACTCTGAAGGTGATCGCCATAAACTTAAGAGAGCAAGAGTACAAAGAGACCCCTAGACCAGCGAGCTACGAACGAGTCTCGGGACGTATCCCGTGAGGGTGCAGACTCCGATTCTGCCGTAGTCGACAGGATCGTCTACCCCTCCTCCGGGACGTCGACTCAACTGGGAGCAGCGGCGGCGTCGCGAACCCCGAGCCCCCACCCCCATAGGCTTTCTTTATAATAAAGGCCTGTCAAGAAAGGAGCACAAGGTCTCCTGGCCCTTTATTTCCAACAATTTGGGGGCTCGTCCGGGATCGGCCACGCCTACGAGGACCGGAGAGGACTGGCCACCCTCCTCGAGCCTTCGTGGGACAGCTGGCCCCATCCGGACGACGAGGACAGCCTACGGAGGAGGAGTCGACGACCAACGAGCGCCGGACTGGTGAGACCCTCCGGCGGCGGGATACGGGAGACGAGCGAGTGTGTGAGTGAATGAGACAGGGGCCGGCAGCTCGGACCCCCGAAGCGAGTGGGACCCCCTAGTACCGCGGTTCCGGACTCCCGCGAGGGGAACGGGGGGAAGCGAAAGAGGCCCGGTTCGGGGCCCAGAGAGGCGAGTGAGACGTCTCCCTCCAGGGATAGCCGGGTGGCTTCCCTGTGTACGGTGTGAGGTGGAGGGAGGGAGGACCCCGGGCCCCCGCTAAGACCGAGCCTCACGGGAGGTACGGGGAGGGAGTAGGGGCCAGGGTGGGCCCCCGAGACCTCCGTTAGGACCCGGCCTCATAGGTCAGGACCCAGGAGCGGCCGAAAGGGGGTAGCGCTGACCCCGCTGGGATCGGGCTCTGGGTTCCTGGGAAGGGGGGTTGCGGACTGGGGGAGGGATTAGCCCGTTTGAACCCCACTCCAAGAGCTTCCCGACCGAGGGGTAGCCGCTGGGACCCAACCCGAGGAAAAGGGTGTGGGAAGGGACCCCTGGGTTTTATTTAAGTTCAGGCAGTTTCCTTAGGGAAGAGGCCCCGGGACGGGAGACTGCGGGTTTTTAGTTTCTGTGGGCCGGTCAGTGATAGGCCACAGGAGGTATAAGTTTTTCTGTTGGAAATCAGTTGTAAAAGGAATAAGTTTAGTTTCATTTGTGTTGCCCGTCAGTTGTTTTACGTTCGGGTAGGGGCACGTTAGATTTCTTTTTTGCTAAGATGGGACAGTGTGGGAGTAAGAAGTCTTCCCGTGGAAAGAGAGCTAAGAAGGTCAGGAACATTCCCCCGGATAGCCCCCTCGGGAGAATGTTAGATGAGTGGGAAAGGAATGAGTTGACACGGGACTTAGACAAGATTAAAATGATTCATTTCTGTATGGAAATATGGCCAGAATTAGGTATCAAGTGGCCATGGTTCGGGTCAGCAGATGTTTGGATGTGCAATCAATTGAAGGAAGGCTTAAGTAGCCAACCCGAACCAGATAGGGACCAACTAGTGTATGCGGAATGCTGGGTAAGGGAAAGACCTGGTGTGAAGTCAGCAAGAATGTGTAAATTGAAGGAACATAAGGGGGGAGAAGAAGGGGAAAGGGAGGAAAGAAGTAGAAACTGGGATCCTTTGGATCATTTGCCTCCTCCCCTCGAACCTCCCTCGCGACCCCGAAACCCCATTCCACTACCCCCTCCTCCGGACTCTACCCCCGTACCTTTGTCTCCACCCCAGATCCCACTCCTAACCCATGTTTCTTCTTCACCCAATTTTTCACCGTCCCCGTCTGACCAGTCAATACCTGCTACGCCACCTCAGGCGATTCCTTCTGCTCCCCAGACGCCTTTTGCTCTAACTCTTGTCCCGATGTTCTCTTCCCCTTCTCAGGTTCCCCATCTTTCACCCCCACCACCTATCACTCCCATAACTTCTGTTCCCCTAACTCCTAAGGACCAGTCCCAAGCCCCAGCTTCTTCCCTAGTCACCGATCCTCTCTCTACCCCCGTCCTTCCCCCTTATACCCCGAGTCCCTCAGTTCACTCTGGACATCTATCAGCGAAATCGACCACGCAGATGTCTCAATCCCCCTCACCGAAGGTGGTCCCTAAGCCTCCCTTACTATGGGAAAAATCTCAGCTTGTAGCGAATAACGAGACTGAACCTAAAGAGCCATCACCACCTCAGACCTGTAATGAAATCCCAGGAGAGAGTTTAGACAAGGGCCCGTATTGCAATACTCGATCTCGGACCCTGCAGACCGACAGACTATTCCCTCTGAGAGAGGTACCCATGGGGGGAGTCCTCGGGGGAATAGGGTATGTAAATGCACCTCTAACCTCTTCAGAGGTAAGAAGTTTTAAAAAGGAGCTAAGTAACCTGGTAGAAGATCCGGTCGGGGTAGCACAGCAGGTTGATCAATTCCTGGGTCCCAATATCTACACCTGGGGGGAGCTCACCTCCATTTTAAGAATCCTGTTTAGTCCGGAAGAGGTGAAGTTAGTTCGGGCAGCAGCAGTGAAGATTTGGGACAGGGAGAATCAGACCGGGGTCACTGCAGAGTGTAAGCTACCAGTCAATGATCCGGGCTGGGACCCCAATAGGGAGCGGGATAGACGGAATATGGAGGAATACCGAACGTTAATGATCAGGGGAATTAGGGAAGCTGTTCCAAAAGGAACCAACTCAAAGTTGGCATTCGATTGCTGCCAGGAAAAGGATGAGACTCCAGCGGCTTGGCTAGGGAGATTGAAAAGGAGTTTCCAGCAATATTCCACCATAGACCCAGAGAGTAGAGAGGGCCAAGTACTGCTAAAAGTTCAATTTGTGTCCAAGGCATGGCCGGATATCAGGAGGAAACTAGAAAAGTTGGAAGACTGGCAAGAGAAAGGGATTAATGAGTTGTTGAAAGAGGCTTTGAAAGTGTACTTGCGTAGGGAGGAGGAGAAGATGAGGAATAAGGCCCGTATGATGGTGGCGGTGGCAAGGGAAAGTGTGGGGACAAAGGAAAGTGTAGGGATAAAGAAGGAACCAGCAGGGGGAGCGGGAAGTTCGAATCCACCTGGAGGACATAAAGCTTCAGCAGCACATGGCCATATGAAACCTAGGCAGCCCAGAGATCTAAAATGCTATTACTGTGGAGAGAGTGGACATTTTAGGAGGGAGTGTGAGAAAGCCGCCCGAGATGAGGTTATGATAAGAGAACAGGAAGCCTTGGAAAAAGTGTTAAGAGGGGAAGATTAGGGGTGTCAGGGGCTCTACGTTCTAGGGGACCCCGTGTACCATCCTATAGAGCCCTTGATAACTTTAGAGGTAGGTCCCCACTTTCAAGAGTTTGAGTTTTTAGTTGACACTGGAGCAGATCGATCTAGCATAAATGCAGTTCCACGCGGAGTAAAAATTGGGGATAAAACATGTGAGCTCGTAGGGGCGGAAAGCAGACCTTTTTTTGCATCGGTATTAGAGAAAGTACTGGTAAGAGGGAACTCACAAATAAGCCAAGTAGACCTGGTCTACCTCCCAGATCTAGATACCAACCTGTTGGGGAGGGACATCCAAATCCAACTAGGAATAGGGATAATTCCCCAGGGAGGGAGAATGGTAGTAAAAATGTTTAAGCTGACTGAAGTGGAATTGGGAGAGATAGATCAAGGAGTCTGGGCTGAGACAGGGAAATATGGAAAATTAGACATTCCTCCCTTGAAGGTACAAATGACAGAAGGACCCCCCGTACAAGTCAAACAGTATCCACTATCGCTAGAAAGTAGAAGGGGGCTGGAGCCCATTATTGAATCCTTGCTGAGTGAAGGGATCCTAGAGTCCTGCATGTCACCCCATAACACCCCAATTCTGGCCGTCCGAAAGGCAGAAGGAAAATATCGATTAGTACAAGATCTTAGAGAGATCAACAAGAGGACCATCACAAAACACCCTACAGTACCAGACCCGTACACCCTCCTAAGTAAAATTCCTTGTTGCCACGCCTGGTTTACGGTGGTAGATCTGAAAGATGCTTTCTGGGCCTGCCCATTAGCCCCGGAATGTCGGGATTGGTTTGCCTTCCAATGGGAAAACACCGAAGGGAGTAGGAGAATGCAGCTGAGATGGACTCGGTTGCCGCAGGGCTTCTGCGAGTCCCCTAACCTTTTTGGGCAAACTTTAGAAAAGATATTGGAAGTATTTGCCCCAGAAGAAGGAGTCCAGATCCTACAATATGTAGATGACCTTCTAGTCTCTGGGGAGGATCAAGAACAGGTCCGAAGGACTAGCATAAAGTTATTAAATTATTTGGGGGAAATTGGGCTAAAAGTATCAAAAAATAAATTGCAGTTTATGGAACCCCAGGTAATATATCTAGGACATATGATTGGACCGGGGTACAAGAAACTAAATCCTGAAAGGATATCAGGAATTACCTCCCTCCCGCCCCCCAAAACGAAGAGGGACATCAGAAAATTATTAGGCCTATTTGGTTACTGCAAATTATGGATAGAAGGTTACACACAAAAAGTCAAATTTTTATATGAAAAGCTAGTTCTCCCGGACCCAGTAGGATGGACAAAAGAAGATAATGAAAAGCTAGAAGGGCTCAAGCAGGCACTTATTTCAGCGCCAGCCCTGGGACTGCCAGATCTGAAAAAAGAATTCCATCTATTTATCAATACAGAGGAAGGGATAGCCCATGGGGTATTAACTCAGGAGTGGGCGGGTTTTAAGAAGCCCATTGCTTATTTGTCAAAACTCCTAGATCCAGTAGCTCGGGGATGGCCCACTTGCCTCCAAGCCATTGCAGCCACAGCCCTTATTGTAGAAGAAGCCAACAAACTAACATTTCAAGGGAAAATTAGGGCATATACCCCCCATGACATCAAGGGAACCCTTAGCCAAGGGGCGCATAAGTGGCTCTCAGACGCCCGGATATTGAAGTATGAAATCATGCTGATGAGCTCAGACCACCTAGAGCTAACGACCACCAAGCTAATAAACCCGGCCCAGTTTTTGTCAGGTGAACCGGCATCAGGCTTTGAACATCAGTGCATGGAGGTGATTAGCCTGCAGACGAAAGTGAGAGCGGATTTAAGTGATATACCCCTAGAACAAGGGGAAATATATTTCAGTGATGGGTCATCAAGAGTAGTAGATGGAACACGGAAATCAGGATATGCAATAGTGCAGGTATCTAGTAAAGGAGATCTAGAGGTTCTAGAAAAGGGGAAATTGCCAGCACAGTGGTCAGCACAGCTATGTGAAATATATGCTCTAAAGAGAGGGTTAGAGCTCCTAGACAAGAAGAGTGGAACCATCTTTACCGATTCTCGGTACGCTTTTGGTATAGTCCACACCTTCGGAAAAATTTGGGAAGAAAGGGGCTATTTGAACTCGAAAGGAAGAGATCTAGTACACAGGGAGATGATCCAATCCCTCCTAGAAGCATTAAAAGGGCCTGAAGAAATTGCGGTAGTGCATGTGAGAGGACATAGGAAAGGTGATTCCTTAGAAGTAAGGGGGAACCGAGCGGCCGATTTAGCGGCAAAAAGAGCAGCTCAAGACCCAGAGGAGTCAATCAAAATCCTGAAACTAACCCGGGCAACTGAGACAAACAGGGAAGAGAATACCATGCAAGAAAAACTAATATTTACTGAGCAGGAACAAAAAGCAATAAAAGATCTAAAATTACAACAAGGGCCCCAAGGGGAGTGGATACTTCCAGATGGGAGAAAGTTTATATGTAAGGCCCTAGCACGGAGACTCCTAGCTGAAATGCACCAACTTACCCATTGGGGAACCCAAGGGCTCTGTGATCATTTCTTGAGAAACTATGCGTGTAAAGGGGTATATGACATCGCGAGAGCTGTCACTCAGGGCTGCATAACGTGCCAAAAAGTAAACCAGAAAGTAATGAGGAAACCTATAGCAGGTGGGAGAGAACTGGCCGAGAGGCCATTCCAGAATGTGCAGATTGACTTTACAGAGATGCCCCCAGCAAGGGGATATAAACACCTTTTGGTAATCGTAGATCATCTGACCCACTGGCCTGAGGTTTTCCCCACTCGCAACGAAACCTCAGGGACAGTGGTAAAAATATTACTAGAGAACCTTATCCCCCGATACGGGCTAGTAAATAACATCGACTCCGACCAAGGCCCTCACTTCACAGCCCGCATTCTGCATGATATTACTGAAGCCCTGGGCATTCGATGGAGGTTACATACCCCGTGGCACCCCCAAAGCTCTGGCAAAGTCGAAAGAATGAATAAGACTATCAAGACCACCCTTACAAAACTAACTCTAGAGACGGGCCTCGATTGGGTACAGTGCCTTCCTCTAGCGTTACTACAAATAAGAACCCGCCCTAGGGCAGACCTCGGAGTATCCCCCTATGAAATGTTGTTTGGCCTCCCATTTTTACTCTCCCCTTATAGTACTGCTCAATATGTAGAAGGGGAGGAAGCCTCTCGGAAGTACTTAGAAACTATTGTAAAAACGCTAGAACAACTTAGGAAAAAGGGGTACCTCCCTCAGACTCCTCCCTTAGAAGTATGCACCCATAACATTAATCCTGGTGACTGGGTTTTAATTAAATCATGGAATAATGTTCCTCTTACTCCCCGATTTGAAGGACCATATCAAGTCCTGCTCACCACTCATACTGCGGTTAGGACTCTGGAGAAGGGGTGGACACACATCTCGAGAGTCAAAGGGCCTGTGAAACCCCCGAGTGAGGACACCGATTCCACAGAAACCACCCCAACCTGGACTGCTTTTCCCGCTGGAGCTCTAAAGGTGAAACTGAGAAAAACCCCTAAGAACTGATAATAGCAAAACCACGCCAGTAACTTCTGCTACCAGTATAATTTCTACAGACAGAACTAGTTATAAGTAAGGAAGTTCGTAAGTTTTCCGAATATGTTCTAACTGTTATTAGTGTTTGAAACCCCCAAGAAACAGCTGCACTTTCTTAGAAGTATATCGCATACCTTTCCTGGGACAAGTACCCCTCAGGAGAAAAAC
Organism: Lonchura striata; assembly: GCF_050655825.1. Taxonomy (NCBI): domain Eukaryota; kingdom Metazoa; phylum Chordata; class Aves; order Passeriformes; family Estrildidae; genus Lonchura; species Lonchura striata. Next base: position 105,555,996 of record NC_140703.1, on the reverse strand, counting down.
AAATTCCAAAAGAGGGAGAAACGGGAGGGAAGCAGGGAGGACAAGGATTCGGCTCCCCAGTACAAAACCCAGGAGACAATTCCAGGAGGCAAGACCGGGGGAGGTCGAGGATAATGGCTCCTACCGGACTCCTGAGAAAAAGGGGTCAACCCTCCATGAAAGCACTAATAATAGTAATAATGTGCTTCTACGGCACGGGAGGAATAGACTCCTGTATCAAGTGCTACCATCCATTGTACGATGGGGAGAACTTGGAATCTCTGATTAGAGTACACAGCAACCTGAGCCCTTCCTGCTATAATCAGTCACAATTAGAGACCTGCCAAGAGGGAGGGAAGATCTATTGGATCACCAAGAACACAGCCTCGTTTAGGCAACGGATCCTAGGGGAGTGTCCCATGAAAGATACTTGGTTATGCTTTGAAAAGAGAGGAATAATAAAAGGAGAAATAGACATCATTAAAGAAAGAAAGGTGGATATGACAATTAGTAACAGGGAGTGGGAAGATCTAAGTGGTAAAAATCTATTCATTGACTTAATGGAAAAGATCAGCAAAGAACTAAACATTACCAGATGCTGGGTTTGTGGGAGTACACAAATGTCAGATGTATGGCCTTGGGAAGGCATAAGCCTTAAACCTCGGGAAATTTTAGAAATCCAACTATCGGGGGGAACAAATGATGTCAGGCTATAGAAGAAAGGAAAAGTGGGAATTGAAAGGCGATGTGATTGGGGAGGAGTGTATCCTACGGACGGGAAGCCGGTTTCGCACCTCAGTAGGCAGGTTAGCCTGTAAAAGATACTTGCTAACAAAAGGAACACCTTTCCTTACTCGATGGGTTCCCCAAGAACCCAACAGATACTGGAGTTTAAATAAAAAGGAGAGAGGGTGCATATACCACGAAGGTTATCGTTTATTCGAATGTGCAGAAAAAGGAGCAAATCCATTCAAGGGAACTCGCTCCATATCAAAATATTGGGAGCTTCCACACATAACTGATGAAAGTTTCTGGAGAGCTCCAGGGAACTTCTTCTGGATTTGCGGGAAAGCAGCTTATACCCAACTACCAGGGGATTGGACGGGCAGCTGCACAATGGGAGTTATAAAACCAGCTTTCTTCCTACTCCCCAAAGAGGCAGGTCCAGGGTTGGGAGTCCCTTTATATGATAATCTAGAAAATCCAACAAAAAGAAAGAAAAGAAGTCTTATTAACCTAGGAGCAACCCAAGAATGGAAAGGAGAAACCTGGACACCAGAGAAAATTATCAACACCTATGGGCCCGCTACTTGGGCACAAGACGGCTCGTGGGGGTATCGAACCCCCATATATCTGTTAAATCGTCTAATAAGACTACAAGCCGTGATAGAAACTATTTCGAATAGGACAGCCCTGGCCCTAGAACATGTCAGTGACCAACTCTCCCAGACTCGAACAGTAGTGTATCAGATAAGGCTAGCTGTTGATTACCTATTGGCGGATGAAGGAGGAATATGCGGGAAGTTTAACACTACTGAGTGCTGCCTTGAAATAAATGATAGAAGTGAAGTCATTCGTAACATCTCCAAAGAAATTAGAAAAATTGCACATGTAGGAACCCAGGAGTGGACCCCACTAATTAATTCAGACTGGTGGGACAATTTTTGGTCTTGGAAAAGTAACTGGTGGAAAAAAGCAGCTTTCTTTGCTATAACCGGATTAGTTGGATTAATGTTTCTTCCTTGCCTCATACCCTGTTTAAGCAAAATAATTATATCAATAATCCGATCTAGCTATATGATTCCCACTACCCTAGAAACCTCTCAAAATAATAAGCAGACCAAAGTAATGATGCTAAAAAGTACAGAACAGGAAGCAGCAAAAGAAGCATATGAGCAATACCAAAGAGCTAAAAAGGGTTTATGTTCAGGAGCCAGAAGTGGCTAATTGACGCGGGCTTACGCCCGGTCAAAATAAGAGAGGGGGGAATTGTTATGGATAAAATTTAATGTCTAATCTCTTGCCTGTTTTATCTCCTCACAGTTCAGAGATCCCTTGTTAATTACCCCATATATATATCCAGACTGTATTCCCCTAATTAACTCCCCGAGTCTTTGTACCCCTCTCCTGTTATGAGCGTTCTGTCAACTTACCGAATTTGTTGCCTTTAGTAGTTTAAGAGTATGTTCAGTCCCCTTTTCCCACTGCGTCGGGCCTTTCCAAAGCTGCTCCCAGAAAACCACTCCCAGAGGAGGCCTCCGATTTCCCAGAGGGCCAAGCGAGCGTTGACTAATAATTATCGGACTTCTACGCACAACAGAATGGACTCTGACAACGAGCCAAGGACAAAGGTGACCAAATAATCTACACACACCTGTAGGGAAACCTTCAGAGGACTGGAGGGGACTCTTAAGAACTCTGAAGGTGATCGCCATAAACTTAAGAGAGCAAGAGTACAAAGAGACCCCTAGACCAGCGAGCTACGAACGAGTCTCGGGATGTATCCCGTGAGGGCGCAGACTCCGATTCTGCCGTAGTCGACAGGATCGTCTACCCCTCCTCCGGGACGTCGACTCAACTGGGAGCAGCGGCGGCGTCGCGAACCCCGAGCCCCCACCCCCATAGGCTTTCTTTATAATAAAGGCCTGTCAAGAAAGGAGCACAAGGTCTCCTGGCCCTTTATTTCCAACAAGAACCATGCTGGAGATTATGGTTTACAGCAGTTTCCTGGAGGGGAGAGCAGGGATCTCTTCAGAAGTTACTGATGTTAATCTGACTGGGGTTTTTCAGGCACTCTGCCCTTAATGACTCAGACTGCTTTTTTCACAACAGTCAGGTGCTGGGCAGGACACATCGTGCATTTCTTCCAGCAGGTCACAACACGAGAGAAATATTTTCTGCTCTCCCTGTACTGCTATTACTGGGAAGAAAAAAAAAAAAACCAAAACCAAACTCAAAACCAGAACACACACACGCAACTGCAAAACTGTAGTATAATATTATAATTAAAATATTATAATATAATTTAAAACCCAAACCACAACATGTTCCAAAACTAGGGATATACTGTTTTGTGGAGCAAGCAGAGCAGCCACCAACAATCAAGGAGAATGTGTATGAATGCAAAATATTGTCAGCATGGGATTTAGTCACCATGGCAGTGAGACTGCCTGTGCCAGCAGCCCAGGCAGGGGTGAAATCCTGCACTGCCTACCTACAAAATCAGTGCCGAAACTCTACTTTTTACCCTCACATAAAGACAGCCTGTGAAAAAACTTAAAGCTCCTACTTGTTTTTTTTCCCCCTCTAAATAATTAATTTTTTTTTTTTTTGAAAGTTACAGTCAGGAAAAAAGCTGTTTTCCGTTTCTTGCTGTTTGACAGCTGCCCAGCGCTGTAGCTTTGGCGTGCTGGGCAGCGGCGGTGGGACCGTCCCTGCCAGCTCCGCAATTCCCAGGAACGCTGGGACAGCTGACCATGGCACGGGTCTTTGGGCTAAAGCTGCATGAGTTTATTAGGTGGGCAAAAGTAAAACCAAAGACCCCTGTCTCAGGACACTGCTCTACCGATGCAAATGCACGTACTGGATCAAGGTGAATTCCATCAGCATCTGTTTCAGGAAGGAAGGAGATAATTTATGAACTGCACTGCTGGGCACTTTCTCCTTATTTCTTGAATCACTTTCAAAACAGCTGTTACTTATTCTTCTTACATTTCATCAGCTCGGGACTGGGAATAGATATATTCCAGAGTTCCTGAGGGGACAAAAATCATTATACAGAGATTGTGAAAAAACAAAAAAAGGAAAGAGAAACAGATGTTTTGCATGCTAGTGAGGCAAAGTTGTAGGAAGTGATCATTTTATTAGCCTGACTTGAGAAAACTGGGAAAAAACAGGAAAGCTTTTAGATGTAAGGACCATCAGAGGCAGCAGTGTGCATGTCAGTGACATGGATCACACTGTAACCTTAGGCAGCAATTAAGCTCAAAGGGCAGAAGTAATTTTAACACAGTGAGCTAGACTATAGAGAGAACTTTTCAATATATCTTTCTCTTGTCTTGACAAATTCATTAAATATTTCCAGATACTTCTTGCATTCCTGATAGATTGTTTCTCTCCTCCCCTCATAATTTTATTTTCTTAGAATATATTTTTGTTTCACAAGATACATTTTTCATGTTAATGTGTGAGTTGCAGGGTGTGTGGTCTATCTGAGACCCAAGCCAGCTTTTCTACTCTTGCTTGGCAGTTCCCATGGCAGCATCTGTTATCTCTCCCTTAGTCTAACATCTCTCTGATTTATCTCTACTTGCCTCTTCTATTATATCCTCTTGCCACCAATTTCCTCTCTTCCAGCATCTGACAAGTTGACTAGCACCTTCATACAGCAACTATCACAGCTCCCCCAGCATCCTTCAGCTCTTGCTGACAGCTGAATAATGTGGTACCTGTCCTGGTTCAGAACTGTCATTCCTGCATAATAATTTTCAGAGGAAAATTTCTCTGATGCCCTTTGTTTCTTTTCCCTCTCTCTCTCAATTCTACCTAGTCAGTTTACAGTTTCTCTGATATTTACACCCCATCAATTCATTCTGACTTTGTAAGTGGAAGCAAGAATTTGAGTAAGTTCCACCCGAATGTTAAGCTGTGTGTTTGGGGGTAGGGGGAAGGTGTTCAAGTCTCACGACAGAAAATTATTACCTTGTCTGACTGACAGGTAATACTTAGGGGCCAATTTTTGCAGTGCAAGCATATGCATGTCCAGAAAGTAATTTGTATAAACATTTGTCAACAATTGCTTGGAGTTTACTATGACTGAAAACATTCATGACAGTAAAGCGAATTCAGTGAAATGCTTGCAAAAAGCTACACTGTTATCTCTGTAGAAAAAACAGAAACCTCAAAATACTTGGTATTTAAGTGTTAAATTATTTTAATAATTCAAAATTTTCTTCAAGTCTTATTTTCTGAAAAATCTTAGATTTCACTCAAAATAAAAGTCCAATTGTAAAAGATATTTTTGTCCCAAAAATATTGAAAATGCAATCTATACCTAAAGAAAAAACAAAACAAAACAAACAACCAAAAAAATTTAACAGAACACTGTAAAAGAAGTATATATACATATGCGTACATGTATATGTGTATATGTGTATATGTGTATATATTTAAATTTCACTGTTGTCTGAATTAGGTTTGTATTAGTCCAATAAACTAGAATACTGGAGAAAATGTATTCAAACCAAAAGCATATTTTTAATAATTCTTGGCTATTTTTGCAACACTTGACAAACCTGTTTCCTTTTTAAAAGCCAGGTATAATGCCTCATGTTTAAAAATGGCCATAGAGCACAGCATTGTCCATACTCAGCATGGCTCCCAAACACACACATGTACTCCTGGCCCCTGCAGTTCTGGAAGAAGGGATGTCTCCCTTGCCTTCACTCACTTTTTCCTGCAGTTCTCACTGCCACTGGTAGATTTGTGGAAGCAGTCTCTATCCCACTGGAGGTCTTTTGCCCTGCGTAAAACTAGGAGGAGCTGAGTGCTCCCTGAGCAAGCAGAATCAGAAGTCACCTCGGGAGATCAGAACCAAGCCTGTGCCCAGGAAGCTCACTGCTCTCACGTGCCAGTGCCCCTTCTCCACCCAGCCCTATCACCAGGACACCCAGGGAACAGAAGGTGATGCTGGCTTGAAGAAACACCTCTTGTCATGCTGGATTTCACAGAATTACAGACTGGCTGAGGGCTTCTGAGCACAGGCAGCACCCTCAGAGAGAATCTGTTCTGCTCCCCTGCTCAGGGCAGGGGCACTGAGAGCAGGGTGCTCCAGGCGTGTCCAGCAAGGTTGGAGACAGAAAAGGAAGACAAATGTTTTAGAAAGGCAGAGTTCAGGCATAGCACACAATGTGAGCTCCACTGAAACTGGAAGACAGGGTTGTTTTCATGAAAAGATTTCACTTAAACAAATATGTGGCATTTATGATGACAAAATTATTAAGTTAAAAGTTCTAACAGCATGTACTCTCGATTCCCTTCTACAATTCTTCATTCCTTCTTACATTCCTCAGAATGCCAGTATATTTTTCTTCTTGTTCTCCTTTTCTTTAAAAAAGATAACCAAACAAAACAAGAGAATAACATCTGTAATTTTGTAAAGAAATTGACTTTTGATCCTATTCTTTTGCATCTTATTTTTGTAAGGGCCAGTCATAAATCAAACTGCCACTTCCTTTTTTCTTTTCTATGAAGTGGTAAAAAGTGGAGTTTCCATAGCTAGAAGTGTAGTGGTGTAGACATAAATATCATATCCTTAGCCATCCTAGGAATACTTACTCCAAGATGTGTTTCTGGATCCTTTAGAGTAATAAATGTAGCAAATGAAAATGGGATGGGGGAAGCTTAAATGTGATGACCAATCACTCATTTATTCCCAGCACATGCAATGCACTTCAGAAAAACCACAGTGGTCATAATTTAGGGGACATTGTCATGTACTGGAGAACCTTTAAAGCCATTAAAATGAAAATACAAGCCATTAAAGCTGTTCAGTTTTTTTTAAATTTAGCTTCCTGTTTAAGGCACAGACACTGAGGATGGCAGTTGTGTTATTCTGTGTGATGTCTAGCAAAGGGCCATGCTTTCAAGCTGCCTCTTCCTAGGGATAAGGAAAATCAACACAAGCAGAGCAGGCATCTTTCTGTGGTGCTGTGATTTATAATATTCATGCTAGGTAATTTGATCAGGTATTAAACATCTACACATGAAATAGTCTCAGTCTCCCTTTTGCAGCAAAAGGATTTTTATTTGATACTGATGCCTTGTGTAGGCTGACTTAAAACAGAGGCTAGATGGAGCTAAATAAAGCAGTTATTTATTAGGAGGTCTCAATAGATTTACCTTGGGCAGCACAAGAGCCCAGCCAGGGCTACACCCAAGATGAACCAAAATGGCCACAAAATAGATGACTGGTCACGAGATCTCTCACTTTTATAAGTTCTGGTTCATTAGCATATTGGAGTTAATTGTTCAATTACAGCTTTAGGTTATTAAGTCCCATCCTTCTTGTTTTTCTCTCTTCATTCTGACATTGTTTATGGTCTTGGGTCTGAGATTTGGATCATTTGTCCTTGGTCCCCAGCTAGAGAAGGAATTATTTTGTTTCCCTACTCTGTGGAAAGAGCTCACCATCCCTTAATATGAAGCTCAGAAGTATACAGCAAAGCACTACAAAACCTGAAAAATATAACAGCCAAAACCTGAGGCATCAATACCAAAACAATAAACAGCTTAACATGTTGGGTAGAGTTGAAGATCAGAAGGTTTTTGGCAAAGGAGGACCAGCCTATGTCCTGTGCAGGAGGAAAGGGCCAGACCCAGAGAGGGGCAGAGCTGAGGCAGGGCAGGAGGGGTTGGCTGGACAGCCTGGCACTGGCACTGCAGCTGCTACACAGAGCTTGCAAATAAAGAGCTTTTGTTTTGCAGCCAGTTGAGGAACTGGATGTGATTTTTACAGGCGAGCTGTAAAAATCCTATACACAGAAGTGTATTTTCCCACAGAACAATATGGTTCATAAATTACTCTAGAGCCACAGATAAAAAGAATGTGAGACATGCAAGGTGCACCATGCATATGTTTCTGAAAGCTAAGCAGTAAATCTAGAGACAAAGGATCAGATGGATGCCCAGTAAAGTGATTTGTTTGTACAAACTGTCTGGAGGAAATAAAGATTGTAAATCGGTGTCCTTTAGAATCAATATCTTTCCATGTGTATCTGCTGAGAAATGATGGCTTTTGCTTATGTAGCACTTCACTTATCATGAAGACAAGAGTTTTCAAAGGCTACTGGACTTCATTGACACATAATTTTTTTAAGTCTCTTACAATCACAACAAACAGTGTCACACAGCATGGAAAAAATTCCCTGCATCGGGTATTATTCTTCACAAGAAAGCTATACTGTAGTTTAAATTAGCTAGGTGCTTCTGACCCCCTATTTAAAATGCGTTTGCACTGACATCCCAAGAAAAGAGTTTTGTTATTTAATTGCACTGTCAGTGCCAATGCTTTCAGCTAAACCCATTTGGAGTTAGACCTTTTAATAGAAAGTGACAATTTAAATTGCCACGGTAGCAGCATAAATGGTGCTTAAAGTCATTATTAACCTGATGCTGCAGTTGGCTCCATACCAGTTTATTAAAGCAAAATCAAGGTGGAGGGAGGAGGGGAAGAGGAAATTAAATGATGAATTATTAATTTCTTTGGTATTCGCTGTAACAACAGTAGCTGTGATGAAGGAATTTGTCAGTGTGAGGGAGACAATGTGTAATCCCGTCCTCCCTTTGCCTTGAACAGCATCCCTGGCGGAGGAATCGGCGGCTCGGGTTTGGGCTGGCTGTCCTACTCTCCTCGCCCACAGGGTGGGCATTTTTGGGTTTTGTCCGGCTGCGGGGGTTTGGCGGGACACCAGTCACAGTGAGCACGAAGCTCGGGGCAGACGCCCGTGTTTAGCTCCGTGCTGGTTTGAGGCAGCCGGTGCCGGGAGCGGCCGGAGCGGCTCCCACCGCCCGCGGGGCTCCCCAGAGGGGCGCTCCGAGATGCGGGGAGCCGAGCGAGGCCCGGGCAGCGGCTCTGCCGCAGGTCCGGGGCTGTGTTTGCCGGGGCAGTGGCTCTGCCGCAGGTCCGGGGCTGTGTTTGCCCGGGCAGCGGCTCTGCCGCAGGTCCGGGGCTGTGTTTGCCCGGGCAGCGGCTCTGCCGCAGGTCCGGGGCTGTGTTTGCCCGGGCAGCGGCTCTGCCGCAGGTCCGGGGCTGTGTTTGCCCGGGCAGCGGCTCTGCCGCCGGTCCGGGCGGAGCGGGCCGGTCCCTCCCTGCCCGCAGGTCGGGGCGGACCGGGCCGGTCCCTCCCTGCCCGCAGGTCGGGGCGGAGCGGGGCCGGTCCCTCCGTGCCCGCAGGTCCGGACCGAGCGGGCCGGTCCCTCCGTGCCCGCAGGTCCGGACCGAGCGGGCCGGTCCCTCCGTGCCCGCAGGTCCGGACCGAGCGGGTCGGTCCCTCCCTGCCCGCAGCTCCGGGCGGAGCGGGGCCGGTCCCTCCGTGCCCGCCGGCCCGGGCGGAGCGGGTCGGTCCCTCCCTGCCCGCAGGTCGGGGCGGAGCGGGTCGGTCCCTCCGTGCCCGCAGGTCCGGACCGAGCGGGTCGGTCCCTCCCTGCCCGCCGGCCCGGGCGGAGCGGGTCGGTCCCTCCCTGCCCGCAGGTCGGGGCGGAGCGGGTCGGTCCCTCCGTGCCCGCAGGTCCGGACCGAGCGGGTTGGTCCCTCCGTGCCCGCAGGTCGGGGCGGAGCGGGTCGGTCCCTCCGTGCCCGCAGGTCCGGACCGAGCGGGTTGGTCCCTCCGTGCCCGCAGGTCGGGGCTGAGCGGGTCGGTCCCTCCCTGCCCGCAGGTCCGGGCGGACCGGGCCGGTCCCTCCGTGCCCGCAGCTCCGGGCGGACCGGGCCGGTCCCTCCCTGCCCGCCGGCCCGGCCTTATCCGGCACCGCCACCTGCCGACGGCGCCGGCGGCCGGGGAGGCGCCGCGGGGGCCGCGGAGCAGCTCGGGGCGCCGCGGAGGGGCTGGCACGGTGTAGTAGATAGGGAACAACAGCGCGGTGACCCGGGACAGCTGCAGCAGGCAGCTCTGGCTGCCCTGCTCCGCCGGAGCCCTCCCCTCTTCTCGCCCCTTCTGCCTCTCGCCGGCCTCAAAGAGGGGCACCGCAGGTCAGGAGCGCCACAGGCTTTCTAAGTAGACATCAGCTGGGAGAGCTGCCCAGCATTCCTCTGGTTTGGAGACATCCCTCACCACCTCTCCCCAAAGCTCTTGAAATGTCGGTTTGGTGCTCAAACCCGCTCTCTGCAGCATCACGCACTCATGGAGCCTCCTCCGTGGTGACAGAGGAGGAAAAGCTGAGCGCTCCTGAAGCGGCCATCATTTGCTTGGTCGGCAGAATTTAACTTGATCTTGGTTATGCCAACCAAAAGGAAACTCTATGATTTATGCCCCTTCAACTTGGCACCCCCGAGAAGGAACAGGACTCCTGATATCGGTTCCTTGTATTAATCCCACTAATAGGATCAGTGATTTAAGACTCACAAGCCTCTTAGTACTAATAAGCCAAGCAGCGGCAGCTCTGATAAGGCTTTGAATACAAGAATTTACTCTCTCTTGCAATGGAGAAGAAAAGCCCACCTGCAGGGAAGCAGCAGGGTGTGCTGGCACGGGGCTCAGTGGTTGAGATGGTATCCCCAGCACTGCTGGGGTAATGTGGCACTGCAGGAGAGACCCTGGGCATCTTCATTCAAAAGCCACCAGGGTGACTGAAGGATGGATTTGGCATCCTCAGCATTGATTCTCTCCTTTAGAGGTGCTCTTCTGGTGTCCAGCCTCCTGATTAGTATAGGCAGAGCTGTCAGGACGAGTTGCATGTTACCTGCCATTTGCATTACATCTCATTGCATGCTCTTCCAAAAATTATAAAGAAATAAATAGGAAGGGGAACAAATGTTATTTTTAGATGCTTGGATCTCAACTCTAAGAGGCTGCTCTGTAATCTGGAATCACTTTCAAGTTTCAGAGTCAAGATCACATTAATTTAGTTTTCTTTTATGTAAGAGCTGTGTCATACTGAAGAGACATCACTTGCCAAACCTTTTTGTCTTTCAAGTGCCAGTGTATTTCACAGATGGATGTGTATTCTGTGGGACATCACTCGTCCCACTTGTATTTATTTGAACATAGATGGTAAATCAAGTCCTTCCCCTCCCTGAGAAGCCAGATATGATCCTGCATGTATAGGGCTTTCTCTTTCCTTTAATGGTCTTCTTACATAGGGAAATGTAAAGGCAGCTGGTGCTTAGCTGCTGGTACACCTTTCCCAGCCTCATTGTCTCCCTGATGCAAGAAGGAAATCTCTTTTTATCCAGTCCTTTCTGTAACTGACCTCCTGCAATTGGCCAGGCTGGTACTTAGGTTTCATTTCATTGTCTTCAGCTCATTTCAAAAGCTCCCAATGAAGAAAAGGAGTATCTAGTCAGAAAAGGAGCTGTTGCTCAGCCACTCTTGGCAGCCCAGCAGCCATTCCTCCTTCCAGCCAAAGCCAGAGGGGGAGAGGGGGCTGGTTCCATCTCTGTGTGCAATTGTCAGGAGGCCCCCATGGTCCAGCACAAGTTGGGACTCCTGGGAAAGTGTCCAAACTGAGATCCTTCTTGCCAGCCTTGGCAGAGCAGGCACTTAATATCCAAGTTGTGGGGGAGGTTTTGGTCTGCACTTGCAGGTAAAGCTACCTGGCCTCAGCAGCATGGATCCATCATCCCCAACCTCACGCAGGAGCCAATCCTGCACTCCTGCTGGAATTCTCTTCAGGCTGGCACAGAAATGCTGGCACAGGACACTTGCAGCACAGGTTGTGTGTCTTTCTGCAGCAGTCAGCTTCTTCTGATCCTTCCCAGCCTCTGTGCCTGCACATGTGGAGTATCTGAATTTGTGGTGAGAGCCCTGAGCCCCAAGCTGCTCTAACGAGAGGAGGGTCAGGGCTCCTCTTGCCCTGCAGTGACCATGAGATGGTGTCGTGGCTTGCTGGGGTCTTTTTGCAAGGTGCTTGTTGTACTACAGGAAGATCTTTTGCATGGCAATACAGGGCTGTGGGGTGTTTTCTCCTGCATCCATGTTAGGTTTATTGTGATACTGGTCAACTGTCCAGTGTGGTGACAGCTTTGGGTACTGCTGCAAAGGAGCTCAGTGAGTCTGGACAAGTGCTGGCATTGCTCTGATTAGCCACAGAGAATTCACATTGCTCCATGCCAGAAACTTTTCAGCAAAACTGCTGCACTAAAAGCCTAAGAAATAAGGAATTGAAAGTTCTCTTTTAGTAAGCCAAGATAGGCAAAATGGTATTAATGATACCATAGTGACATTTTAAAATAGGGTAAATATATAAAGTATATATTCATTTTCCTGGTTTCAAGCACTTCTTTATTCTTAGCATTCTTTGCCTCTGCCAGTCATTTGACTGGCTGTAACATCCCAGCTTCTGTACCTGTGAGTGCTTGTTAATTATGATTCATGCTTTCAAATGGATACAATTCTGGCATTCTTTGTTTTTCTGGGCTGTGTCAAACAAAATATGTCCTATTTTTCTTAGAGCTAACTTTACAGTATCAGATTAACAAAAAAAAAAATTCTCATGCCAGTGCAAGAGAAAAATCGAGTCTGTGTTACGTCCTTCTTTTGTCAGTCATGAAGTGTCTTTTGATCTGTACTTGTTTCTGGGCACACCATCAGGCATAGATTCCCCTCAGGACCTGTGTAGCACCTGGGATTCACAAGACAATCAGTCTCAGGCAGCTTCTGTGCCTGGGTGTGAGCAACTGAACTAAGACCAAGAAATCTAAATAGGACAAAGCAGGATTTTGGACCCTGCGCTTGTAGGTTGTTCTTTGAGCTTCTAGCCAACTCGCTAGACTTTAGTTTAAAACTCTCAAAATGTGGCTTTCTGCTTCCTAGGGCAGGAGCACCTCTGTGGTCCCTCTTGGAGACACTCTAGTCAGGGCTGGTGCATTGTGTTGGGCTTTGATTACACAGCACAAGTTTTTCCATCAAAAACTTGATTTCAAGCACTTGGTTCCTCCAAAGAGACTCACTCAGAGTCCTCAGCCCCTGACCAGCACAGGAGCATTGGCCTCTCAGGGCAGTGGGTCTGACAGACATCTCCCAGCCAGGAGGCAAGAACAGGCACCACAATGGGAGTCACCTGAAGCTGTTGACACCCCACCCTTGGCTCCATGGTGGAGCTGGTTAAAATAAACCTCCAACACTGGTTAAACCACAGCAGGAAATAAGGTGAGAGACAGAGCAGGGGTGAGCAGTGGTGGTACATGGGGCTTGGCTCTGGAGAGTTGTGCTGCCACACCAGGGACAGCCCAGCACATGACCCTGCACTACCACAGCACTGGAGGAGTCTGTTCAAAGCTAGGGCACACATGCTCTAACTGTAATATAGGATTGTGTTTGTTGGTTTTAACTATTTTTTTCCTTCTTTACTTGTAATTCTGTAATTCTTTATCATGATTTTGCTTGGGCTTGTGCCGAGATGATTCTCAAATTTTTGTCTTCAATGGAACAGTAACATTTTTTCCCTATTTGCAGATTTCCAGTAAATATCACAAAAGTCTGAGTGGTACATGGCCTCTGAACCACCTGTGCTTGTAGTTTTTAAATGCTCTTGGCCTTGGCATCCAGGCTATGGGTGCCCTGGCTACTGTGTCCCACTGAGGGGGAAATCACCTATATGGGCTGCAGGCACCTGGGCAAGTAGAGGGTCCTTCAGCAGAGCAGTGAGGCTTCCACAGCTACAGAAATCCAAGAGGAAGAAGGGGAGATCCTAGAGGAGTGGGGGACTTAGTAATGTGAAGGAGCCTAGAGCTGGTAACTGCTCTTGGCCCTTCTTCACAGATGAATGATGCAGAATTGGGTGCATTTCTTTAGGGCACTGAATGTCTCTGGTACTCAATGTACAATTTCCTGATGAGTGGTTGAGGGACATCAGGTAGATGGAGAAAGCAAAAAACAAAACCAAACCAAAGGGAGATTGCTGGCTCTGCAGTGAGACACATTCTTACTGTGAAGAGTTGCCCAATGTCCCAATTCAGTGGGGCTGAATCACTGAGATGAGGAGTAAGTCAGCATTTCCTAAAGGTACCAGTGAGAGTGAACTAACAGGTATAAATGTCCTGAAGGTACCTGTGCCTCCTCCCTGGGAGGGCAGGTGCAGACAGAGGGCAGTGACATCCAGTAGCACCTCTGCCAGTTGTGGGACCTGCGGGCTGTCAACGCAGGATGGCCTGTGCCAGACAGACCATTGCCAGAGGAGCTCCCACTGCCCAGCTGGATTTAACTGGGCCAAAGCATTCGGAGAGCAGTGGGGAAAAGGGCCACACGCCCTCAGCTGCCCCAGCCGGCCGCTGCCTGCCCTGCCCAGGGAGCAGAGGCAGGGCAGGGCAGGGCAGGGCAGCGGCCCAGCTCAGGGACCCTCCCCGCAGCGCTGTGCCACGCTCACCCTGCCACTGGGAAGGGGGAGCTGGGGGTCTGCTGGGGCTCACACCGCCAAAGAGGCACCACTGATCCAGTCCCAACACCAGCAGTGCCCCTCCTGTTTCAAGGTCTGGTGGGGTGTTTGGGGACAGCGTAGTAACACTTAGTAGGTAAGCACCTTGCTGAAAAAACACGAAGGCATTGTCAGAAGTTCATCAGATGTGAATTCTTTAATATAAAACCAGGCATTAAAATGGATTTTAAAGACCTGCCACCCCTTTCACTTTTGCAGACTTCCAGGTAAAGGAACATTTCAGCCACTGCAGGGACTGAGCTGCTCCCACCCCAGTACTGCAGGAAATGAGCTGAAGACAGGGAGCAGAAGGGAAGTTAAAGCACAGGCGAGCTGCAGGTGACCGTGTCCCTCAGAAACAAGGCTCCACCTCAGAACTGGCATCAAATAGACTAAGCGTTCATTAAAAGGAAAATATTTTGAATTTTATTTTTTCACGTTATTATCAAGTACACAATTACAATAATGTCACACATCCCTATATGGTTCTATGTATTTTGTTTTTTTCTTTTGTCTTTTTTACAAAGTGTACAGAGGGAAGGACATATACAATATTTAACAGGGTATTTTCTACAGAACAATAATTTATATTATGTCCTTGTAAAAATCTGTACCTTTTTTAAACATTAAACTGAAACATCCATTTTATAGCATTTGCTAAGCAAATTATTTAAGAATTAAAACTAACCTGTAACTAATGTCAGTACATTAACAATAACTATAACTTCATTTTCTCTTTATACAGACAAATACATTTTACAAAATCCACTTGACCAAACCCTTAATTATTTAAAAAAAAAAAGTTTCAACATTGTGCTTTAAAAAAAAAAAGTGTGTATGATTCCAGGCTACGTAAGAGAAAGAAAATGCATAAAATTGTGTTCTTTGTCTTTCAGCTTATTTAAAAAAATAAAGTTCAAAATGGCTAAAATCCTCAGCACTACTATGGGATTTTTTTGCAGATTTTGTACACTTTCCAGGTTTCCAGTTAGAAAATGTTTGAACATAAGAGAGGAAAACAAAAGTAGTCACAGGCAAGTATTTTGCAAGAAGCAAGTGGGAATCTCTGCTGGGTTTTACTACATCTGGTTTGGCATCAGCAGGCAACGACACTACGGCCATGTAGGAATCCACTGGCTTCAGCGGGGATTTCGAGGAAGGCACAACGCAGCACAGCCAGGAATTACACGCTAAAGGGTCGTGTAGTAGCAATATTACACAAGAGCACACCCAGCGAGTCCGGGGGCACTGCAAGCAGGCAGAGAAAGAAAAAACCATCCTACATCACAGGCAGTGACATGGCATTGGGCTCTCCTGAACTGCACACTACAGACAAGAATTTCAGCTTACAGTGAGACAGGAGGGATGAAGCAGTAGGGGCAGGGCTTGGTAACAAGACAAAATACAAAAGGCCTAGAAGATGCACATCCAGAAAGGAAACCTTTTTCCCTCTATCACCCCAGACTTGAAACTATCACTAAAATTCCTGTTCAACTGGAAGTTCACCTGCCTAGAAACAGGAATTAACACTGGCCCAGTCTCTGAAGCCTTTTCATTAGGGAATTGTTGGTTACAAATCTATCCTAATCTGGCAGGCAGCTGAGACTGAATTCTGCACTCCATCATCAGTGGCTGGGATGGGAATTTAGGCAAGGGGAGCAGGGCCATGTCCTAAAATCTGGCCTGTAATTAAAATGGTCTGGGTTTTTTGCTCCGAGTTTGTTGTTAAAGTACATGACTTTGTGCTTGGTACATTTACACTGCAATTAGCAAATGAAGTGGAGCTACTTTATAAGAGTCTTCAGGTGGCAAAATTGCATCTAAAAATTGTAATATTCTCCCAGCTGTTTATAAACAGATTGAAAGAACTGGGTTAATTCTGGATACAGTACTAATTATTAAACAGCTGCTGAACACAGCTACTAATGTCTCAGAAAAAACATTTAATTTAGTAACAGAACTGCATCTATCATAAGTTACTTTTCTTATTAAGGATATCTATGTTACAACACCTCTATTCCTTATGAAATCATCTACTCCACTCTATTCCCTTCCTAAGCTCTCACTGTAAATATGTGGTTTCCAAAATCAAGGCATCTCTTGGTCTTAATCTCTAGTCTAAAACAACTAACAATAAAAATGTGACTTGAACCACAAACTGCTCTTTCAAAGAAATACCAACATACATAAAAGCATAGAGTTTGAGGTACTTTTACCAGCACATACAGACAGTTGTGATCTATTGTTAACTGCAAATGGAACAAGAGTATTTTATGTTTCCAACATTTAAGACAGGAATAAAGTGGAAAAACCCCAAGTCTTGTAACACACAAAACCTTTCAAAGACAAAGAAGCACAGAACAATAAATGTAATATTTGTGCATATTTTGAAATTGCCCAGGAAAGATAAAAACCGCCCCAAACCATTTTTAAAATTATTTTTCTCTCTGAAACCAGAATGAAAATACAAAGTGAGACTTGTAACTCCTCAACCGGAAAATAGTTAACCTGCCATGAAGTCTGTATAGTTAAAACAGGACAATAAGGTGGGCCCTAGTGACTTTACTGTCAACATGACAATTCCTCATTTTATACACACCTTTGACAATTTTATCAAGAGAAATTTAGTATTTTCAAAATTCATGACAAAACTGCATTAACATGGACACTGTGAGTATCAACGAGATCAGTAAGATAAATATACTTAAATAAACTATTACGGTTGAAAAATTCAGTAAGAGACAGGGTTTACTTTATTAAATGCAACTTTATTGTTG
The DNA here is from genome assembly GCF_050655825.1 of Lonchura striata. Lineage (NCBI taxonomy): Eukaryota > Metazoa > Chordata > Aves > Passeriformes > Estrildidae > Lonchura > Lonchura striata. The sequence goes on along the minus strand of NC_140703.1, from coordinate 105,539,110 downwards.
CCATCTTTTCTTCATTTATTAAACAAACTGAATAGAATTCAGAACACGCTATTGAACAAAAGGTATAAAAGTCAACTACAAGCAATAATCCTATTTTTATACAGCAACAAATCAAATGCACAGTATTTTTTTTGTTTTTGTTTTTTTTTGTGGTTTTTTTTTTGTGTGTGTGTGTGATCGCAGGTGATTGGCTTTAAAATAAGCTAAATGCCTGAAAGGCAAATTTCCTTTATAATTCCAGCCATAAGTCTGTGAAAGAGACTTTAAGGCAGCCCAACATCTTTATGATGTCGCATAATGTGCTGGTTCTTCTCTGAAGGCCTTCGGAAACCTTTCTTGCAATACTCACACCGGTGAGGGTAGTCTTTTGTGTGAATGGAAATCACGTGCCGTTTGAAGCCTGAGGCATCTGTAGTGCTATACTCACAGTACTCACACTGATAAACTTTCCTGCCACTGTGTGTTTTCATGTGTTTTTTCAGCTCGTTTTGCTGCCTAAAGCCCTTTCTACATCTCTTGCACCTGAATGGAAGATCCTTTGTGTGAACTGAGAGTATGTGGCGACTCAGAATGAACGGATCTGCAATTTTAAAGTCACAATGTCTGCACTGGTGCAATTTTTTACCTTTGTGAGCCGCCACGTGTTTTTTCAGTTCCGAAGGCCTGTGAAAGCCTTTATCACACATATCACACTTATGAGGATAGTCTTTTGTGTGGACTGAAATAATGTGTCGTTTCAGATCACTCGAGTTTGAGCTCTTATGGTCACAATGCAAACACTGATGTGTTTTACTTTCTTGATGCATAAGTGTATGCTGCTGTAGCTCTTTGGTATCTGAAAAAGTCTGGAAACAAATATCGCACTTCAGCGGCGTTTCCTTACTGTGTTTAGTCTTTACGTGGGTTTTCAAGTTGGAAGAGTCGGCAGATCGGTATTCACAATATTGGCACTGGTAGGGCTTCTCGCCAGTGTGGATCCGCATGTGCTTCTTGAGCTCCGACGGGTGGCGAAACCCTTTGCCACACTCCACGCAAATGTGAGGAAAGTTCTTGCTGTGGACAGCCAGAAGGTGGTGACTCAGTAACCCTTGTTCTGCTGTCTCATAATCGCAGAATTTGCACTTGTGCATTTTATTAACTCCTTTGTCCCTGTGCACCATCTTGTGAGTAAATAAAGTTCCTGCATGAGAGAAGGTTTTCCCACACTCATCGCATTCAATAAGCTTTTCTGTTTTGTTGGTCAGCTTATGACTCTCCAAGTGGTTATGTAAACTTATTTTTTTATTCGTAGTGTAATCACAGTCAGTGCATCTGTATTTCTTCTTAGTAAGAAGGTGCTCCGGGTGGTTTTTCATATGCCTTTTCAAGAAACCTCTGGATTTAAATTTCTTTCCACAAATCATGCAGGGATAAACTGTCAATGGATGACCGTCAGGGCCAATGATTATTGCTGAAAAACAACAGAAAAACCCTTTATCAATATTATACAACAATACTACACTTCAGTAAATATCAGATGTTAACAGTAAGATGAATTGTTGAGAAAGATGGGATACATACGTTTTACTATACAGATATTCTTCACCTCAACTAATTCTATTTTGAATAAGTCTGACTGAGTTCACACATTAAATACATGCAGAAACCAATGGCTGGTGCAAAGTACAGCAGCCAGCTTGTTAAACTGAATATCATCTAGTAAGCAAAGTATGCAATCTTCTCCTGACTCTCCACAAATTGGTAGATAAAGTTTAATCTTGTAGTTTAATCACCTACCACTAACTACAATTCAGATGCCCTGAAACTAACACCTCCTTCTTATGCCATCTGTTACAGCTACAATCTGAAGAGGTACCAAGCAAGAATCAATAAAAACATGTTTCACATACAGAAACCTCAAAGCTTTGGAAATTATTTGCACTCATCCGTCATCCTGATTTGTCTACCCTGAATTTGCCTAGGCATGTTAAAAAAAGCTGTCTTGTCAAAAAATATTTTATTAGAAGAACTAACTAGCTGGAAATAGAAAAGGCCAACTTTAAGTTGCACAGTTTACTAACTCAAGCTAACCAAAACAGAACTCCTACAGTTAAGTCACAATTTGGATAAAAACTTCTAGTATTATTTAAGGCAGGGCTAGTGAAGAAAAACGTTGTGTTTTGTCAACTTTATCAACCCGGACAAATATTCTGACTGTAACACAATAACAGCAGAAAACAAATTTTGCCATAGAACACTTCTGTTCTCACAAATGAAAGGAAAAAAATAGGCACAAATGTCAAGGCAATTTTATTTCACCATTAAAACAGGAAAGGGTATAAAAGTTACACTACTGAAAATTAATACAAAATGTTCACACTTTCCAGTTACCTACTGAGCTGCTATAATGAAATGCGTTGTTCTACATATTTTCGATAAAGACATAAAAAAGGGTTTTAAAAGGCATGATTATAGAATACCATTTATCTAACATCACCTTTTAAAGTTATATAAAACATAAAAATGGGTGTGGCAAGTTATATACTTAACTTTTTAACCTTTTGCTATCATACTTTTTCCTATGTCAGAGATGGCTTCCTTTAAAACACCTGCCACAATTCAAATCACACATGTATTTATAATTTGTAAAATAAAATATGCACTCATTTATAAAGCAGAAGTGTTGTCAACCAAGTAATTCCCCAAATCCCTCTTTTTACAAGACTCTCCACATGCATCTGTTTATGAGCAAGTGCCTGGATGAACAAGAGCCAGGCACCACATACCCACCTGTCTGATACTGTCTGGACTCAGGTCTCCTCTTCTTCTTTGGTTTTTGCTTGGCCAGTCTCCCAAGTCCAGATGACTCATCTATGTGCAAAAGAGCACTTGCAGTGCCATTCCGACTTTCGATGCCATCGTTATTATTACCTACCAAGGTAAGTCAAACAGTTACCTACCAACACTGCAGGTAATTCAAGCACAAATTCTACAATGGTAGTAACAGAAATGATAAACGATTATCTGGACATTTAATCAAACTGTAATCATGTACAGCATAAGCTGGAAAATGTCTCACCATGTAACTTAGGAATTATGTTTGCTATAATGAGCATTAGCTTTGTTAACCTAATTTTACAGGAGTACATAATGTACAGGAATTAATGGCTTTTCATTACACAGAGAATTCTCCTTCAAATGTAGTATTTTTTGAATCTTTTTGACTGATGATTATATCCAAAATGTTTAACATTATTAAATAATAGCATGTCACAGTATTCACTATGCCCGATTTTCTTTTCAATCCTGAAATACATTTGTGTGCGAGCTTTCATTCACTTCAGTATGTCTGAGTTCACCTGACTGAAGTTTGTCACACCCAAGTTTCTGAACTGGAGCTGTGATCAAAGAATCCTTCTGAACAGCACATAAAGTGGCAAACAAAGTACACTACTTACTATTTATACACCTGATGCTTTAGCACTTACAAATTCTTTCTACTGGCAACAAAGAACATGCTCAGTATTGTGTAACAGAAAGAAGGAAAGAGTCTTTGCCTCACAGAGATTTGTGTTTAATACACAAATGGTACCACTGTATGTAAAACAAACATGAAAATTACAAATACATTCAAATACATTTATTGGCAATCAGTTTAACACTGGTGATTTAAGAGCATAAGTTAACTTTTAATAATAAAAAATTTTGTGGTCAAGTATTTACTTGAATCAATAAAAGCCAACATTTCCTAGCGAAAGCAAAGTACACAAGTATGACAGGAAGATTCAAGAAAGTGCAATATGATCAACAGCTGTTCCTTTGGTACAGAGAGCTGAGCATTAATTTTCATGATTAATGTAGAGACTCAGAGCCAGGAACATGTGCAGAGCCTGAAGATTCTCATGCTAGGTTGCTTACTGCTGACAATGCAGCCACTCCACTATTTCCCACATTCTTAAACTCTCCTTTCAATTACATCTCACTGTTTTTAATACATTCTGCTCAATTTTCTCCCCCTCCTCCAAAATCACTGAATGTTTAGTATCCAACTTGTTTCAAGTTCACTCAAATTCATTTTTAATGCCCACTCAGACTGGCCTATGTTATTTCCTTCTCACTCAAACTGTGCTCACCAGTATAGGGCCTAAGATAAGGCTTTGGGGTGCACTATCATCCATCCCCTGAGTAACTTTTAAACACACTGCTCCCTGAAATCTTGCCCTTCCTGGCTTATGTCCAAGATTCCAGCCCCCACTGTATTCCCAGCACAATTGTCTGCTGGCACCAACACCACAATCCACATCATGAAGACATGTAAGTTTTGTCCTCTACTCCACTATTTCTTTAGTTTTGTTTAGAAGGGGAAAGGGGCAACACAGAAACATTTTTTCAGATGAAATTCTGGTTTTAAGCTTACAAGAGTTTGGGAAACCAGTTTGTGCACCAGTTGTGTTCACATATCAACAGTCAAGAAAAATGGTTTTGCATGCTGGAAATACTCTCAAGGTTCTGCTACAATTTTAGTATCTCCCTCCAACTGCTTTTTATTAATCAGTTACTGCCATTAGTGAAATCGTGTGTTTATATGGGCCTTCTAGAAAGCACTTAAACCAAGCTAGACCTCAGTGTTGCTTTTCTCTGCTACACTGAGTCTTACATATTCCCATTTGCTTTCTTTTTATTGCCCCCCTCAAATAAAAATATTCAGTTCTAGTCCCAAGCAAAATCTCACTGTGTCCTAAAAATCTGAGGAACAGAGGTACTTGAGATTCAATTTTTCAGCCGGAAGCTCATGTATTTCTCCTTTCACATCGTGAAAATATGAAGGAAAATGCCTGTTAAATAGAAGCAAGAAGAAGCCTGCCTTACAACTTCCCTCTTCCTTTCTTTTTAAGACTCTTTATGCTAAGAAACCATTCTTAAACGAAAACTCTAGAAACAAACACAAAAGCACAAATACTCTAGACTACCCTCAAAAACCAATCCCTGGTAGTTTGCTGCTGTGTCACCAAAGAGTAATTAGTTCAAGTATTACTTACCATAAGCTGCTGCCCAAGCTATGGGCATGAAAGTTTTAATTTCGGTGTCATCGATTTGCTGTTCATGGGCGGCTGCGGCATCCTCCTCTCCTACAATCACCTCCATATAAACCTCATCAGCTATTTCTGCAACATCTAAGACAAAAAGAAGTTAAAAAAAATATAGGAATGCTGCACTGCTGAAAGTGAAAATCCCTGCTCCCAAAGGAAAGCCACCTACTTACTTAAGTCTTCGTCTTCATGCTGAGAATCATTTACAGTCATGTAAACCATTTTCTCCCTTGGAATACGAATACTGCTATTTTGATCGAGCAATCCAACTGCGTGGTCATTCTCTGGCTCACTCTCCACAATGTCTACTGTGCCCCCTAATTAGGAAGACCAGAGCAAAATATTTTAAAGACACTTCACCAAAATCTATGCTAAACCACAAAAAACTGTAAGTTTGTCAACACTTTGGTATCAGACTCACAGGTCTTCACATACCACTTGAGAGAAACCACAGTCTCATGCAAAATTTCAAGTGTCACGTTGAAGTATTCTCAAACAAGTGTATTTTACCTAAATCATCTTCTCCAGGATCTGCTTTGAATATATAGACCTTGATGACTTCTGGACAAATGCCATCCACTTTACAAGATCCACTTTCTGACTCTGCTTCCATGGTAATTTCAGCAGAACCTTCGTGTTCTATCTTACCAGCATCATCCACTACAAAAACAAGTTATTACAATTACCCAGTCATATGCTGACAGACATGTATGAAATACATATTTATTAATTTATTACTCAAATTTGGAAGCAGTTTAAAATTAAAAAGTTGTGATAAAGAACCTACCCATTAATTTTTTTCCATATCCTTGAAAATAGTGATAATTTCAAAATAAATTCAAGCTGTTATCTTCTAGTTAAGGTGGAAGTGCAAGAATGCTGCAGTGACAGAACTAGAAGCATGAACACCATACCAGGCAATGCTAATAAGGAAACTGTGATCTGCATCAAGATGATGGTAGGAAGAAAGTACACATAAATACTTCACTCTGTGGCGTAATTTCACTTATTCTCAGTTTTAATTGTGTTTTCCTTCACAACTAATAAGATATCAACTGTTCTTTTCAAAAGCATTATCTGCTGCTCAACCCTGTCTCTGATGGAAGTGGTGCTACTGCTGGCCTTCAGACCTGGTTCTCTGCAAAGCACTGGCACCGATGCTTTTCCAGCTGCCAGGAGGTAACCTGAACGGCAACTCCAGGAAGAAACTCCTCCCCTTTCCTCATGCCCTCTACAGCTGGGGATGGAACCCGAGCACAGCCCTCCCACTGCAGTGCTGGGGACCTGTGCACTGGTGTCCTTCCTGCAGGACCCTGCACTGCATTCCTGCTGCAGCCCTGTGCACTGGTGTCCTTCCTGCAGGACCCTGCACTGCATTCCTGCTGCGGCCCTGTGCACTGGTGTCCTTCCTGCAGGACCCTGCACTGCATTCCTGCTGCAGCCCTGTGCACTGGTGTCCTTCCTGCAGGACCCTGCACTGCATTCCTGCTGCGGCCCTGTGCACTGGTGTCCTTCCTGCAGGACCCTGCACTGCATTCCTGCTGCGGCCCTGTGCACTGGTGTCCTTCCTGCAGGACCCTGCACTGCATTCCTGCTGCGGCCCTGTGCACTGGTGTCCTTCCTGCAGGACCCTGCACTGCATTCCTGCTGCGGCCCTGTGCACTGGTGTCCTTCCTGCAGGACCCTGCACTGCATTCCTGCTGCGGCCCTGTGCACTGGTGTCCTTCCTGCAGGACCCTGCACTGCATTCCTGCTGCGGCCCTGTGCACTGGTGTCCTTCCTGCAGGACCCTGCACTGCATTCCTGCTGCGGCCCTGTGCACTGGTGTCCTTCCTGCAGGACCCTGCACTGCATTCCTGCTGCAGCCCTGTGCATTCCCAAACTTCACTCTCCTGCCCCCCGAAGGGCACCCACACCAAGCTCCAGGCTGAGCTGTTGAAACTTGCCCAGAATCCCACATATCCATGGCTGACAGCCAGCTTTACAAGGAACACACTTGGATTTTTGAGGTATACTGTACATGGGCACCTCCCCCATCTTACTTTACCAAGAACAGGTTTTCAAGGAAAAAATAGTATTTATTCACAAAAATCAAATCCAGCTCTCAAGACCTTTGAAGAATTTTCCAATTCTCAAAAGTCCCAGATGTTTCTTCAGTATTGAAATTATTTAAGAATTCTTAACATGACAAAATACTTTTGTAATTTGTGACTTTACTGTCACTCCCTCAGAGTCATGTATGACTTCAGTTCATGACAGAAGGACATGGAATTTATGCCAACAGAAGTTTAAGAACTGCCCTATAAATGGTGAAGAATTTTTAACTACCATGCCTAGGACATACCAAATACTTCACAAAGTATGCTTACTTTACTAGCACTCACTGAACTACCCTCATAAATAAATCATAGCTTTACTACTCAGTAACTGCATTCTTAAATTTATTTTAATACATACTTTTTAAAAAGCTCAAAATGTTATTACTATTATTTTCCTGCCATGAAGCCAATAAATTAGCCTTTGAATTAGATAAACTATCACATGTTCTGTCTCACGTATCAAACATAACTGTATTTAAGTGCAATTTCTCAATCAGGCTTCATTACTCAAAAAAATTATGAATAACATTAAATTATAAAGCACTAACATAAATTAGTCTATCTCTCTCCTTACCAAAAGAACAACAGAAAAACCTAAATACTTGGATGCCAATATCATGATCAGTGGCCATGATACAGACTGTTTCAAGCAGTAGGATGTTTAAAAAATTACTTTGTGTCATAGGACAACATAATACCTTGTAGCTGAACCCCAAAGCATTTAAAAGTAAAAACCTTAAGATATTCTTTTGAATCACATTAACAATGTAGCTCCACAGTGTGCATATTCAGTTACTAACAGATTTTCATGACTTCTTTGTCATATCCGTGAAATACCAAATGCCGCTGGAACTCTGACAAAAAAGAAAACTTGCTTTTGTTCCTACACTACATTTATGTAGCTGTTCTCCCTTAACTTGGCTGTTTCCAGTGTCAGGCACATTTACTTGGAAGGCTTTCAATCAGTGTAGACTGACTTTACACCTCTGAAGCCAAAAGGGAAGTCTGCCACCAAGATCAACTGATGCTGGAACATACCGACAAGGAAAGAAAATCATGCCTGAGTCAATCAGAGAGAAAACAAACCTATGTGCATGATGTGAAACAGGCCCATTTTTTTTACGCAAACCAGTTTTTTATTTCCATTTATACCTGGAAGTATCCATTAATAACTTCCACACAACTGAAGAATTCAAGGTCTTAAAAACATGCTCTATTCATGCTTTGAAATAAATTCTCCAAGATTCTAAGTATTATTTTATCCAACATAATAAAAAAAAAAAGTTATACAATTTAGAGCTTGTTTATACCTGAATTCCCTTTATATTCAGCATTGTTTTAAAAATCTAACAACTGGTTTTACAGTCATTAAACTGTAAGGAAATTGATGTGTAGGAGGTATGAGGCCAACTTTTCTCATCCAAAAGGAAAAAAATTCACACCTGACACATTGTAATATTTTTAAAATTGAAGTCCCTGATGGGTTTGAAAAGCAGTAATATTTGCAGTATAGTAACAAGCAGGTAACAGAATAAAAAACAGGGTGGAAAGGAAAAGATAGGAAAAAGATAAAAATCAAAGAAGAGACAAAACAGGTGAAAGAGAATGGGTATTATTACATAAAGTACCATTTCCAAGGTATTTTGTCCAATGGCTACACAAGCATTTATTTATACTGATTCATTGGCAGTGTATCATGAAATTTGCTTTATATTTAACTAAGCTTCTCCATTCTCCATGTATCTCAGTCTCAACATCTAATAAAATTATATGCAGAAAAACTTGACTGATCAATGTTTCAAACTGGAACTCTGATGATATTAATTTTTCATTTGAATTCACAGCCCATCGATGTGATGACCCCACAAATTACCATCCATGGCTGATCTTCCTTCATATTGCTCCTCTTTGACAAAAAAACAAAAAAACAAAACAAAACAAACAAAACCAAAAAACCTTAACAACAACAAGCCCCCTCCAAAAAAAGCAACCAAAAAAAAAGAAAAAAAAGAATTAGTTAAACTTCTAAGAGACCGCTTCCTTTTAAGTACAGCCACTGAGCATTACTAAACTAATCACAAGTCACATGCTAAAAAAAAGTTCAGGCCAGCATTACTGCAGTACTATTATACCTTGTGCCTCCATTTTATCAGATATGAACTGGACACTAAAAACTTTAAATGTCTGACTTTTTCTGCCCCTATACTAGCTGGTAGCTTTCATTCAGTAAACAAGTGGATACAGACTAAATCTCAAGAGTTTAAAAAAAGAAACAAACAAAACCCAGAAAAATTATCAGATGCAGTACGATTTTACATGAATTGCAAGTATGCAGTCTGTGGTTATTTTGCCAGAATTCTCCACAGACTTCACTGATTAGAGCAGACTGCTCTTTGCATACTATGAGCTGCAAGAAGCAAATAAGTATGTGCTTCTCCAATGTTGCAATAATTGCTTCCATATAAAGATAATGCTAGAATTGTGATTAAAAACACAAAAAGATGAGAAAGGTGTCACACAACGTGAGAGCCATGGCATATTTAAAACCTGTCTAGTTAGTACTTATAAAGAAATCAACAATAAGAGACCAACAGGTAAAAAAGGGAGGAAGGAATAAAGAATAAAGCAAAGAAATAAAAGATCCTGACAACAACAACAACAGATTCTATGTGATCTATCACAATGACAGCATTGGTTTCCTAGGAAGTACTAAATTGAATTTTAAAAATCATATAATAAACTAGTAACAGCCAAAGAACAATTATTTTGAGTATCTCCACTCCTCTGTTTTTGGGACAGAAACAAGCTCCTATGCATTGATAATAAACTCCATACTTAAAGCCCTGTTGAGGCCAGTTTCCCCACACAGAAGTATAAATGTCATGCCAAGATCCTGATTTGCTTCCATGGAACATCTTTTGTTTAACCATATACATACGCTTTCCCCTAGAAGTTGCTTTTAGTTTTTTCTATCAGATATTTGAGGGATAGGCAGATAAAGACTTTATACCCTGACAGTGGTTTATTTATAATTAAAAAATGCAAATATAACTGCATTTCTTTTTAATGAATTCCACAATATTTTAAACATTTTCATTCCTACCATTCCTACCTCCTCTATGTGGAATTAATGAGGAAAAGAAAGGATTGTAAAAAATAAAATTCACTTAAGCACAGACACCTTCCACCTTTTTCAAGTACCCACTGTTTATTGCTAAAAAACACACCAAAACAAACAACCTAAGGAAAAGTCTATCTACACCAGGTACACAGATCTTAAAAATATGTCAATTAGAACAATTAGACAAAAATAATCTATTTTGTCAGGCTTTATGTTCCCAAATGATTCTCTTAGCTGCTAAAAAAATATGCATCATGGGACACTTGTCTGCTTACAAAGTAAACAACCCTATTTACACATTCTTAATGAAAAAAACCATTATCAGCTATTTTCTCTAAAACAGATTAGAAGCATTGTTTTCCCGACTTTGTTCAGTTATTTGTGACAGAAACATCTACTTCACTCAACAGCAGAGAATTTCTAATCCACTGAAGAAGCTATTTTTACCATACACTTATTTCTTGAATGGCAAAGCAGGTTTCCTAACCTACTAGAAAAGAGAAATCTGCTCTTATTTTCATTCTAGTCCACTACCTTCACACAGGAGTATAGCCTATGCATCTAAAGGTCCCTCCAGGGTAGTAATCTAGTAGAGGTGTAATTCCTGAGCTCCCAACTGGGATCTAACACTTGTCCTTCCTGTCCTCTGCCCCTAGCACACAAACCAGACTAAGCTCTGAGACGTCAGCCCAAGGTAACTCTTATTTCCATCACCTCTCAGGGCAACCTCCCGAGCAGCAACAACTGTTGGTGCCACTCCAGTGGTCAGCCAGAGGCATGGCAGCAAGTTCTACCTCTGAGAAAGAAAAATGTGAGTTCCTGCATCTTTAGCAACCTCCAGGGGAAAAGAGGGAGATATTTAAGCTAAAACACCAATTAAAAGCATTTTGCTTTGTTGACTCAAAGTCTATTGGATGGCCCTAAGGAATAGCATGAACCCTATGGCTCGGTTCATCAGATCCATTGCTTTCAACTTAAACATCCAACAAGGATGAAAAAAGATTGATTTTCATAGGCCTAGGTGAAACATTTCTCTCTCTGTGAGTTACTATGGCTTTGGACTCCTGTAATGAAAAGTGTTAATTCAGATAAAACAAACAAGGGACATGTCTAACTCAGAGAATAGCAAGGGGATGGACAGGTGGATGGACGGACATAACACAGCTCCCATATTTGTAAATATTTGAATTCTTAAAGCTGCAGTTTAAGACTTGTGAGGCTGCCCTTTACCCTTTCCAGACTCCTCTTGCCAGACTTTTATGCCTCACTATTTTTACTGCGGTAAGAGTATATCAGGATACAACTTTTCATCGTACAGAATCAATTAATGCCAGAAGATGTGTCTACCATTGCCAAGTAGAATGAAATCAGACAAAAAAAAATCCATTTCCATCTTATTGCCAGGCACAGGGCTTCCTGGGTTTTGCTTTCCTGGGTTAGTAAATGTAGGATGTTTGTTTTGTTTTGACAAACACCAGTTAATCTCACCACTGTTTCACTTAAGGAGAAATGGTTTTCCAAGCTACCAAATAATTAGTACCAGTGTGAGTCACAGCACAATTTATACTTTCCTGACCCAAATCGTGAACTGGCTTGTTATGGAACATGCAAAAGGAAAAACAAATTATCAAACCTCCTTTCATCTTTTTCAAGCCACTAGCTGGTAGGTTTGCATTCTTAGTTGAATGAATGTCTGATTCTGCTCTGCTGTAAGTGCCCCGAATCTACCATGGAACAAAAATGAATCTTAAGGGCAAAGACAAAGTATCCAAGAAAAAAAATTAAGTGCATCAAAAAGTAACTGGTGATATAAAATTGTGCCAAGAAGCATTGACTTGAAAATGAAGACAGCAAAGGCATATTAATGCCAAAGCTAAATTAAATGTAACTGGGAAAAGAAGTATGAAAATAGTGAGCTCACTGAAGCAAAGTCACAGAATGAAACCCACAGGAACTGTACTCTTTTGAAAAGACAAACCACCCTGAAACCAACAAAGAAGGTAGAAACACAACATTAAAAATAAATGTACACACAGATTAGTAATTTCAAATCACATATTTTCAGGATAAAGCTAAGAAAAGGACCTTAAGAAAATATATGTATACTCAGCTTAGTAGGAACAAAAATGGAATAGAAAGCCACAAAACAGGAAAAAGCAAAAAGATTTTGCTAATAGTTTCCACTGAAGAAAACAGATGGAGAAACCTACAACACAAAGAACACAAAGTGTCGTCCCCTGCTTTTCAAGTGCCTATCTAAAAGAAGACAGGCAAAGGCATTCTGAAGAACAGTCTAGCTCACAGATCTGGAAAACAGCAACATTTGGCTAATGCAATGGCAGACGAGATTACATTCCAAAATCTGCCCCTGCATTTCAGGAAGGTTTGACAGAATCAAACACAAATTTACAAGTTAGGATGAAAAAAAAACCCAAAACTGGATTGGCTGATGTTACTACTTTTGAAAACTAAGTTCAACTGAAGAACTGAGACAGGCATCAGATCAGTGAACACATGCACTGCTGATGCAAATAAAAAATAATAAAAAAAATCAAATAATATTTTTCATACAACAAAGAGACTGTTTGGCAAGACAGCCTTTACTTGATGGAAAAGCACTAGACTCTGCTTTCACAACCAGAAGAACTCGTTAAGCAGGCTTTAAACACAGTAGGTGGTAGTAGGAACTTCCCTTTAGAATGAACTGTAGAACATTAAACACAAGTAGAATGCATATTTTGTAGCATAACGATTATTTTAAATGCTGGCTTACTTAAGGTTCTAAATCTCAACAAAGTACATTGCAAGAAACATTTAATAATAAATAAAGTATGAAACTGCAGAAATACGTGACTGAAGATGGAGAATACCCCAGCACAAGTGAACAACCGGTACATCTAAGAAGCCCTCCCAGCTAGGCAGGGATCATCCAAAATGACCTCTACCAAGACATTGTGTCCTTGTTCAGCCACTGCCAGGGATGAACAGGATACACATCCACCACCCCTCTCTGTGCATTTACACAGGCATGGTTTGCAAAATGCTCCATGGCAGCAGCCCCAGAGGCCCTGCTCTGTTGCAGGAGGAAAACTTGCACAGGAGGGGTGAGCAGACACAGGAGCAACAGTGCCTTGAAGAGCTCCAGCCATGGATAGGGAAGAGGGAAGGATCACCACCAGAATCAGGCCTCAATTATCCACCGGCAGATTATCCAGTCTGTTGTCTAACTATGCAGCAGGTTCAGAAACATTTGAGCTGCTTTCATCAGACTTAACTTGGGTCCAGAATCAAAGTTTTATCTGTACCACACAAGACAGGAGTGCATTTATCAGTCTGGATCAATACAATTTCAGGACAGATCCCCTGACCTATTTCACCTCAGTACAATCCTACAGTTTAATTTACAATATTTTGTGTGATCCATATTTTGCATTATCCCATTTCATTGTTTTCCCAGATAATAGAGAATTAACTGTACCTCATATAAACTCAAAACATGGCTGCAACAAGGTTACTCAAGGAACTCAAGAGATGATAAATTAAGAAATGCAGTGATCCTAGGTAAGGAGAAGCAACATTAAAATTTGTAAGTACAGAATATAAAATTAAAACAAGTTATTAAACATTTCAAAAATATGTCCAAAAGTAAAGAAGGGGGGAAAAAGGGAAAAAAAAAAAAGGAAAAAAGGTAACTGAAGCAGAGCATGAAGTACACCTCATCAATGGAATCATTTAACACCACACAAAAGTGAAGTGCCTGAAATGGCAATTAAACAAACCAGCCTATCAAGGCTTTTCTATTTCTACAATAAATAAATGTTCACTATTTCACTGTGATGTTCCTAGGTGCTGCACTGAGTAATCACTATAATAAGTAACATACTTAGAGTAAGCTCTAATTCACACAAATGGATATCCTCAGTAGAAAAAGGATTGATGATATGCTCTATTTTTCTCCACCCTCTATTTAAGCCTTTTGAAATACAATTCAAACAGATTGTGCCACTACTCCTAAGGGAGATTAAAATATTCACTTCCCAGCTATGAGCAGCAATAGCTACTCTTTTTGTTAGCTGCATACCTCTGTCCTTTGCTTAATCAAGAGAAGAAAACACATCCTAACAGCAAAGAAAACCATAATGCTGTCTGTATCCACAATAAATAGAGTGCAAGAGGTGAGGGCTTAGCAAAAAAACAAGACAAGGATTGGATTTTCAGAAACCACGGTTTTTTACTCTTTTCCACGAAATATTTTTGTTTCATTAATGTCTTGATAGTCATCATAGTAACCTGCACATATAAGCATTTTTAAACATTGTCACATTAATTTTCTTTCAGTTCTTATTAAATATATGGCATATGGTTTACTGGAATTCTTACTCTTTTGTTCATATCCTATAAATTGCTACAGAAATAACTTATAATCAGACATGCATTTGCCAGTATTTCTCTCCATTAGCTTCACCAGAACTTTTAGCTGGTACACGTTCCTAAAAATCTCTCCATGTGAGTACACCTGTGAGATCTACATTTCAATAAAAAATACAGAAACTCTGCTTTGGGTATTGTTTTAAGCCCTCCCTCATATATTTCAAGCCCATAGCATAAGAACTTTGATGGCTTTACCCAAACACTTACAGGAAATCATAAGGTAATCATCACAGTTGCCCTTCTCATCTTGATGTTCCACAGGGATTCCATTGGCATCAATCACTGCCTCTGATGCACAGTCTGCCACCAAGACTTCCTCAGAAACAACATCTGTTCCCAGAGTATCAGTGACAATGTCTGCTTCTTCAACGTTATCATGAACTACGTGTTCTACGTGTCCAACTTCAGGTACATGCATTGACTCAGTTGTCAGCACGTGCTCTGGTATAGACATTGTCTCTGCTGTTATGTCAGAAGCTAAAACATCATCCGGGACAGTGCAATGAGCCAAAGAAACCTCTTCGGCTACGTCTGTGTCCAGCACTTGTTCAGGAATAATGACTGTTTCAGACACGTCTGGCTCGTCCATGATATCTGGGCACTGAACATCCTCAATAACAACATCCTCAATGACATCCTGGATTACTACGGAGTCTGGATCATCGGGAACAAAATTATGCACAGTTATATCTGAGTCAACCACATCTGAAACAAATACTGTTTCCTGTACTTCCACAACAATCTGATCTCCATCCATATGTGCTGCATCAGCTCCTGAAAAACACAATTAAAATAACACTTAAATTGTAAAACTATCTCATATGAGGTAGTTAATAATTGAAATTACTTCTGTTTCACTTCAACTTTCACACTGTGCTGCACTTTAGTAAAACAAGCATAACAGCTTATGAACTATTAAGACAGGTAGATAAAGCAAATTCTCAGTAGATGCTACCATAATTAAGATGAACAAGATTTTCTCTCCCAAAAAAAAGATTTGTAATTTTAAGACTCCCCCAACACCCAAGCAACTATTACTTGACTGAAAGAACGGTAGCTCATTCATATTGTTGTGAGTAATAAAAACAACCCAAACTCAAAAGCGACTACTCTGTACAAAAGCATTGATGCAGCACAGCACTTCTAAGCAAAGGCACAAGAAGCAACAGTCAACTGCACTGAATGTGAACACTTATCTATGTATTATCTCCTTACAGACCTGTTGGATCAAAAAATGCATTTGGCTCATGTGGCTGCAATTCAAGCCCATCTTCATCCATGGCCTTTAACTCTCATCAGTCACAGTGTCTGCAGAAGATAAAGAAGAAAGGTTATTTCACTTGTATGAGGCGATTCTAGAAGGTTGCCTCTCTCTGTGCACTGGAAAGTTGAAATTTTGGGTGAATGGAAGCTAACACACAGCACCTCATGACTTTAAAATGAATCAGATTTTACTCGGGGTCCCTCAGTCTGAGATTCTAGCACTAATACTCTGGATGAGCAAAACATACTGTTTCAACTAGAGTGTGGGGTCCAACACTGGGTCCATTTCTCAAAACCCTATGGCTTCACAAACACAGAAGCAGTTCATAAAGGAATGTGAAAATATGACTGCCATATGATCTTAAAAAAAAAAAAGAAATTAAGACAAAGCCTAGACATATTCCTTTGAGAACCTTAATCCAACAAATTCCTATTCCAGAAAGTCAAGTCCCTGTTGGATGGGGAGGAATATAGAACTTTGAAATCATTAAGGTTCAATATGGTAAGTTAAACACAAAGAGCTCGTTAGCTGAAATGCACGCCAGTTCTGATGTCCTCATGTTCATTCTTGGATAGTCAGGAAGAGTTCACTCTTATGTCACTTCAGGAACTGAAATCATCAATGTAAACTACTTCCAGAGCATAACATCAAATGTTTTCAAACCTAGATCTGTAAATATTTTTAAAACTCTTGCCCTAAGACAAAGTACCATAAGTATAACAAATTAGTTCTCAAAAATTATAAAATGTCATGTTCTACTAAAATTTTTGAACAGCATATCAATATTTCAATGCTTAATGACTTAGGATTTCAGTCTTCTTAATGAAAGAACCAAACAAGACCACAGAGTTAAAATACTGGCAAAAATGTAAAGCTGCAATCTAAATTCTGCTGCTTAGCTATGTGCTTTACAGTTAGGAGCAGGCAAAGCTAGTTAGGTAAAATGCAGTATAACAAAAACTTGTACTACTCCCTTGCACTGAAGTCCAACTCCCCATTTCTGTGATACCTCCACAAAAGACAGACAAAATATCAAGATTCTACCCAAGGTTTCCATAAGAATCATAGCCTTTCCAAATTACACCAACTAACATTTACATTCATTAAGGCTTTATCAGGGAAATTGCTATACAAAAGAAAAAATTAACTAGTCCAAAATACAAATCTAAAACAAGTATTTTCTAAACTTGCCCCACTTTTTAGCTCAAATTTTCTCAAGTCTTTACCTCTGGAACTCTCCTTTGGGGTGTTGTCCAGCCCCCAGTGCAGTCACTTGGGCGGTCTCTTTTACAGAAGCTGAGGGAGAAATATAGCCCGATATTGAACTGGAAGAAAAATAGTGGAACACTAATAATTTTCCAAGGTGTTCTGTATTTGTGTGATGCTCAGCTGGAAGGCTCTCGTATTTTAGACAGCTGTGCTAACAAGTCATTGTGGTATCCAACTGGACATAAATTACCTCCCAATTATTCTGGCAAGCACTTCCACCCAAAGTGCTCACTATTAAGAGGAACAGCTCTTCACCCAATGCTTTTTTTCAAAACCTAGAGCTAAAGAGTTTCTCAGCCTCAGATGCAAGAAATAGCCTGACTGATGGCAATCAACTTCTGCCATGTCACAGAAACAGAGAACAAAGAACAGAGTACCAAAATCCCATACAGTAACTCTGGCAAGAATTATTCATACCCAAATTGCTTTCCTCCCATCTCTTTGGTATCCACCCATCAGTCTACTGCCAATGTCCTTCCTATTCATCTTGTATTTTCTATGTTGCCTTCACTGTTTAGTTTCTTCTCTTCTGTTGCTTATTTTCCAAATTTTGGTGTGCCTGCATCACTATCTTGTCCATTACGTCACCCGCTCATTTCATCCCTCCAGCTTCTAACTACAGCACACTCCCATCATCCACACAAACCTCTCCTACTCATCAATTTGTACCAAAGATTGTTATCAGCAATTAGGAAAGGTGTTTTTTTGGTAGGAGGCAAAGGGGTACTAAGGGCTGGCAGAAATAAAATTGCCTCTCTCCTCAGACTACACACAAGTAAGAAGATGGAGCTCTCTGCCCAGATCTCTGGGAAAAGTTCAGATGCCCTTTGTGCCTGTGCTTTTGAGGGCTGTATTATCACACACCAGCCTGCCATCTGCTGCGACCTGACCAGCCTGAAGTGTCAGTTCACCACCTGAAGAACTGGCATTCATTTTCTCTGCTTCCTGCATTCACCTCCTACCTGACCACCACAAATTCCTACTTCTTATGATTCATGCCTGTACTTTCGCTATCCTATCTGCTCCCTAAATTCCTCACTTCACTAAGTGAGGCACTCTTCCACTGTCCTTCTGTCTATCCTCTTCACCCATGAGATTTAGAGGTCTCCATCACTACTTTCCAGCTTCCTGTAAGTGCCCACTGACACCATCTCTTCCCTGTTTTTCTTGTTTTCTGGATTTGAAACCCAAAATATCCCTGTGGTGTTCAGGAGCTGCAGTTTCACAGCAGTGACAACCCAGCACACCACATAATTCTGGCCTCTTCTGCGCTGGTCAGGTCCTCTCACCTACACTGGCAAAATGTGCTCAGAACAAAGGCTCAGGCTCCAACAAACCAAAGACACTTCCTGGCACTTGGGCTTTCAAGTCTGAGTCTTAAAAAGTCAACCAATTGCTTTGGTGCTTGTTCCAGAGTAGAAAAAAATTTCACTGCTTTCTCTTTTTTTCCTCTCTTTTTTTTTTTATTCTTACTAAATAATGTTTGTCAAAATGTGCTTCAGCATACAGACCCAGCCAACTCTTACCCCTGTGCAGGACCATAAAGAGTTTGGAAGTGCTCACAAGGGCACAGGCCCCACATCCACAGAAATCTGCCACAAGAAGATGACCAAAAGAGGATGCAGGCACTTAAAATAGGAATTAACTAAACTATCTCAAATAAGAGAAGTGTCCAAATCAGAATCTGCAGTCCAAAAAAGCATAAAGTAATTTGTCTATGGCTGAGGCAAAAAAAAAAAAAAAACCAACAAAAAAAACCCCAAAAAGATTCCTGAAATTACTTCAGAGTTTGAGCATTCTAACCAGGAGATGAGAAAACACTGTTTCTTCCTGTTGGCTCTTCCAAGCAAAGGGTGAGCACAGGGGCACAAGATGCAGCCACACAAAGGAAGGAACACCACAGGGCTCCGTACCTGTGACAGCAGCTCAGTGACACAAGAAATACCAGAGCTGCTTCTTGCAAGCACCACAGAGAACATCTTCAATTCCCTGGCAAGCACCCCAAGCTCTGTGCTACCATAAAGGCTAGGAAACAATTCCAGCTGTTCACTTTTCTGCAAGATTTCAAGAAGGACAGAAACTCCTCTCAGGCCTTCCAAAACATTCTAGTTGACACTTAACTTAGGACCCAGTTCTAGCATCAAAGCCAACATAATCAAATTTTCAGTTCCATGCTGGGAACCCAAACTCTCCAAGAAAAGCAGGTGCCCAGCCATGTCCCTACAGTTAGTCCTTCTCAACTATGTGGCTCTTTGTCCAAATCTCAAGAATTCTGGTAACACTCTTCTACCACTGGACAAAAAATTCAGAGGGATCCAGAATCAGGTTTTATAACCTTTGAAAAGAACTAAACATCTACACCTTTTACTTGGCTTGGATCCATGCCAGCTTCACATGGATCAAGGGCTAATACCACTCTGCAATATACTTAATTTTGTCCATACAGTTAATTTTTACAAACTGATTTTTACCTATTTACTCAGAGACTTGGCTGGTTTTGGCTTTACGGAAGTCAAAGTAACATTTTCAAGTCAAAGGACAGATGGTAAATTACATATTAATGGAAGACATGGTATTAATATATTAGCAATAATCTTCCAACATAAAAATGATCATGAGAACAATGAGTCAAGAGAAGCAATGCAGACAGTTCATTGCCACATTACACATCCTTGACTCAAGAGACCTAGCAAGGTAATCAAGGTGAAATAAAAAGAAATAGACAAGCTGTCATGTTTTAAAGGACCAACTTTAAAAACAGAGATCATTAATAGAGGTTTCATATTCTGCAGAAACGGTTCCTTTGCTCTCACAAAAAAAAAAAAAAAAAGGGGAAAAAGGAAAAAAGGAGAAACTTCAGAAAAGCTATCCTTGTGAAAAAGAAATACATAGTATAGCTATTTGCCTACTCCTAATTTGCGGTAAGGCCATAAACCAAATATCCAAGCAACAAAACTCTTACAGATCAAGCCATAAAGCATCAAAATCCCCCCACGTGCAAGTGCTGGCTTCTCCCCACGCTGGGATGACTTAGTGTACAGCCACAACCATGTTCCCGTCGTGCCTTGCTACATCCCATTAAAACTGCGGCACGCCTGGCATGTCCCATTTGGGTCAGACCCCGAGCCCGAGGCTTCCCGAGGCTCAGTCCAGCCACGGCTGCAGTGTCACCGCTCGCCTGACGTGACCCACTTGTGGGAAACGCAAGGCACACACACACACACACTGCTCTCAGCCGCACACACACGAAAGGCAAAAAAAAAAAAACCCTACACTTCTATAAGGATTCCATTCCTGCCTTGAAAATAACCCCAGTGATTACCAGGTGGAGAAACAGAAGAATCAAAACTACAGTGTAACAAAGTGATCGTTCAGCTGCTTATTTCCTGACGCATCTCCCTCAGTTTTGGCAGGAGAATCAGTGCTGCTGTTCTCATTTCGATTCCGTAAAAAAAAACCAAAAAACCCTCAAGTCATTCTCCTCTTTGTTGTAGTTCAGTGCTGGGGTATTTGCAGAAACCGGTTAAAGAAAAGGGTTTTCTCCAGATTTCACTGGAATGTTGTGCGCCAGACGACAGTAATTGCAAAGGAAATAAGCTAATTCTTAACGAACCCTAAATTAGGGACATGACCGAACCCAGGCGCACCTTTGAACCAACACCAAGGGGCCCCAAGGGGATCAGGGGGCTGCTTACGGGGCGAGTGGGCGCAGGCGGCTGCGGGAGAGCTCCCGGCGCTGCCGAGCCCGAATCCCCGGCCGGAGGCGAGGAAGGAGATGGCGGGGCAGGAGAGCACCCGGCCGGGAGCCCCGGCGCGGCCGCGCAGGGAGCCGCGGCGAGCCGGAACGCGCCTGGCGCCGCTGCGCCCCGCAGTGTGGCAGCGGGAGGCGGGGAGGCTGTGGAGGCTGCGGGCGGTCCCTGCCGGAGCCCCGAGGCTCCCCCGCCCCGCCCGGCCCAGCCCGGCCCGGCCCGCGCGGGGCCCCGGCTGTGCGAGCGATTAATTCAAGATGGCGCCGGCGCCCTCCGCCCCCCCCCTCGCGCGCCGCCATTTTGTCTCCTCCTCCAGACACCTCCGAGCCCCCCCCGGCCGGGCCCGCGGCCCCTCACCGGCCCCACTCGCCTCCCCCCGGGCCCGCGGCCACCCACCTCCGCTCCGCGTTCCTCACGCCACCTCCCCCGCCGCCCCGGGCCGCGCCGGGCGTGCGGGAGCCGCCGGCGCAGAGCCCGCGGCCCGCTCCTGTGGCGGAGCCCTGGCGCGGCCTAGCTGCGGCCTCCTCGCGGCCTGCGCCGCGGCCTGTGCGGGCAGGGGGAGGCCCGGGCCGGGCGGGCGGCAGGGCCCGGCCCGCGGCTCTTACCGTGCGGGTGGCGGGCGGCGGCGCTCGCTCGGCGCGGCCTCTCTCAGCGCGACTGGGCCGAGCGCGGCGGCGGCGGCGGCGGCTGCGGCGGGGCGGGCGGGCGGGCGGGAGGGGAGGGAGGGGCCGAGCTCGGAGCTGAGTGGAAGCGGCCAAGCTCCCCGGGCCGGGCCCGCCGTCAGCACGTCACGTCACTGCCCGAGAGAGCCCAGGAGCAGGCGGAAGGGAGCGCGCCGCCACCGCCGCCTCGGGCCGCCCGCCCGGCCGCCCGCGGGGGCTGGTGCGGCCGAGCGGGCCGGGGGCCTGTGCGGGGCGGGCGAGGCGGCGGTCGGGGCGGCGGGGCGGGGGCAGCGCGGCGGCGCTCGGTCCCGCGGCTCCTCCTGCCGCCGCCTCCGCCGCGGCTCGGCCGCGCTGCGCCTCCCGGGGCTCGGCGTGCGCCCGCGGAGCGCAGCGGTGCCCCGGGACCCCCTCCCCGCCCGACCCCTCCATCCCGGGCCAGCCCCCCCGCGCCGCCAGGCCCGCGGCCCGGCCCGGCCCCGGAGTGCGGGCCCGAGGCTCCGCGGCCCGGCCGCGGGCTTGGCCTCGGGTCTGCGCGGCGGGGAGCGGTTTTAGGGTGCGGGGATTCCGCTCTGGGGTGGACGCGGGGCGAGGGCCGCGGCTTGGGCGGCCTTGGTCACCCCGGCGCGGGGCGCGGCTGCGGCGGGAGTTGCTGGGAACAAGAAGGACCGCGGAGAGCAGCGGGGCGCGGTGCCGGACCGCGGGTCCCCACGGAGAACACGGACGGCGCTCCGCGGGGTCACTGGCACTCACGTAAAAGCAGTACTGGGGCGGGGGGGGAGCGGTTCGTATTTTGGGGACTATGGAAAATTGGAAATAATTTGGTATTGGAATCTAAGGCCTGTCTAGAGCTGTTTTCTCATCCTTGTCATAAAAGTTAATAAGAATTAATTTTTAAATTTTTTTAAGGAAAGAGTTGCTGTTGATCCATGAAAGATGTACCCTAAAGTTTTCGAGGCCTTAGAAATTAAGTGGGTAACCTCAGGGATATGAGGAGGTACCTTCAAATTGGTTGCATAATTGCGGGGCCGGACCTCCAGGAGATTTCTTCAAGAGGCGTTTTTAACGTTTAAGGAAACTGGAAGGAAATTGGTTATTGCACTTATCAAATGATGCAAATGTGTCGTTTTTATTTTGCCAATCAGCCTCTGGTTCAGCTTTGACTCCACTTTAATTTTATGCACTAGTCTTTTCTATCTTAGCACACAGGCACAAAATATAAGTTGGGCGGTGTTTGGAGTTTATTTCAGTACAGCATTTGATAAACATGCATCCTGCAAACTTTAACCTTGTGTAGTGGGTTGACCCTGGCTGGATGCCAGGCACCCACCAAAGTTGATCTGTCATTTTTCTCAGCTGGACAGGGAAGAGAAAATATAACAAAGGTTAATTTTAGTTGAGATAAGGACCAGGGGAGATCACTCAAGACATACCTAATAGCAAACAGACTTTAATTGGGGATATTAATTTATTACCAACAAAATCAGAGTAGGATAATGAGAAGTAAAATCTTAAAAACCACATTCCCTCGACCTCTTTTTTCTTCCCAGGCTCTACCTCCTTTTCCCCTAGCAGTGCAGGGAGATGGGAATGGGGGGTTATGATCAATTCATCACAGACTTCTCCTCCCACTGCTCAGGATGAGGCGTCCTTCACCTTCTCCAGCACGGGGTCCTTCCTGCAGGAGGAAGTTCTTGATTAACTTCTCCAGCATCCCACAGACAACAGTTTTGCACAAAATGCTGCAAGGTGGGTTACACTGCACATGGGCTGCAGTCCTTCAGGCACAGCCTACTCCAGTGTGGGCCTTCCAAAGGGTCACAAATCCTACCAGGAAGCCTGCTCCAGCATGGGCTCCTCAGGCCACGGGTCTGCAGGTCCCTGCCAGGAGCCTGCTGCAGCAGGGGCCTCCCATGGACTCACAGCCTCCTCTCAGGTGTCCACCTGCTCCAGCTTGGGTGTCCTCCATGGGTTGCAGGGGAACCTTGGCTTTGGCATCTGGAGCACCTCCTACCCCTCCTTCTCCACTGACCTTGGTGTCGCAGTTGTTCTCTCACATGTTCTCATCCTGCTTTTCTCTGCCTGCAATTACACCTGCAAAAAAGAGGTTGGGTTTTTTTTGCCTTCTCAAATATATTATCTCAGAGATGTTCCCACCATTCCTGATGGGCTCAGTCTTGGCCAGCAGCGAGTCCATCCTGGAGCTAGCTGGCTTTGGCTCTTCTGGACATGGAGGAAGCTTCCAGCAGCTTCTCACAAGAGCCACTCCTGTAGCACCCCTGCTACCAAGACCTACCTGCATAAACCCAACACACAGTGATACTTAGAACAGAAGGGAAACAATAATATTACTGTTTCAAAAATTTAATTTATTTAATTCCATTAAAGTTATAGTAAAACTTCTGTAGACTTAGCCTGGACTTGGATTTCAGGAAGGGGTCCTTCACAATGTTTTCTGAGCTTGACCATACATGTGATAATAATGTAAAAGTCTTAAGTAAATACTTTTGCCAGTATGGAAGAGGCTAAGGGAAAGAACAGAGAAAGGTGATGGTTAGTTCATAATCAACAGCAAGGTAACTCTAGTATAGATAAGTCAAAACTGGAAAAATTATTTATTTGTCCTTATGTTTGAATTTAATACTGTGAATTTCTTTGAACTAGTGAAGCATGTTTCCCATAGAGATTGTGAAACCTCTGGATTTGGAGATAATCAAAACCCAATTGGACACAGCCTTAAGCAACCTGCTATAGGTGACCCTGCTCTGAGCAGGAGGGTTGGGGAAGATGATCTGCAGAAACAACTTCCAGCTTGAACAGTTCTATGATTTGTAAGCCAGTTTTCTAACAAACATAAAAAAAAGTAGAAAATTCCAGTGAACAACAAAATATACTCTAAGGTCTTTGATTCCAAGGACGTTTTATTCAATGTTTTGTAGACATAGGCAATGGAAATCCAGAATGCAGGGCACATTGCCCTCGAAGATTCAGCATAGCTGGCTTTCATATTATTGCAGGAGAAGAGCTTCAGAAAACTATAATGCCATTAAAAGGCAAATGGCTGGATGTTTTGCAATCTTCTTTGCAAACTTATTTGCTAACTTCTTGACTGGCTGGCCATTCATCCTGTCTGTATGTAACTGTTTCACATTTACCCCCTTGTTCTTCACCACTTGGGAGCAAGATACCAGCATGTTTTGAATCTTTTGTGTAATTTTGGTCTTGATGGAGCCATTACCTCAATGTTTTCCCTAGCGCTCTGGTTTCCAATAGGCCACAGGCACCCTGGTGTGGTCAGAAACAGGGTAACTCCCATGGGTGCAGCTGCCAGGAAGGAAGTCGTGTTTGCAGCTGATACAGCCCTTACTGCTCCCACAGCCAGCAGAGGTATCTGAGGGCAGAACACACTTGGAAACTTGGTACCATAGTTATGCTGGCACCACTTTGGGACAACATAGGTTAACTTAGCTGCAGAAATGTTTTTGTAACTTGCACTTTTCTGGAATTCAGTAGGCAAAGGGTAAAACTATATTGTAAGCAGTAGCATTTCTGACCTTCACTAGTGGTTAGGTTGTGTCAGGTTTGGTACACCAGAGAGAGCATACAGCTTGTATATTAGATTTTATAGCTCAGTTGTTCTCAATACAGGCCTTGCAGTCCAACTCTAATTTTACTTGTGATCTACTGTTCCTTTGTATTTTTCCCTAGAGTTTATTTTGGTGTCACACAGGAGTAGGTACTGTGCTATATCTTTTTCCTCACAAAAGCAAACGAAGTCAGTGGCTTTTGCTCAGTCTCCTCTTAAAGTCATGCTTCAATGTAGCAGTCATTGAGTTAGTTCTGGAGATACCTGCTGCTAATTTAATACTTGGACATTTATTTATCACAATGGCTATTACAATGTTGTGATCAGGTTCCAGCTTGGTAATCTAAAAAGGAGTTACTTTGTTGAGTCATGAAAAATGGGTTACAGCTCCAAGTGAGTATGGCTGATGTTTTTATCTGTCTTGCTGATAATTTACTCGTCAATAAATTATAAACATATGTAATGAGACATTTTCAAGTCACAGTTCCTTCCTTTTTGCTTGTGTGTTAATTAGATTAGAATTGTGTGTTAATTAGATTAGAATTACCTTTTCCAGGTACTGGCAGCATGTGTAGCAAACACCATTGTGCCCAGTAACACTCCCAGATTTCTTAAGCAGTAGCTCCTCTATTGCCAAGCCCCAGGTTATAGGAGAGTAACTTGAGTTTTGTCAGCTTTCTGTTTTGAAGATCTTTAAGGAGATGTGTTTGCTTCTTCATCTGTGACAGAGATTAAATATTTTACCATGCAGTTACCTGATCATGTTTCAGTAACCATTTTTTGACCTTGACAAACCTCTCAGCTGGCGATGAGGGTTCGTTGTGAGCTGGCTAAGTCACTGTACAGTAAACATGAGCCTGCTGAAGTTACCTTTTCATATTTTTCCTATGCAACCACAGTGGTGGAGGTTGGGTAGGAAAGAAAGTGAAGGGGAATTGTTCTAATTTCTCCCAGAATAGTTCTGTGTCAATATATTCTCATGGAAATTCTGGAATAATTTTTCTGTCTTTTAGCTTCTATTTGAAACT
This sequence comes from Lonchura striata, assembly GCF_050655825.1. Classification (NCBI taxonomy): domain Eukaryota; kingdom Metazoa; phylum Chordata; class Aves; order Passeriformes; family Estrildidae; genus Lonchura; species Lonchura striata. The sequence continues at coordinate 105,512,835 of NC_140703.1, read as the reverse complement.
TGTCTATAAAAAGGAAATACTGCCATTTTACCCAAGGATCTAATGTTCCCATAATGTTCTCTTTTGATTGTTAATAATATTGTAAATGCACTGATATTTACCTGCAATCATTGGGCTAAAAAGGAAGGAGTAAGGAGGATTAACAAGATTGCTCCTAGCAGTGGTATAAAAGTCTACTTCATGACTGTAGTAGCTGCTGATTTTCATGCATAGTGTATTCAGGACAGTTACACTGAAAAGGAATCCTTGTAAAAATAGGCCCCAAAATGAAGGAAGTATGAGGGATAAGGAGTCTTTCTATTGATAGTTTAATCTGCAGGTCCAGATAACCCTGGAGACTTAAAGTTGAGTGCAACAAAGGAGAAGCTGTCAGTCCTCATAAAGTGTTTCTGGTCACTAATCAGTAGGAAATGCCTAGTGAGAAGTAAAAGTATAGGGAAATGTGGAGTTACGTGCTTTAAAATGCCTCCTGCCTGCCTTTGTCAGCAGAGGAGGTAGCTGGTTTGTTTATAACAATAAATCTCAAAAATCTTGAGCCACTTCAGGAAGGGTGATACCAGCCAGTGCCCATTTGTCTGAGTTGGGTAATAAGATGGCTGTCATGTTAAAGTCAGTTCTTTTAAAATAATGGAAAAGAAAACATGGGATTTCTTTCATAAGGAATAAAAGAGTAGAAATGTAACTAGTACGAGTAAGTGTGGCTTAGGGAAAAATTATCTTGGCAGACACACCAAACTTCATCACTTGAGTAGGTGAGAAGCTTCAGCACAACAAAATTGTTTAGATGGAGCAGACTTGGGTAAGGTGCTTCATGCTACACACACTGCCTCCATTAGTTTTAGGATCATGTGTTATATGGCATAAAAGCTGATGGACTGACGGTTGTGAAGAAAAACATAACATTGCAGAAATAACCTAACAATTGGATTGTTCAAAGAGGTGGGACCTTAGTTATGGCCCAAAACTTCCGTCGTGGTCTAGAAGTCATCATAGAGTCATTCCTGTTTTTATTTGTGACTGTGATGAAGTTGCTGGAATAAGTACATAGAGATGATGAGGAAAAGATGATAATGCAGAAACATCACACAGACTGGATTACTTTGTAAATTGAACCACTTAGTATGTTATGTCTTAATCTGTCCAAGTGCAAAATTAAGTGTCTAGGATTAATGAATGCAAATCATGTACTTGGAGGATATTTCTGAATCCTGGAAAGCCGAAACTTTAGAAAAGATTAAAGGAACTCAATCACAAGACACCTCAAAACAGCCTCATGTACATGTGGGACAAAAAGGGCTGGTGCTGTTTGGGGATGCTCACAGTGGAATAGGTAGTAGAAATAATGTGAGTTTGTATCTGCTGGGTCATGTTTTTTAAATAGACCAAAAACTGGAGAGGCCACAAAGAATTATAAAATAATATGGATGCTTAAAAAGTCGTTAGCTGTTTAATACCAATAAGAACCAAAAACAAATTAGACATTAACTATATAGTCCTTTCTTGGTAATAGGAATTCATTTCAGTCTAGAGAGAGACATGGATAGCTGGAGTTTAAACAAGATATATTTGAACAAAAAAAAGACTTGGCTTCCTAAGTGATAAATGGTGATCAACCACAAGCAAAACAGTGGATGGGATGGGTCTTCCTCCCTGTGATGCCTTTACCTCCAGATTGGATGGCATTTCCTGGCATTTCTGTCCAAGTCCTTTGATTCACAAAGGCGTGAGTGAAATTTAATGGCTTATACTATAAAGAAATTTATATTAGGCCATCTTTTATAATCCTCCTCTGCCTTTTCACAAGTGGAAGCAGGTAGAGGTATTTAGAAGAATATAGTTTCTTGGAGTCCTGTTTATTAGTAGACTGATGTTTTCTATCTAAGAATAGTTTCAAATCAGTTTTTGGCTCTATCAAAACATGCTCAGGCCTAGTTACTCTTAATAGACAATAGGTTTTCTTGTCCATTGCGTAGTCTTCACAGCGCTGTTCAGAATTTCCGAAGAATTGTCCAGACATTAATTTGTGTTTGTAAGTTAAATTACTATTATTATCCAATACAAACCTGTGAAGACAGTGATTTCTGTAGAGTCCTCTAGTGTACATGCTGAAGTGCTTGCTGTCAGACAGCAATGCCTGTTTGTCCCCTCTCTTTTTCATTCTCAGACATTACAGAATTGATATTGCAGATAATGCCAAGCCTTAAATGGCTGACTGACACCCTATTCATGGTTGGTTTTGCTGCTGGTTTGGGAAGGGTTCTTTCTATGGCCACCACAAGCACATATTGCCATCACTAGTCCTTCGTTATCTCTTAGTAACCATTTGGTCCTTCACAAAAAATATCCCAGGCTAGATGGTCTCAAGAGTTTCCATGCAAGACCAATAAAGAATGGGTTGTGACCCACAGAAGGAAATATAGCAGGAATTATTGAATCACAGCCTCTGTGCCTAAAATGGCTCTGAAAACAAAATAAGGTTCCATAACTCCCCTCACCTGGGGCAAAAATCACGGTGAGAAAAGAGTTGCTGGAACCTCCCAAAGCAGCTCTGGTTATTGCTGTCAGCTGTGACAGAGGCATGTGGCCTTGCACAAAATCTCAGTGGATGAAGCAGAACCCCTTGAAAATCCCTACAGAAAAGACAGGCCAAGTTACCTGGAATACACAGGGTTTTATCCACGGTGTGAAGTGTTGCACTATGTTATGGCCAAGGAACTAACATCATGGAATTAAGCAAAATCATAGCATAGGAGAGGCACAGTCAGACCAAAAGAACATGAGATGCTCCAAGCTGTGAAGTGATGTTATGAGGAGTCAGGGCTTGCCATTCATGCTGGACAGGGGAATGAGAGGCCTATGTGATTAATCTTTCTGGTTGGTAGGAGATCCTAAGACTGTAAAACTGCCCAGGTCTCAATCAGTGTATGTCATCCATAGGCACCGAGTGGCAATTGCTTAATGACCTTGCATTCCTCTCTGAAGGCACAGTTCACAGAATGGTTTGGGTCAGAAGTGCTCTGAAAGACAGGGAAACTTTCACTACACCAGGTTGTTTGCCATTATTGGTGGCAAGCTGTTCACGAGTAGAGGCTTTCCTGTTCCCCAGCCTTCTCTGTTAGTCGTCTGCCTCATTGAAGACACACAACTCCGGGACAGTCACCTGCCATGTCCCCTGGCTTCAGCAGCTGCCAGTCTTGGGTTTGCTGCAAGACCTGCTCCCACCAGGCAGTATCCTCACCACGGAGCTTGAGACTGCAGCAGCTTGGTGTGCTGCCCATCACCGTCCCCTGGGAGCCTGTGAAGGGGCTTTGACCCATCCATCTGCACTTTTTCGATTGCTGGTGTTCAGGGTGCTCCCTGAGAGAGCTGAAGAAAGAACTGGCTTGGTGTTGGCAGGAAGCTTTATGTAGTTTCTGGGAAGCAAAGCTTGGAAAGGGGCCCAGGCTGTCACAGTGCCTGTGTTTTGGGTAGCATCTGGCCTGATGTCTGTCGGAACAAATGGCTGGCCACTGAGACAGGCACGTTCCAGCCAACACTACACATGCAGACAAAGCCACCAGCTCGCTTCAGCCCATGATGCTTGGGGACAAAAGGGCCATATGCACTTGTCTCCAATTCTAGGGTAAATTTAGACAACCAGAGCTGGGATGTGCACTGAACTGCCTGTGCATACAGGCAGCCACAATGCTTGGGAGCCAAAGGCTTGAGGGCAAAGAAAGAGAATGAAGCTGTAAGAAATACTTTCTTTGATGAAAATGTAGTTGCAATGAATGAAGTAACTAAACAAAGATTGACCTTTACAATTGTGTGTTAGTACACAAAATTCCTTTGAAGAAATTGACATTAAAAATGCTCATTAAATAAAGCAAATTATCTTTCAAAGGTTTTCATGGTATTATAAGAAATTATTTTATCAAGTCTCAGCATAGACAATGCTGGGATCTGTGTAACCCTGAAAAATAAGGTACTGGAGGAATATCTGTGAAACAAGTATGGCAGTGTTCATTTGGTAAAATTTCTTCATGATAAGGCTGGAATATTGGATAGCAAAGGAGTGGGAAATATACAAACTGAACTGTGAAACATGTTCAGAGAATCTTATTTGTTGCTTGGTGTCTGAAAACTGTATTTGAACTTAAACTTTCTAATGGTTCCTACTTATAAAAAAAAGAGTATTTAAAAAATGTGTTCAGATATACCAGGCTGATGACCAATTGACAATGCTTTTCATTCCAATATTAACATGTATCTTGGAGAACTGTGTCCAGTGTAAAAAAATCCCACAGTGTTGGGACCCAGAAGAGGAATGCAAGGCTCTTGTGTTTGGTCTGTCTGTGCTGTGCTACACAGGATATTGGTAGAGAAAGATCAGAAGAGGGTCCAGATATTCAGTCTGTGTCTTTTCTCTTTCAGTTATACAAGATCAGTAGGTTGGAACTGACCTAATAGGTTTAAATTAGTGAAACTGTTGTAAGGCCAGTATCTGTAGAGCTGCCTATATCTCAGATAACCTCTCTACTCAAAAATACCAGCAATGTGCAGTGTAATGTCACTTACTTTGAAGCTGACATTTTGCATTGTACAAGTTTTCAGTTGCTCGTAAAACTTTGCCAGCTTTCACAAGTCTGAAATTTTCCCTAAGGGGTGTTGGCCTTGAAATGAATTTTTTGGTGAAGACTCCAGACACAGTTTTGTCAGCTGCCTCAGATCAAAATACAGATTATTTGCCTAATAGAGAAAAGAAAAAGAAGAAAGAGAAAAAGAAAAGGAAAGAAAAAGAAGAAATAGAGAAAAGGAAGGATAAGAAAAAAGGAAAGAAGATAAGGAAAAGAAGAAAAGGAGAGAAAAAGAAGGAGAAAAATAAATATAAGGAAAGAAAAGATGAAAGAAAAGGGAAAAAAGTAAGAGAAGAGTTTTTTTGTTGTTTTTTAAATTGAAAAGCTATACAAAAAAACTTGAAAACAGATCATACATTTAAACAGCAGGGTGGTCCTTGTGTTGAGCAGGAGTCCCTTGCATCCTGTGGAGAATTGGCAAGTCATTTGTCTGCATTAAAATCTCTGACGTGTTGGTTTACAAATATTCAGTAGGCTTCCTAATCCTTAGTTGTACTTAGTTGTTAAAGGAAGGCTTTCACAGGCAGTTTTATTTCTAGTGCTTCCTGATTATGTGCTGTGCAAGCTTAAAGGTATTTTTAATTAGGTAGGATGGTTAATTATTTATTCTACAATTTCAAATAACAGCTCTTAGTTTGAACTCTCATTGGTTGCAGGGACAGGGAGGGGGCAGACATAAAAAAATCCATTATTTCCTCCATAATTCTGTAAACTCTCATTTAGTTTACCTTATTTGCCCATGAATCAAAGAGGCCTAGAGTTGTTGGTGAGTACATGTAACAAAGGTAAAAAGACTGGTAGATGTTCAGCCTGATACAGTGTTAGAAGTCAACACTGATGGATCTTGAAAAAGAAAGGGTAGAGAAGATTTCGAAGTGTTAAAAGAGTTCCTTTCCTCAGCTGATGGAGTTGTAGATGGCCCTGAGGGTTATCTGCTTCGGTGACTATATAAGCATTGCGTTTTGAAATGGAAACAGCCCCTCCCTGTTTCTCTAGTAAATCGTTTAACAAGAAAGGACATTACAAACCAAACCATTACACTGAGGGACCAACCTTCTTTTTGGGGAGACTTTATTAGGACAACACTGATTTTTAGTGTTTGTCAGTTCAAACCTGTGTTATTTGGTCTCTTTCCAGCAAAGCTCTTCTGTAGCTATATTAACTGCACTTCCCTTGAATGGATGGGAGCTGGTGATCAGCTTCCACCTGGAGAGCTTTCACCAGTCCATAAAGCAACCAGGTTGCTCTGGAACGTACCAAGAGTCCACTTTCCTGTGATGTTATGTGTCAAAACAGACACCTTCCCATAAGGCTCAAAATGCTTTCAAAGACAAAATGTCAGGTTTTAACTGCAAAAATAAATTCCCAGCATGAACACACATGTCGGTAGAAGAGCAACAGTGTGAAGTATCAATGAATTTAAAGGAAGAATTAAGCTTTCAGAAAAATTGAGGTAATTTAAGATTCCAGTTTCCAAAACAACACAAGCTCACCTTCAAGTGCACAAGGGTCCCAGCAGTGTTAACAGGACAATTTGTGTGCCTGAAGCACACAAGCACTGTGTGGTTCACGGGGCTGTACCAGTGTTTGCTGGCTTGGCGTGTTTAACGTGTGCTAACAGACAACGAGGCAGGAGGCAAGGAGCCAAAACCATATGGAGGATATGTGAATGCTTGTGATTGCTGTGGAAGAACTAATTATACTCCCATACCTCTTTCTGGTGTGAAGTATGACTCCATGTTAGATTTTAAAGGATTTAGGTGTATACAATTACTGCCAATGCAGTAAATGGGAGACAATTTAAAGAAATAAAAATAATAGTTACTAAACTTTGTTATCAACAGTATTTTGGCTGTAGCCAAGAAAAAGTACAAAAAATTATTCTATTTCTGTATGCCCAGTGCTAGTCACCAAGGTTAAAAAAAGCTGCTTTAATGAAAACTTGCAAAAGCTGAGACTTAACTGTGTTGTGTGGTAGTTAGGACGATGTTGCAAGTGAAGTATTTTGAGATACACAATAGATTACCTAATCAAATAGATGATTAAGCAAAACCGGGAAAAGAAATGAGTTCAGAGAACCTTACGGTGCATTTGCAGGAGAAAACACTTTTCAGGTCTTCATTGAACACCTAATAAACAAAAATATCTAAATATAGAAAAGTGTAGTGTTTGGTAGGGGAAGGGGTTTTCTAAATAACATCATGAATCCAGTCTAGTATGTTGGATTTCTTTACAAATGCCCACAAGGAGGCAAAAAGGGAGAGCTGCTGCCCTGATTAATTTGGATCCTTAGGATTGTGTAACACGACACTTAATTAAGTGAACCTTGATTTTTTTTTTCCCCCCAACTCTACTGAAATATTCAAAAAACGATGTTAGGCTTTAGAAAGAAACTGAACAGAAAAGTTTGTGTTTTATAAATGTATAGTGTGCGCAATTTCTTAATGAAGCATTGCTCAACACAAGTAAATATCAGGTATATTGACATTACTTCAACTAAAATATTTCGACAGTTTTCATCTGTGTTTGGGCACAGCATTCTAGTGCCTTGTTTTATAAAAGACATTAAAGAATATGTATTTATTTAAATATCTGAGGTAAGATATCTGTTGAACAAGATACCTGCTCCTTGGTAACAAAATTCTCTTGCTATTTTGTTCTTTCTTCATTGCACATATAGTGCCCATGTTAGGAGACTTGTTTGGTTTTTAATCCTTTCAGGGTAAGAAAGGAGAATTTATTTACATACTTGTATCACTTACACAGTTTTTCACTGTTTACAGCTTCTATGGTTTTCACCATAAACCAAAATTTCTGTAAAATTGGTTATTCTGGCTGGGTTTTTAGTCTGGAAAAGGATGAAACATGCACTTTTACTACCCACTGGGGTGGACTGGAGATGACTGGAACATTCAATGAGCACGTACAGACGGAGCTGTACAGAAACAAACGCAGCAACACGAAGCCAGAGCACAGTAGTAATTTTAGCACCGTGGTAAGTGAACATCAGCCACGAAGCCAGCGGTGCCAGAATTGTGGCAGTGGCAGAACCGATGAATAAGGAGCGGTGCTCACAGGGTCTGGTGATGTCCCTAAAATCCCACAGGACGTTGTGGATGTCCCTGGGCCGTGCCTCGGCCAGGACGGGGCGGGAGCTGGGACCGGCAGTCGGTACTTTTGGTGCTTTGGGGTGGTGGTTAAGGGGGGCAGGCGTTTGAAACTTTATAAATGTTTAGCCCCAGCCTGGCAGCGAGAACTGACCCAGAACGGCAGGGGCGGCGGAGCGGGGACTTTACCCTGGCAGAAGCACTGATGGGGAAGGGGCGGGACAGAAGTTTAAACCTTTCCTGCAGGCGGTCTGGACGTCCATCCACATGATTCAGCATGGAAAAACCAGCAGGAAACCTTTCTGCAGCAGTGAGCTAGAAGGTAGCACTTTTTCAAAGTGTCGCAAAACGAATGCAGTAAAAAAAAAATTAAATTTTTTTCTGGATTTCATGTATACTAGGACCAAATCAGCAAAGGTATTAATTGAAAGTTTTTTCTTCACCCTTTCAGAACAGAATCTGATATTTGGCTTGAAACGGCATCTCCCAAATACACAGTGAAGTCTTAGAAATAACTACTGACACATTTCAACTTTGTACCACTACACAAGGTATCTACATTTGTGTACTCAACCCATTAGAAACACAAATGCACACCTCCGTTCGGGTAGCTAAATATGACCTAAAAAATAAAATCACTTTGAAGAAAATCCTTGGTAAATTGAGAAAGCTTACAAGGTATCTGTCACTATTTTCATCCTGGCCAAGAAAATCAAAATAATCTTCAACTTCCTTAGCTGTACATGATACTGCTTTCTCTTGTCATTCAACATCTCAGCATCACTGTTCAGTGACTGAGGACGGGGTGGTACAGCACACAATGTATTTGTACTTACACTGTTCACACTTGTCTCCCCAGTGCTGCAGAGACATGTTCCATGTATTCAGCAGTCTCAAAATGCCATTACTTATCGCTCATGTCAGCAGTCAAAGCTTCCCACTGGAAGAAATCTAACATTTTGGTGGCCAAAAAAGAACTCAGTATGTGATCTGCCCCAGGCCCTCATCGTGGTGTGACAGGATATACAGCACAGTGCAGAAAGAGGTGATCCTTGTGAGAGCTTCACCCTGCCTGGAAAAGCCATGGGGAAAGCAGGTCCATGCACAACTTCAGCAAGATTATGGCACTAGTGTTCTTTAAATTGCAGATTAAGAGAGACACAATCCAAAATATCTGAATGTCTAAAAATGTCTGTGGGTGCTTAACCAGTTTCTCAAAAGCTTTCCCCATGTTTTTCATTAGACCCACAAGTGCAGTGCACTGAGAAAGGACTTTGCACTAATTTCACCCTGCAGAGTGCCATCCAAGCACTCTGCTATAGCTTACATCTCTTTTATGCTCACCCTCCTGCCACCAGACTAGGTAAGGCTTAGGTGTATACAAGTTCCTAGAATTCACAGTTACAGAAAGGAGCTACCAAAGCATGGAAGATGGAATCCTTGAAACAGAGACATTTAAGATTGTAGATTGGTTAAGTGCCTGAGAGTCAGAGAGAACTACACCTGACTCCTGCTTTTAAAATGGAAAAGCACTATTCAAAAATTAATGTATTTACTCTCAACACCATGTGAGCTAGTACTTTACAAATGGAAAAACTGAGTACAAGAATGTAGACAGAGTAAGGGAACACAATATAGTGCAAAATCAGGAACAAAATGCAAGCTGTTTCATCAAATTCCAGTTTGATGAGTGAAAGGGCTTTAGAAAGCCCTTGAAGATATTGAATAAAACCAAAACCAAACTTTGAAAACATGCAGTACTTTGTACCAAAATATGTTAAGTAGCACAACTTGCTAAATAGTATATAAACCAGCAAGAACTATGTATATTAGTACAAATGAAGAAGTGAAATCTAAATGGATTAAAGTATTAGCACCCTACAGTAAGTTTATTACATTGTTTTATCCTGAGGCTTGTGGTTCAGAGTAGCTAAACAAAAGTGGTTTTATACCTTTTTTCCTCACCTTATTCACTATTCCACCACCATAACTCTGCCCTCACCCCAAATCATTCCTTTCTACAGCCTCTTCCCAGTATTTTATATTTGCTCAACAAAATTTTAAAGTTGTTTACTCCTACTGTATAAAGAACTCCCAAGTCACTCCCACAGAGTTCCATGATGACAAAGTTATGTCCCAATCAATCACATTACTTTCATAAATCCATACTATAGGTCAAAACCAATACTGCCAGTTCAGATCCAGTTTACTTGTGGTTTCCCTTTGGGGATTTAAGAAAACATGTAGTAATATCAGAAATGACAAATTCAAGTCAGTCAGTATTGCCATCCTAATTACAAAGTGGAATACTTTAGAATCCTAAAATCAGAACCATAGAAACAAAGAAATAAAGTTTTTTGTTGGTAACAGTTGTCTAAACATAAATTGTGCAGAAAAGGTACTAGTCTTCCAAGAAGAGTTTGCTTGCTTTTAAATCTTGAACGTGGAACAATCACTGCAGTCTTTTGTTACTTAGAAAAACTGTATGAATTAATGAAAATAAGCAATATTTTATTTCAATACCAGATTTATGGTTTGTGTGTTACACTGGGGCTGGTTTGACTGATATGAAACAGATATGTCTGAAACACAAAGTAACATAAATTAGACATGCCATGAGACATGTACAATTAATTTCTACTAAAACGTGGATAATGAAACCCACCCTATGCCAATTCTTTTACACTTTTAATGGTGATAGTGACTAGTATTTTAGTAAGAGGGTAAAATTCAATAAAAGGTATGAGGACAGCCATACAACTCCAAGATCCTGTTTGCACAGCTTCCAATTCCACTGTGAAAATACACCCCCTCCAAAACAGAAATAGGCACTTCATCTTTAAAAATGAAGCACTCTTTTGTTCTTCAGTCATCATCAACAGTTGGCTTGATTGTCACTCCTCTTCTGATCTGACCCCAACCAATTAAACTGCAAAAAAATAAAGGTTTATATTACTTTTACTAGTAGTCAGAAACATCCTGAATAAGTCAACATCCTTCTGTCCTTCTTATGCCTTCAGTTCTTACATTTTGGATTTTCTACACTTGTCTCCCATCCAAAACATTCTACAAGAACTAAACCTGCTTAGTGGGAACACAGAATAGAAAAGGGTGAAGGACAGAGGACATTTGTGACCAGCTAAGTGTGTACTCCTGAAGAGAAGCTGAAAATCTGAAAATATTGTAACTCATTTTGTACTGTTGGATGGTAAATCTATTCACAGCTTGATCTTTCACCTGTGTGTGAAGTGTTGCATTACTTTGAAGGAGAAATGAAAATTCACTAAGATTACAAACAGCTGTAACTCTCAATGGTAGCCTGTGGCAGTAACTCAGCTCTCAGGTGAGTGTTGCTATTTATATTCAGGAAAATGAAGGCCTTTTTTATAGGCCACTATTGCCTCAGAAAAATATACTTGTAGAAAGAAATTCAGGATACATCCATTTCCACAGACAGCAGGTATCTCATATTATTAGTAAAACTGTGTTCAAAACCTTTCCAATTTCTGGTGAGAAACCCCACATGCATCTCAATTTACCTTGCTAAGCAGTAGAGCCTGTCTTGAGACACCAGAAAAGAAACTGAAGTTTATCAGAGCAGCATTTCCCACTTTTTAGTACCATATCCATGGGTCATAACTTGACCATCTTTGAATTCACTGATCCTTGGAATCACTCAAGTATCCCATTTGCTGTTGAACCTCTCCCTATGCCTCTTTATATTTCCTTTTTATTTTATACCTCTTTTTAGTCTTGCTTTATGAACTTTCTTCTCTATTTTCAGTACTCCATTGTCTCAGGCTGCAAGTTCCTTTTCACAGTACCAACTGTATATTATCTTTCCTACAATTAGATTTTATTATGCTGGTTTTCCCAGTTTGCCTTCTTTCCCTTTTCCCAACTTTTTAGTTTCCTTATATTGTCTTTATCTTTTTAATACAGCATAGGAATCAACTTTTCAATAACTATATTTACAGCAGGCTGCCACTATTTGCCCACCTCATAATCAAGAGACGGGTGGGCTTTTCAGCAAAATTTGGTCAAGTTTTTTAACTGGGAAATAATCTCCAGAAGCAACAAAAGACACATTATTATTTGCACAGGCTATCAGTCTACAGCTTAAAAAAAAGAGCAGGCATAATTTCTAATACAGTTTCTCCTCTTCCTTTTGCTTTACCTGACTTAATTTGGGTCCTGCCTTTTTTTCCCTCCTGTTCAAGACATGTTGTCTTTTGCCTTGGGTATTTTTTTCAGAAAATAAAAATAATCTCTTCCCTAATTTGTCATCTTGCTCTGAGACAGCAAGCACTAAATTCTTGTCTACATTTTCTTGTCATCTGAAAAAGAAACATGCGTCCATGGATATTTAAAGCTTGGTTCCTTTCCATACAGTACAGACTTCTTGTAAAAATGGCTGTGCTCTCTCATACTACAAGAGCTGTGCAGAGCTGACAAATCTAAATACTCTTCTGTTCTTATCAATCCAGACTTAGGAAACCTGTGACAGGTACAGGATGTAATCACCTAAAGAGTCTGGCACTGAGATAAAATGAATCACCAACCAATTCTGTACATCATTTTCAGCCTCCAGATGCTTCTGCAGTCAGACATTTTATATTTGTGATTCGAATGGGTCAATCCAGTTGATACTTTATTCTTTCCTCTGTGCTTGTAGTACGCAAAACATTCAAACATCCCTCCTCTGTTCCCCTGCTGTTACTTCCAGGTTGCACTAGAAATCACATGCAGCTCCACAGGTAGAAAACTACTGAGGTGTGCATAAAGATGGCTGTTTGGCTTAACATTGTGAGAATTTCCCAAACCCTTTGCCGAGATTCCCTACTGAGCTCAATTTACAGCCTGGCAGTTTGGGCAACAAACATGAACCTCAGGTGTTTCTTTGTTAACTAACAGGTACCCTCCCAATCATGGTGTTTGTTTAAAAAAGGGATAGCAATGAAATGAAGCATTCTACAACTATTGTGACAATATCTTAGGAGAATCCAGAATAATTTTTAAAACAGACATACACTTACCTATTCTAGTACAAAATCAGATCCATGTACTTTTTTGTTAACAATGTAGCCACCACATACCCCACCAACTTACCGCCAATGTTTCTCAACTCTTCGACTCAGAGCAATTTTTTCTCCCACTTCTGTGCATACAGGGTTAGTTAGCACAATCTTCCCCAAATCAGCCTTTACAGCACTGACTCTCCCTCCAGTAGATAAGGATCCTATGTTTACCATCAGAACTTCATTCTTCGATAATTTTTGCACCTGAAGACAGACATACAAAACTCTGAAACATAAGCTTTAGTACTAAAAAACAAAATAGCACAGACAGTACCAAGTTATCTTCTGTTATCTTCTTGCCACAAAAAGATACAGTTGAGAAATACTATAAATATACACACACAAATTATGGGCAGCAGTGTCAGTAGATGGAAGTTTTATATGCAAAAGGACAAATACATAAAGATGTTGTACATATAGTTCTGAGGTTCTTGGTATGATGTACTTTCTTGGGATTGATCTACATTTTCTATATACCGATGATTTCATATAACGTATTAAAAACATAGATTTTGTTATGAACTGTGATGTTCTACAGATTATTTACCAGGATGGTGTATTCTCATTTCCCTTATGCCTACATAAAAAAAAAAATTCAAATAATCAATTTCACAGGATAAGAGAGTGCTGAAGCATTTTGCTCACTGTTGCATGAAGCAGTTTATAATTTTAAATTCCAACTGAGGAAATTATGATCTTTTAGTTCATTTGTGTAAAATAGATTGTGTTACAAAAGTTGGTGCTGTGCCTCAAGTTCAGTTTTTTTTTTCAACCAGAGTATTTAAAAAATATTTAAACTTTAAAGTTTATTCAGTGAAAAAACCTACAAAAAGCATCTCAGCAGGAAGTAGATCAGTACCACTGTAAAACCAATTATTGCACAAATGAATAGAATGATAGCAAAAGAAAACAGCTACCAGCATGTTTAGAAAAATACATTTCATGACACATAAATACTTTATGCTGATTTAAACTACTGATATGAATTTCTACTCCTCTGAAAACCATTCTTTGACAGTATTAAACAAGCAGATAAGTTTTGTGACAAGCTTGTATCAACATTGAGACAAAATGTCTACATATGATCAAAGAAATATATTCATTAATGAAAATTAGCACAGGAAGCAAAACCAGGACAAACAAAAGAAGGGGCACAGACCTTTGCAGCTTTCTTGTCTCCTTCAGTGCGCACACCTAAGAGTCGTCTCAGCAAGAAGTAGGAAATTTCTAGCTCTGTAAATATTTCTGGCAGTGCCCCAACTGCCCCAAGAACTTGGCCCACCATGCGGTCAGCCCGGCACAAAGTGGGATCAATCTTAGTGCCAACACCTACAACACAACAAGGGAAGTCAGACGGAGTAACTGAAAGGTTGTTGTCATTTTTATGAGCTAAAATATTTGAAGATGATCTAAAAAAACAGAGAATGTACTGGGAATTTCCTACTACCTGGGCAGCACTTTCAGAATGTCAGCAAGACTGTGAGCTCTATCTAAACAGATGAAGAAATATTCTGCTGTTAAAGCTGGTACAATTTACAGTGCAAGCTGACCTGTATAGGCCAGTGACATTCAGGAAAATGATTTAATTCTTAAATATCCATTTTTCACACCAACCCTGTCTCTCTCTACATATACGAATTATCTAAAAATCCTCATGGTGTTTTTGTTAATTACACTCAAATTGACTGTTGAATGAAACCAAGTGTTTTCAATAAGCATGAAGAAATTAAGCTTTTCATAAGAGAATATTCTTACCTATAAGGCCTCCTGGAGCAGCATATTGTAGATCATTATGTTCAGCAAAGAGTGACACAATTTTGGAAAAGATTGGCTTGCACATGAGTTTGCCTTCACTGTCCTTGGACACAATACCAGGCCTCACCTCAATTTCCTGGCCCACCTAATGACAAAAGTGAGAAAGTGTTTAACTGGTTATTTCACAGGAACACAAAGCTGACTAAGCACAAGTAAGACTTATGTATCCCAAGATCTACTTTGTATGAGTCCTTGGTTCTGGGCTAGTGTAGAACTCGTAGGATTTCTGTTGCACTGTTTGATGCAAATTGAACAGTATTTACAGTAAATGTAACATCTGATTTTCTTTTCAATATAATTTGTAAAACTGCTTTAGCAAAGGATCTTTATCAGCAATAATTCCAACAATTAAATTTAATTTTTAAACACTGTATTTAATTTAGAAATATTTCAGCTTTGAGAAAAATTGAGTTAATTCAATCAGTGTAACTGACTGACATCAATACACTGCAAACCAGAGGAAGTACAAGCTGTATAAATGTTTAAAGACAGTTTGCTCTCCAGCCTAACAAAGCAATCCTTTTAAAGTTTCTGTCTACTGCCAGCAAGCAAGCAAAATAAAAAAATCAAAATATACAGAACACTTAAATGGGAAAGTGGGACCTGTGAGAACCCACACACACTTCTTTTAAAGTGTGCTTTTAAAGTTCTTTTGCTCTCCTCTTCCCCACAATAATTCAGCAAGTAGAAGTGGTAGGACAGGAAAAAAACCCGCTCCTTCCATTTTTGTGAGGGATTAAATCTGTTATCATTATTAGCAAAATTAAATCTGTTATCATTATTAAGACTACAATAATATATTTTAAAAAATAAAACTAGTGCTTCTTGTTCTGGTGTTTTAAAATTGTAAAGTGAAAATGAACTACATACAGAAAGGATAAGTGCCATGTGACTGTACTCAAAATGAAAAAAAAAATCAATTATATAGATACATTTTGCAGCAAATGTGGAAAACCTGGACTCATTGTCATTACAAATTCCAGTCAAGAAAGAGAAAGGGTTACCTTTAAAACACCCTTTAGAATACTGCCACCAGCAACGCCTCCCTTAAGGTCATCAACTTCACAGCCAGGCTTGTTGACATCAAAAGACCTAATAACTGAAGAGATCACAGCCAGGTTTATATTTACTATCAGGTTTTTAAACAATGTCTTTCTTTAGCAACTTTGACTGCTTCTCTGTTCTTATGAAAGGATACACATATTTATAAATGTTACAAAACCAGAACAATCAGTATTTTATTCCAAATTTTTAGGCAGACAGTTAATTTTATTCACAAAACTATTTAAACTGCTCATATATATAAATGCTTCATAATATTTTTTCTGCATATTAGAAAGTAACTTAAAGATCTGAAAAAGAAAGCAATGATCAACCATTTTACAAAACCGCTTCAATATTCAAAATGTTAATTGTGAATACCAGAACTTTGTTTTAATGTACTCATAGCTGAACACCGTAACCTTGATGTAACATGGTGAATTTTTATGCATTTATGCAATGTAGGACTCCCTTGGATTATTGGAAAAAAAAGGCAAGCAAATGAATTCCTTATAGGAACTGCATTTCATAGTATGCTGGAAAAGAACTGAAACTTTGACAATTATAACCAGGAAAAAGGAGTCAAATACAAAAGATTTAACAAAGCTTCCCAAAATATTTCCATGGAAATGATTTAATTATCAAATGCATCAGTTTGCCAGTATTTTGTTAAATCAAAACTAAATTCATAACAACCAAAGGAATGTTTCTAAGATAAAAATTTCTCACTTTTATTGCCTTTTAAGCTGTCATATGCACAGACTATACACAAAACCAACAGCAATTAGCAGTGAACAAACAATACAGATCTCAGAAGGCATTCACGTTTTAAAATAAGAGCATCCGAAACACTCCTTTTAAACTCACTTCTGTTTAGGGCACTCAGCATGTGCTATTCCAAGTGCAGACACTTTCAGAAAATGTTTGGCCACAAACCCAGGCCTGAGCATTTACATACCAATGAGCCTTGGTTCAGATGTGAAGTCTCGCAAAGGGACCGGGATTTTCTTCACTATGTATTCACAAACCACCTCTATGTTGTACTTCAGCTGTGCTGAGATTGGAATTATTGGAGCTCCTTCTGCAACTGTACCTAAAACAAAATCAAGTTCAACATTAAGCCTTAATATGACTAAGTGTTCTGTCCTTGTGGCATGTTATATGTGTATTTCCCAAAGCAGTATCAGAGCATCTATCCCTCCCTTCAACATTTTAGCTCACATAGCCACACCTACTTTTTGAAGCATTCTGAAAGTGTGCAAGATAACCTTCCACAAGGCAGAATTCACTTCCTATATTGTCATCAGAAATATTTTAAAGATTTCCTAAGAGAGGTCAATATCTCAGTATTGGATACAGCAGTGTTAATTTTACAGTCAGGTTTCATGATGACAAACTAAATTTCCTGTTAATTTAATGATTTATGATTTTCAAATTTTTCAATACAAATACATATTTTAGAAAAGTCCTTATGTTCCTTGCAACAACTTGGAATTTTCAAACTCCAAATTTACACATCAAGCCACTCTGACAGTTATGAACAGCTTCTGCAAGGCAACAATTATGAATTACAAAAGAAGAAAAAAAGAAAAAGAAAAAAGAAAGAAAAAAGGAAAAGAAAGACCCACTGGTAACTTCTGGTGCTGACAATCTAGTTCTGCAGCTTGTCACATATCCCACCTACTGCAGATAAACAGGGAAAACAGGGGAAACTCCAGGGAAAGATAAAACTCAAATCACTGTACAGGTGAGCAGACCTTTACAGAGTAAGATAACACTGCCCAAACTGGATTTAAACAGACAGATGAAAGAGCAATCTTTTGTCATTAGATAAAAAAAAAATTAATGTATTTAAACCTACAAGGTGCCCCTAGCAAGTACAGCTTCCTTCTCTCCTGCACTGCAGTAAAATCACAGTGAAATCTCTACCAAAGAAGCACTCCAGGAAGATACCACAAATCCACTGAAAGCTACTACGTAAGTGCAACTGATGTTAGTTTTACATCTAGAGCTCTGACCCAGAGACGTAACACTATTGTATGCAAACAGGCTGAAACAGGCAAGAAGCACAACTCCCAGAGTCTAATTTTCACATTAACAGACTATGTACACCTGCATTGCCCAAGATAAGCTTTTCTATGAACATACAGAAAACTACTATGTCCATGTCTCAACACTGAATTTCCACCACTTACTAGATTTCTGCTCTTGAAAACTTACCTTGTACAAATGCAAGAATCTGTTCATACTGTTCTTTAGCCTGACTCTCTTTCACCAAGTCAATCTTATTCTGTAGAATCAAAATGTGCTTCAGTTTCATGATTTCTATAGCAGCTAGATGTTCTGAGGTCTGAGGTTGAGGGCATGACTCATTACCAGCTGAAAGAAGAGAAGTGACTGGAATATAGAAACTATAAAGACAGACAAAACTCCTACAGTTAGGATATCTACTTCCACCTACTATCACTATGTTAAAAAAAAAAAAGAAAAAAGACAATTGTCTTTCAGCATGTGAAGCAACCAAGTCAATAAGCACCTCTTCTCCTAGCACTGCTGGCTCTAGCCTCCACACAATGCAGGACAGATAACAAGATGCCAGAGAGGTTCCCCCGTTTCACCTGCTCCTACTAGGATCACTCACCTAAAATATCCAAAGATACCAACACCTAACTTGGCTTACACCATCCTTTAGCTCTTCAGGTATCTCAGTGTTAACTGTAGTGCAATACACAAATTACTTTTCAAGAAATATCTTCATATTTTTTTATCAGTAAAGTCATAAAAATACCAAGATCCCCAAACTATCAAGTATGTGAATAGGGCTGCTATCAGCATGGTTTAGATTTCAGCTAAGAACCCAGCATTGGCTGATGTATGATTATGGTGGTTAATCTTGCCTGAAGTTTGGTCTATCACACTTTCTAGAGATAAACAGGCAGAAGAAAGGATAGCTCATCATCTATCTCAGACTTTAAATTACAATATCTGAAGCTGTATTTTCCTTTTGTTGACATATCCTATCAAGGTAAGATAATTGCTATGTATCACTACAGAACACTAAAATGTTCTACAGACAGAAAAATCAGTTTTACTCACTTTCTGTCGCTTGCAAATCTGAACAAAAGTTGTCTGGATTACATTAAATCTCCTGTACTTAAATTTTGCCTACATTTATCTGGGTTACTGTTTGTACTGTTGTTTGTGAACTCTACTGTATAGCAAAGACTGCATGCACATTTAAAGGAAACTGAACCTTCAGAGAAACTCAAAATGCAGCTAATATGTTCCCATAAAGTGATAAAAATTTTACAGTGCTATACTACTACCGAGTTTTTTATTACCTATCTTCTGTCAATGGGGCCAGCTACCAGACTGGTGAGTATAGATAGCTGTGTTTAAAACAAGCCAGCTTGTTAGAGTACATCACCATTGTAGCAGCACTTTATTTTCTTTCACACATCTCAAAAACATTCACATGTTTAAACTGCTCACCACATCCCAGGAGATTTTAAAGCCCACATAATGCTTCGTGCTACTACAAAATAGAGTTCTGCTTTTGGGTAGCAATTGTTACCTATCAACAGCAAAGCTGCATCCATTACTGCTGCACCGTTCAACATGGTAGCCATCAAAATATCGTGGCCAGGGCAATCCACAAAAGAGACATGCCTGTTGCAGGAAAAGGTGAAAGAGAAATCCAAAAGCCCATTATCAACAATTCCTCTGACTGATTTATGTCAGTGATTAGCCAGATACAGAAGTTAAAAGTATCCTTAAAATAGTATTTTAAAAAAGTTCTAAAAGAACACAAACGCTACTGAACAGCTACCAAATGCTTTTTCTGAGTTTTCAGATTTAATACCACATGTCCACATTAAGTACCTCTTTAATATTTCAAGAATTTACTCTAAATTAGATTAGAGTTAAATGCACCAGGTTAAAAGCCCAAAATCAAACCAACCCACCACCACTGACCCAAACTCCAATACACCACATGGGATTTCTCTTATCTCTTTTAAAAGGCACCTCCCATTCTTCAATCTTAGGAAATGATGCATCTTTAAATATATGGTTATAACTGCACTTCAAAGATTTGTCTACAGGCATGATGTTACATTTCCAAACTTATGGTTTTACTGTGCAGACCAAGATACTTGATTCACTATTTTCTTTCCTGAACCTATCTAGAGAAGAATCCTTGTTCTTAGTGGCAGGCCACCAAAAAGCAAGGGCCTAATTTTGTGCTTTGCTGATGACGTTAGAAATCTACAAGCAAAAAACCTGTAGGATAAAGAATGCAAAGTTTTTAACCAGTTGTTTCACAATGGCTGCCTGCCTGACACACTCCAAAAGAAGTTAATCTTAGTACAAGTGCTCTACTGGGAATCTGAGAAAAGGAAAGACACATGGTCACAGCCCACATGTATTTTACATAAACACAAACTAAGAATCTTGTACAACAGTCTTAATGACTACTCTTGTTTGAACAATCATTGTGCAGACCCATATAACCACTGCATATAGACCGTGCTATACTTTATCAGAAATTGAGTAAAGAACACTTGGCCTCCAGTGAGAGGCCTGATCTCACATTAAGCATCAGGCTTTTATATATTAATTTAAAAAACTTTGGAAACTCTGCCCTCAGGAAGAAAAAGTTCAACAAAGGTCACCCTTCCAGAAAGAATTTTAAAGATGCGTTTGTGAGTTCCACATTAGTTCTCAATCTGGCTGGTTTTAAAATGTACTTATATTAATAGCAGAAATTTAACTTCAATGTTCCGCAAGTAGCTGAGGCCAGCAGACACAGCTGGGCTCAACCATGAAATGCTCATCACCACCAATGAATTCAGTTTAGACAATGCCTTAGCCCAGGGGTGCCAGATCTAAGAATGTGCAGTCTACCAGAATCCATTCAGCTCACAGCTCAATCCTGTTTCCATACACAGGGAAGTAAATACAATTTATTCCAGCAATTTAAAGCAGTTACCTGACTAGTTTAAAGTTCCCTTTGGTGCCAGGAATATCTGTAGGGAACTCATCTGGGGTGCTACTTCCACAGGATCGGTAGCACTCTGGTCGAGAGCAGCTTGGGTCATCCAGCTTGTAAATCTGTGATTATTTAAAGTTGAAAAAAGGTTTAATTCCTCAAGGGTTAGTTACCTGTAATCTTTCATCTCCCCTGAAATATATTAGCAACATAGCTGCTATATTTACAGTGATGACTCACCTTTGCATTAGCATAACCCAGCTTGATTGTGATATTTCTTTCCAGTTCATTTTTAAATCTGACAGTATGAACTCCAGATATAGCTTTGACTACTGTTGACTTTCCATGGGCTACATGACCAATTGTACCTGTGTTTTAAAAGGAAATGTTTGTCAATAAACCACAGTTTAATTCTGTGCAAAGCTCCACTACAATCAGTACAAAATTACCCCAAATTCTTCACAGGCAGTAAGTTCATATGGCATACATATATAATTTGTAATAATTTTTATTGAAACAAACAAGACCTGAAATTGTGCTCCCAATGGACAGATCTTTGCATTTGAATGAAAGTCATTTCAATCCTTTATTTCAAGGTAAAATAAATTTTGCTTTAGCAACTATTCCCCATACCATTCAACTGTGCTCCTAAAATAAAACTGGTGCTTTATAAATCAAAAGCGCTTGACAAGTCCCTAAAACTACTATGTTTTGTTTCTGTACATATTTCTTGAAAGTATTACCACACAGGCACCATCTGCTACTGCACCAGCATCAAAAAGAGACACCTTAACACGCCCCTCTTTTTCATAAGGTTTTTTTTTACCTATATTAATTGTTGCTTGTCTGCTGATGACTTCTGGTGAAAGTGGCGTCAACTTGGTAACATCCTGTATAAGGGAGATTTTTAAATTTATTCATCTTGTATATAAATGTTTAGCAAGTTAAAAATTTAGAAACTTGAAGGTCAACTGATAGTTCTATTCAGCAAAATCCAGTTATACTATGTGCATTCCAGTCTTTTAAAAGTGTGAAATCCATGTGAAAAGTGATCCAAGTCTTGCTTGTGAATCAATACAGGCTACAATTCAAAATCCTGACTGTGAAACAGTCTTGTCTGCAAAGTGTTAAAGATGGGAGTAAACAAAACAAGAAACCTCAAAAGAAAATTTTAACAAAAGACCCCAATCCCCTACATACCCCTGAACCTAAATTACACATAACAGGCAAATTCATTTTCAACAGTCTACATGATGAACTGCACTAATATTTTATAAACAAAGCTTTGTCAATAAACAGTTGTTTAATTGGTTCCATTAAGCCAATCCATAATTACAACTAGGAGTCAGTGGGTCCAGAGGTTTCATTAGCACCATGGCTTTTTTTTCTTTTTAATGGTTATTTTTTCCCTCGGGTACTGTTATTGCTGCTTTAGGTACCAGACAAAAATTCTGCTGTCCTAAGTAGTCTGTTGTGTGAACTTATTGGTAGCCACCGGCAAAACAAAAACCTCACAAATAAACTCTGTATAGATAAAGAAACAACTCTGAAAGAGTTGCTTAGGTTTTTTCAAAGCTGTTTGTCCAAATAATGGACAACTGCTGAAATCCACTGAAATGTTCTGTAAAGCTAATATCCATCCTGCATCGAATTCACATGGATGAGCTACTCAGTTCAAGCAGAGACATGATGTCAGAAGAGTCCTCAGTGCAGGACAAAATTTAAGATATAAATAATACAAACATTAAATCACATATTGTTTACACTGTTACATGAAAGTTCTGTGCAAAATGATCAAACACATCTGTGTAAAAACATAAGCTCAGTCATTCTGCTCTCAAGTATGACATTAATAAAATGTTCATCTTCAATACAAAGCAAGTTTTGAACATCTAAGACACACAACTAAATTTATATTTCTCATATATGGAACTTAAAATGACTTCCCAGCGATGGGAACGTGACCTGCAGATGGCACCATGTAGCCGGGCGACCAGAATTTCAGCGTGATGCAATTCCTGCCACCAGGAGAATTCTTCCTGGTGCATGAAATCGTGCACGCGTGCAGTTTTTTCCTCAAGACTGGTACAAGGGTATTGCTCAGCAAGAAGCTTCACTCAGCCGTAAGCACTCAAGGGCCGCCAGAATAAGCCTTTAAAGGTAATTCCTGCTGACCTTCCAGCTAGTCTCTATCTGTGCCTTTCCCAACTAGGAAATGCCATGGTCAACAATGACAGGAAGAAAAGAAACCATCTGAAATAACTAACACACTGCCGTAGGGAATTCCTGTGCTCAAGCCCAAAGAACATAAAATATTATTACTGTTAAGACAAATAAGTTGTTCCAGTTTAAACACAGGAGACACAGCAACAGGATTTTTGACTATGTACATTACAATACACTTGAATTAGAAATATACATTACATATACATTTAGACTAGCATATAAGTGTAATAGGTGAGGCAGCTCAGGTGAGACATTTAACAGGCAAGGCTGCCACAGCAGGTGACCACTGCAACTGGTTGAAGTGGTAGCTGCAGTGGTAGGTAGATCTGGTATTTCTCGGCAGTTTTTAATAGTCAAGAAAGTTGTCTTGGCAAACCAAGACAGGGCTAATAGACAACTCCTAGAACTTGCTGTAGAGAAACGGCTCAAATTTATGGTTCTATCTCAGAAAGGGAAAAATCTTTAATACGACAGAACAGGGCAACTCTTACTCGAGGAAAACTGCACCCACCAGTGAGCCATAAAAGCTTCAGCGGCGCCGGCGGGACACGGAGCCGCGGAGCCTTATGCTCACCGGGAGGAGAAGCACCTCGCCCGGGCGCCCCACACCCGCCAGGACCGGCGGGACCTGCTCTGCGCGCCGCCGCTCTGCCCTCGACCCGCGGCCCCTGCCCTCGGCCGCCGCTCTGCCCTCGACCCGCGTCCCCCTGCCCTCGACCCGCGTCCCCCTGCCCTCGGCCCGCGTCCCCCTGCCCTCGCCGCGGCCCCTGCTGCCCAGCGTGCTGAGCTCGGCTCCCCGGGCGCCGCCGCCTCCCGCGCCCCCTCGGCACGCATCGGCAGCGGTGGGGCCCGGCAGAAGGCTCCCAGCTCCTGGGGCCGCACCCCTCGCCCACACGCCCGCCCCCTCCGCTCCCGGGGCGCCCCCGCCGAGCTCCGGGAGCCCGATCTCGCTGCTGGGCGCCCCACGAGCGGCGCTCACCAAGGTGCCGAGATCCTGCCGGCTGAGGTGCGGCTGCCCCAGAGTCACTCCCGCCTCGTCCCCCGCCATCTTGCCCCGAGTAGGAAGTGAGGAGCCCACGCGGCCGCCTGACTGCCGGCTCCTCTCCGCACAGCCGCTGCCGGCCCGCAACCTCCGGCCCACAGCGCGGCACCGGCCGGCCCGGGAGCGGACACCGAGCTCAAGGAAAAGCCGCGATCAGCGCCGGGGGGCCGCCATCTGCCCCGCAGCGGAGCGGCCACGAGTCAGGCGCACCAACGGGCAGCCCTGTAAAGGACCCCCCAGCACGGTCGCCATCACGCCGGATGATGCAACCGGGGCCTGCGGCGGGGCCTCGCAGCGTGCGCGCGCACGGCGCGGGAGCGCGGGCACGGCGCGGCGGCGGGAGCGCGGCGGGACGGGCGCCGCGCAAACCCCGCCGGAGCGGAGCGAAACAGCGCCGTGCCTGCGGGGAGGGCTCGCTGAAAGACACACCGAAGGCAGGAGCCCCTGCCGTGCTCGGGGTTTGTTGCTGTGCGGATTTATTTGGGGTGCCCGGGGGTGCGGTGCAGAAGGCACGATATCTGTGTATGCACTGAAATGAGCGCATCGACCGCGGTGCCTGCTTCAACAGTAACAGGTCACCGCACGTGTGTCAGAACCTCTGCTGGCCATCGCCGTGAGGAGATCTTTCTTATTTTAGCTTTTTTCTTGTTACTGTCTTTGTAGACTGGGCGCTTATTGTTAGGGAAGGCATGTGGATGTGAGAGTTGCCCCAACATACCTAAATGTTTTGTACGAAACAGGTAAAAATCCCACCAAACACTTGCTGTTCCCAGAGTTGGGTATGACATAAATTGAATAAAATCCCTAATCCAGTGATGAGAGCCAGTTTAGAGGTTCACCAGAGAGTAAAGGTTAAATTTCCCTGTTCTTCATGGGAACCTCTTAAAGGCATAGAAGATGTTGCTGATAGTATTTCCTCCCTGGTCAGGGAAGCAGGTTTCAATGCAGGTAACCAGTTATCTCAAATATGTGTGCGTTGTGCCAACAACAGCAGCTTTATCTGTTGGAATACACATTTGTTCTCAGACTCTGCCTGGCTTTGCAGGTCAAAAAAAGCAGGTTTGGGGCAGGCAACCATGTGACTGAAATGTGATGATGGAAATCCGTGTGAAACTGGTATGCCTGGTTGAACAATGGTTGTAACCTCCCACTTTCACCTATGATATTATTTCCATACTTTCCTGATACAAGATCTAGGAGTGAGTTCTGATGGGTATTTGTAGAGCAAACACATTGCCACAATGTTCTTGATCTGAAGAAATTAACAGGAGCACATTGTAAGAAACCTTTCAGTATCTATGATGGTATTGCCAATGACAAAATGTATTTTGTCTTGCAACCCAGTCGTGTTGGACAATGGTCTGGAAAATAAATTTTCATAATCTTGTTTCAGGCCACACGGTGTTTTCAATTTTGTATTAAATATCTCACTTCTGGGAAAAACCACTGAAATACATGAGGTGTAGTGAGAACATGATGCAATACTTGGTTGTAGTTGCCTCGATGTTCACACATGTATAATCCCTCTTTTATGAAAATGAACTGAAAGTGCTGGACTCTGTAGTTACTTAGCTGCTTAAATTATGCAATAAATGCAGTGCAGTGTGTGTAAAATTATGGAAATAGTTTTTGTCACATTTGAAACAGCCTTTAAAAAGGACTCAATCCTTGTCAAACACCCTGTCAGGAATATGAAAAAAACTACGCAAACTGTTGCTTCTATTTTAACATTGAGATTGTACATTTTACATATTCTGAGGTTCTCTTGCTATTTTGATTCACTTATTTGGAAATGTTTGTAATATAAAGAAAAGCAGAAAAGTCTAAAGTCTGTAAATGTCTAATTATTGTAGGATCCTAGAATGGTTTATGTTGTAAGGGACCTCAAAGATCATCGAGTTCAAATCTTCCTGCCATGGGCAGAAACATCTTTCACTATCCCAGGCTGCTCAGAGCCCCGTCCAGCCTGGCCTTGAACACTTCCAGGGATGGGGCAACCACAGCTTCTCTGAGTAACCTGTGCCAGTGCTTCACCCTCACAGTAAAGAGTTTCTTCCTAGCACCTAATCTAAATCTGCCCTCTTTCAGTTTAAAGCCATTCTGCCTTGTTCTGTTACTCCATGCCCTTGTGAAAAGTCCATTTTCTAGCCTTTTGGGCCCCCTTTAAGCACTGAATGCTTCTATAAGGTTTACTCAGAGCTTTCTCTTCTCCAGGCTGAACAACCCCAACTAAAATAGGTAAGAACATTTCTAGGAGTTGACATTATGTCATATGTCAATATATGTGTATTGGACATTTATGTATTAATTAAATAAAGTTTAAAAATATTAGAATTAGATCCTAAGTAGCATATTAATATAGCTCAAAAAAACTACATCCAGAATTCTCTTCATCGCAATAGTCTTATTTAAGCTAGTGGTAACTGTTTAGCCACTGACTTTGTACAAATGCCTAAATCAGAGGGGTCAACCCAAATCTCAAATTAATATTCAGTAAGGTAATTTTGAGACTAGTGGTCATTGTCAGAGGCCTAAATGTAATTATTTAATTTTTTTAGGAGACTAGAATTGAGACATTATTAACATATTTGATTTTTTGGTAGAAGCAAATTGTTCAATGTGAAGGAGAAGGGTATGAGAGGGTTTTTTTGTGCTTTGAAATGTTGAGCTGTTTTAAATGTCAAAGCTGCTATGGTTTTGTTTTGTGGCTAGGTTTGAGGTCCTCTTCTGTGATTCTGTGACAAGTGTGTAGGAGAGACCTGAAGACCATCTTGCACCTCAGCTTGACACAAACTGCAGACAGCAAAATGACAGTCAGGTAAAACATAAAAGTCTTGCTTAGCTTTTTCTGCCCTTGCTGACCCATGAAGGTGAAAAGTCTGAGGGGTGCAGAAGTATGCATGAAGTTTTGGTTGTATCATTTCTGTATATGAGAAACTTAGTTCCTACTCATTTTTCTTTGTTGAAGCATTAGATATGGGTGGGTACATGTTTGCTGCAGCAGATATCCATTATGGAAAAGGGAGGGAATGTCTTGGAGACATAGGTGGCAGGAACACCTGCTGTCTCGGCAGGGTCAGTCTGTAAAGGCCAGTTTTTTCACCATAAACACACAAGTAACAGGTTTTAAAACAGTGACTGGGGAGATTGGGTAAATTTACTGCATGAGTGAATGAGACGGAGTAGTAAGGCAAAGCCGAGAGAGGTCTGGCCATTGTGATGAAGGAGTGAATGGGAACTTGATCGTAGCAGAGGGAGCAGTAGGTAGGCAGTTGAGGGGAGTGGGAATAGCATTGGGAAGTCTTTTGTAAGGCACCACATGGAGTAGCTGATTCATTTCTTGAAGCTGTGAAAGGTGGGAAAGGCATTCAGCTTGGGGGTAGCAGGTATAGAGAAGGTACTCTTGTTTTATAAATCAAGAATGGGGGGGGGGTGATAATGAGAGACTGAAAATAGGATGGGAACAGCAGTAAACAGGGAGAGGATGCCAGCCTGTGGCCTGCTATTTATATGGTTTGGGGGTGGTAGTGGCAAACCAAAGGTCCACGTAGGTTAGTTCATCTCGTACAATGAAATCTGAGTTTGCCAGGCAAAGGCAAAATAGCGAAAGCTAAGGAGTACTGTTTGTACTAAGGCAGAGCCCTGCTCACCCCCTCGGGGCCGTGCTCCCTGTGTGCAGTTTGTTCGCTGCTCCAGCGCTGCCGGCCCTGACCCCTGCGGCTCTGGTGACCCGGTTCCCACGGCGGCTCGCAAAGCCGCCTGCGGGAGCGGAGAGCTGGCATCAGCCCGCGGGAGCGGCTGGCCGCTGTCCGGGGAGGAGCGCAGCCGGCAGCCGGCCCCGAGCGGCGATTGCTGTACCCGGGGCGGGATGCAGCGCTGCAGCGGGCAGCTGCCATAGCAACCTGGGAGCTGCCATCGCCTCGGAGAGCTCGGCCGCAGCCTGGAGGCAGCGGGGCGGGCGAGAGCAGCGCAAGACCGACCCTCTGAAAGCGGACGCGTGTGGATGCGCGTCCTCGCGGGCCGGACGCAGATGATGCCTCTCGGTGTCGCGTTCTCCAGCCGTGCTCCCCGGGACGTGCCGGGGCTCCGGCGCCTGGCCGAGCCCGCACGGGCCGGAGCCGGGGTGCCGGTGCTGGTGCCGGTGCCGGGGTGCCGGTGCCGGGGTGCCGGTGCCGGGGTGCCGGTGCCGGAGCCGGGGTGCCGGAGCCGGGGTGCCGGTGCCGGGGTGCCGGTGCCGGGGTGCCGGAGCCGTTCCTCGCCCCGGGCCCGCCCGCGCGGCCGCAGGTGCGGCGGAAGTGACGGCCGGCGCGGTGCTGCCGGGGGAACATGGCGCCCGCGGCCGCGCGGGGCAGCGCGGAAGGTAAACAAGCGTGAGGGCGGCGGGGACCCCGGGGCCGAAGCCGGGCCGGGCGCGCCGGTGCCCGGGCGGCGCGGCGGGGGCGGCTCCCACCGCCCCCCCCGAGCGCGGACGGCGGGGAGGAGGGAGCCCAGGATCCCCCCTTCTTCCTCCGCCTCCTTCTCCTCCTCCTCCCGGCTTCGCCTCAGCCATTGCCCCTCTCCGCAGCCCCCCGGCGCCTCCCTCCGCCGCCCCCGGCTGTATGGTACACGGAGCCAGGGCCCCTCTCCGCCGCTCCAGCGGGAGGAGCCGCGTCCTCAGCGCCGCCGCCGCCGAGAGGTGGGTGAAGGATCCCGCGGGCCCTCCCGCCGCCGTCGCTCGCCCCATCGAGGGCGGCCCGGGCGCCCTCCGGGCCCTCGGGGTCTCTCCTCCCCGGGGCGGCGGGCGGGGAGCAGGCGGGCTGGCGCGGGATCGGGCACGGCCGCGCCGGGCGGGGCGGGGCGGCCGCAGCCCCGCCGGGCCCCTCGGGCTCCCGCGGCCGCACGTCGCGGAGCCGGCCCGCCAGCCCCGCTCGCCGGGGAGCTCAGCCTGCGAGCGTGCGAGCCGGCAGGCTGAAGTAGGTCATCTGAGTTCCTGCCCCGAAAATGGCCATTTTTACCCGCCCCCCTCCCCCATCGTACCTGATCGCGGCAAAAGTATCCGTGATCTGAACGGGTAGAGCTACCCAGATGATACTAGAGCTTTGATGTGTTTGGTGAATACTGGAATGTCACTTAAAAATTTGAACTCCTTGCCTTTTCATTGTTTGGGGTTTGGGTTTTTCTATTCTAATTTAGAAAATAAATAGGAGAATTATAAAGTTATTACTAGATAAAAGGACAGAACTACTGAAGTCTGGCTTCCTGTGGACTTGTTATATAAACTTGTCTGTAGAATAACCCAGCTCTTGCACCACCATTGCCCCAGTTCACATTCAGATCCCCTGAGAATACCACCATGCACAACACATACTTCCTGTGTTTTCCCTTCCATCACCTAGAAAACGTGTTTAATTTCTACCACATGTCCTATAAACTTTCCACTGACACTCATCTCCTTTCACTTTCCTTAATTATACCCTGTGGCTGGTTTGGATCTACACATGTGTTGATTTGCCTTTCAGTGAGCAGAGCACAGCAGATAACCATTGAGCTCACACTAGAGATATCAGACCTTTTTCATTCATCTAGCTGCCAGTCTGGGGGATATGTGTAGAAATAAAATAGGTTTGAGATTTCTGTGTTTCTGACAAGTGAGTTTGGTATTTGGTAGTAAGGTCAAAACCTGTGTGTCTTGAACAAAGGGCACAATTAATGTCATTTTCTCAGAAGATGCTAGGAGTACATACTAAATTAGCAATAAAGATACATATAACAAAAAGACAAATGGAGGGCATAGTTTAGCAATCCTAATTTAAATTTAAAATATTTTTACTAACATAGTTTGAATACTACTTCTTACTCCTTTCTATCTTATTACGCTAAAAATTTATGATAAGTCAGAAAAGATAGGATTTTTTGTTACTAACAGATACTTAGCTTGCTACTTTTCTGTATAAAATACACTACAATTTTCTTAATAAAAATCTTCACAGTGACAGAATCAGCCTTTATTCATACCTTTTTCTTACATTCGAAATCGTTACTCATTCTATAAGACAGATATATATATATGTATGTGTATATATATGTAAGAAGGACTGCTGTCATTCAGGATAGAGCAGTCCTGTCCACTTTGAGAGCAATGGCAAATCTGTACTTTTCAACACTACTATAATTTAACTTTTAGTAATATCTAAAAGTTAAATACAAGTATTTCCACTTAAAAGGTAATTCTCATTTTGGTGGATATATCAACTGTTTTATACAGTGCACCTGTTCTGGCAGAGCGTTGAGCTGAGCTTGCTCTGTGTTTGGGAGCAGGTTTTTCTGTGCACGCGTTGGGATGCAGTGACTTCTTAGACAGGTGGTTCAAGCCATCTTAGTGTCTGTGAAGTGCAGTTACAGGTTCTGGCACACGTAGAGTGAAGAGTAACCATGCTGAGCTGAGGCACAATCCATGCTGAGTTTTAGCAGGTTTGGTTGTAACTGGTTCTGGTATTTTTGACATGGCTGTAATGACCATAATGACACCAAGTGCCGCTGCTGCTCTGTGCTAATTCAGATTGTTCCCAGATAGCAACAGGAGCAGAGATTGTCGAGGGAGCTGTTCTGGTCAGCTCTGTGTCCCTAAGAAATGGAGTCTGGGCAGCTTTCAGGATTAGCCAAATTTTAAGTTCTGGCAGTCTGGTTCCTCTGACTGGTGGTGATTGGTAAGCTCCTAACTTCTCCATTCTCAAGTAATCCAGTGCTTTTGAAATTCTCAAGATGGATTGGATGAAGTCTTAAACATGAACATAAGAATGGGTTGAAGATAAATGGTTTCCCAAATTTAGTGTCCTAATTACAAAGGATTTCAGATAAAACACATGGAAAGTGGATGTATTTCTTTGTTCCCTACGTTGCAATTGTTGTAGCAATAGAAAGTTTTGATAGCCACTGGTTATTGATCTATCCCACATGATATCACTCCTTCTGTTGCTGTTAGTGGAGGATTATGATAAAAAATTGACAAAATTTAATGGTTTTAGTTTTAAACCATGTAAACAAAGGTTTAATTCGGGGGATAAATTATTTATGCTGTGTATGTTATAATTGTACTGTTACTCAGTACATTGCATTCAAAGGCCCAGCCTTTGGCCATATGTGCAGTTGTGAATGTGTGCTAGTGTGTTCAAATACTTGTATTTTCATATGTGTGTATAACATTTGACTATGGAGAAATGTCCTTATTAACAAAACTAGGCTCAAAATATTCTGCTCTAGGCAGCCTTTCCTTTGCACCTGATCAAATAAAGTGTGCATGATGGCTTTAAAAATTACATTTAAATGCATGCATTTGGTGGATGGAAGAGATTATTTTGTTTAAAGCTCTATTTTAGTACATTGTGTAACCAAAGCATGGTTCTGTGTGTCTATTGAAATATCTTTATAGTGTAACTCATAGATAATAGTGTTTTATTATGTGAAAATTTGTTGTTCAGCTTGTCCACAAAGATGATTTCTTAGAATATCTATGGGATAGGTAAAATGAACAAGTACTCCATAATTAGTAAACAAAACAAATCTTGCTCATTCTATCTCAGCATCCCAGATAAATTACTAAGGAACAACAGTAAAGGAAGTCTGAAATTTCGCTTTGAGATCGTGTGGTAGACCTGGTATTGTCAATACTTTCCTAGGACAATAAATTTCTATCCCTAGAAAATGCATATAAGCTTACATATGACATAAAGACACATATTGAAAAGGCTCTTTTTCAGGTAGTACTGGTCTTGGAGAGATTTTAAATCCAGGAGGGCTTGAGTCAAAAGCATTTATTCTGTGACTTGTTTCTCAATAACCAGTGCATTTAGACTCCATTTCTTCTGCTTGTGACTAAGAGCCTCAGACACCCTGAGGAAAGAAGGTTCTCCTTGTTTAGCAAGAAAAAGCAGTCTAGAGTAGGATTTTCAGACTTTCATTACAGCTGCAGAATAAAAATGAGAAATCAGTGTTCCAAGTAAGTGGTTTTACAGTTAGAGCACTGTAGAATCTAATGCATTATGTGCTTAAAGAGGAAAAAATGTAAGGAGCAGCTAATAAGGTTAAATGTATTTCTCTTTTGGCTTTTCAGCAGAGTCTTCCTGTGCTGCATTATCCTGATCAGCTCTAATACGTGCAGAACAGTAACGAATGTCAATGTACATTGCCCCCCACCTCCCCTTCATTGTTTATACATTGGATTTTTTTTGTTCCAGTTTTCCTGTAGACCACTGCAGGCTTCATGTCTTCCATTGGATTAAGTGTGCAGCTGTGATTTGCATGCATGAAGAAGATCGAACTGAATTTTCCATTTTTATTGAAAATATGGAAAAAAATGTTATGTATTGTCCTCTGGGAAATAACTGCAGCATTTGAATAGTGCTTAGAATTACATCAAAGATTGCAAGTATGTGTGTGGGAGGAATGGCATAGCTATGCTTTAGAAAAATTACTTGGTTTGAGAGTTATTTTGTATTGCTTTTTTTAATGTTTGAACTACCACATTGCTATTTGCTTTTGACAGAGGATGTTAGCTTTAGAAATGAAGATTTTTGCCAGTTAAGCATAATACGCATTTAATTATCTACTTTCACAGTTTTTGTACTATTTTAACCCCTTTGTTTATTTGTACTGGCAATACATTTTTTTGTTTTAAAGAAAAACTTATCTGCTGATAATGTACATGGCTTTATGCCAAGAAAAGGATATTTACTCCTTTTATTTAATGCAGGAAGACAAGTAGTCCTTTTGCTTTTCACTCATGGAATTCTGAAGCTTCTTTAGATGGTGTAGGGAGAAGTCTTACTGGTTTTGTGTCTAAGTAATCCATTAAATGCTCACTGCTGTTCAGGAGGAAAAATACGTTAATGTTGAAAACTGTCGATTTACTAAAAGTAATGTCAGCAGGAATGTGAAAAGAAGGATTAAGTGATTTAAACACCTACATTTTTAAAACATTCAGAAATAATAATTTCAAAGTGTTGACTCCTTTCGTACTGTTACGGAGATTTGTGGCTGACTTGGTGGTTTAAATATTTTTTATGGAATAGCTAGTTGTAAGGAGATGTAAAAATTGGAACTCTAAAGGGTACCTAAATACAGGTAGGTTTCATTTCTCAGTATTTCAGTGATTGCTGCCTTGTCAGATTTAAAATTCAAAGGATAATAATATATATTTATTTTTTGGTGTTTGTATATTTGTCTTATTTCTATTTAATCAGAATTAAAAAGAAGGTTGCAAAAAAACCCCTACATGGTTGCAGTGTCTGTGCAACAGCAACACAATCACAGATTCACAGACGAGTTGAGGTTATAAAGGACCTCTGAAGGTCATCTGTGCCACCTGCAGGGCCACCTAGAGCCAGTTGCCCAGGACTCTTTGGTGATGGTTTGGTTGAGGGTTTTTTGTGTTGTGTTGTGTTTGTTTTGCATTTGGAGTTTTTGTTTGATTGTGTTGAGTATTATTTACTTGTTTTCCTCCTTAAAAGCAATACTGGAGGTGCATATACCATGTCTCCACTTCACTTCCAGCTTTTCCTTTCTGCTTCTTCGAGGGTAGTAAAAGAGGCCTTTCTTTTAGGGCCATCTTGTGTACAAGTTAATTTTTCTCCTTTTATTTGAGGAGTACCCATAATGTAATTACCTTTGTCAAGGTAAGGGCAAGGATCCTGCTGTGTGTTTGGAGCTTGCTGCTGTGGTTTTTCAGTGCTGTTAGGTACACAGTAATGCACATAATCTTTTGAAGAACTCCCTTCAGTAGTATTACCTGTGTGATGGGAGATCCCACTATTTCCAGATGAATATATAATTGCTTCTGTCAGTTGGGGAATGTTGCTTAATTTTTTACTTTTTCTCCCCTGATACATTGTTGTGTTATTCTGTTCTCACTTTCACATTTTCAAATTCCAACTGTCCTTTCCTATATTTAACCCTGATCATGGAACTGATGCTGAGCCAAGTCTTAGTTGGTCTCCTAAAGCTCTGTAATTTACACAGTAGTACTGTCTGAGAGTCCTTGTAACACTGAGTCTCTTGGCTGATTCCAGACAGCAGTGAGTTAAGTCGCTGTATGTTCTATGAAAATGAGTGGCCCATTTAAAGGCAAGTGATCATTAAATAGTTTGAACAGGAAGGACTAAGGTATGAGTTCAGCTATTATTAAATATCAGAGAACAGGGGATGGGAGGAAAGGAATTCCAGTGCTCTGATGAAAAAAGGAAGTAAGCTAATACTGGTCCTTACCTTTTTATTTGATACCAGAAATCCAGTTAGAAAACAAAATCCTGTGACGTCAGACCTTATGCTTCCTCTTCAGTTGGG
Source organism: Lonchura striata (assembly GCF_050655825.1). Taxonomy (NCBI): domain Eukaryota; kingdom Metazoa; phylum Chordata; class Aves; order Passeriformes; family Estrildidae; genus Lonchura; species Lonchura striata. The sequence continues at coordinate 105,478,603 of NC_140703.1, read as the reverse complement.
TGCTTCTTTTTGAGGTAATAAGAATTAGTGAAGTGGTTCTTTCCTCATCTGCTTTTGTGTAAGAGCTGGCAACAGCTAAGAAAATTACCTGATGGTAATTTTTCTTTCTGGTAGGCATTTGATGTTGAGGAGTAAGAGACTCACAAAGGGAGGTTCCAGAGCAGTTTGCATGTTTCTCTTTGTCTTCAGTGACACTGAAGGGAAGGTGCTGCATTGGATACTGGTGAGAAAGTGATTGGACTGTCATCTTGGTTCTTTGCTCCTGCTCTTACTTTCAGGAATTTGAATTCTGTGAGAAAGCCTTAATTGTAAGGAGCACTCCCAGCATTGGCTTTATCATGCACAGAGCCTGTCATCAGGCTTCAGCAGTGTGGGAGTGGTGCTAATCCCACGAGGTGTGGCTACACCCATTCACCAGTTTAGTTTTGCACAAAGGGTATGTCCAGTTGGTTTTCCAGGATGTGTGCTGAGGAGTGAAGGAGAGGAGATGATTAAGCATTGATGAGTCTAATAAAATGCATTCCTGTTACAATGGCAGCAGCCAGAATGTGGTGCTTGAAGAAGTGGGGGTAAGTGGTAACTGCTCTCTGATGCTGTGAAATATAGGCCAGCCTAGAGTCACTTCTGGGTCCATGTACTTATGTGAAATTTTATGACCTTGAGGATGTACAGGTTTTCTAATGTGTTGGTATTATTTAGATTAGTACCAAAACATTATTAGCTTTATTTATTATAAAAAATTCAGAGTTAAATGTAACAAATATCTGAGGGAAGGTTGAAGTGTAATTTAAGGTGGGATGAAGTGGAACAAAAGTAGCTGATGCAATTCTAATAGTAAGTGAATGCCAAATAGGGAAGTTGTTGCTCTTTGTCTCTCTTCCTGCACAAGTATATGTCCTGCCCTCTGCATCAGGTTGGTTCTTGTGCCAAACCCCACAGTGTCAAGTCAGAAGTCAGCTGACTGTTAAGCAGAAAGATTCCTGGTTTTGAGGTTTTGTGTGTGCTGGGGAGTCAGGGTGGTCATGTTTATGTTGTGTGTCTTTTTCACGTCTGTCCCTCCATGATCTTAATTTATTTTTTAGTCATGGTTATGAGTTGAATTGACTTTCTGGAGAAGCCGAATGAACCCCAGAAATGGCTCAAAGTAGGCAGCAGGAGCTCAGGTCCTGGAATGTGACAGAGGAGGGAAAGTGCAGTGTGCTGTGGTCCTTTGAGGAATTGTTGACTGGTTCAAGCTGTGTTGGGCAACTTCACCCTACTGAAACCCAAGGAAGCTGAGCAACATTTTGAGAAATTTCTGGATTTTGAATAGGTTTTTATTTTGATTATTGAATTGACTTTAACAGGGTAGGATCCTTCTACTCTTAGATTATTTTTTTTTTTAATTTGCAGGTTAATTATAGCTTGCATATAAGTAACACTATATTTGCAAATGCTTAATGAGCAATTAAGCTTCACTAAGCCCACTATACAGAATATTTTTTGTGACCTATTATTGTCAGTGCTTCTTGTTGCCTTAAGTATTTTGCACTTCATAGATCTCATAACTTAATCGCTATAGTAAGAAATGAGGGGGAACATGATGGGACTGTGTTTTTACAGGAGAAATAAAGCATACAATCTCAAATAGTATCTGTGAAAATGTTCATTTTCCTACAAATAACCTTTGACATAGATTTTAAATTGACATAGATTTTAAAACATAATAACTTTTTTTTTTTAGATCATATAATGTACAGATCTACTGAAGCTTGTTTCTGAAGTTCAGGAAGTTTGGCTTCCTTTCTTTGAGACCTTTGATATCCAAGAGTGGGTGTTTTATTGCTCCCCTGAGATAAATTCTTCAGAAGGATTGACGGGGGGGAGAGGAAAAAAACCATGACAACCTTTTTAGTTCATTATATGACATGAATTAACTTGGAGTAAGGAATCATTTTGGTAGTGTTGCACAGTTATTTTTGTTCCATTACCCTGTTTTTAAAATGAGAATATTTGGTTTGGGGAGAAGTATTTCAAGTTTGTGTTTTAAGTTATTTCCTCAGTTGATTTTTCAACTGGAGACAGAACAGAAAGAATGGTGAAGACTTAAATTCTAATCAAAGCAATCTCAGTTGGGATTTATTTAGTCAGGAAAGGCTTGTAATATGTTATTAGAAATTATGATTTATTTTTATTTTTATTTATTTTCTTTCTTCCCCCCAGGTGATTCATGGCAGGGGACGTGGAAGGGTTTAGCTCCTCCATCCATGACACCAGTGTCTCTGCAGGATTCAGAGCACTGTATGAGGAGGGATTGCTTCTTGATGTCACACTTGTCATTGAAGACCACCAATTTCAGGCCCATAAAGCACTGCTTGCCACCCAGAGTGATTACTTCAGGATTATGTTCACAGCAGACATGCGAGAACGAGATCAGGACAAAATCCATTTGAAAGGTCTGACAGCTACAGGCTTCAGTCATGTCCTCCAATTCATGTACTATGGAACTATTGAACTGAGTATGAACACTGTTCATGAAATCCTTCAGGCTGCCATGTATGTCCAGCTTATAGAGGTGGTAAAGTTTTGCTGCTCTTTTCTCTTAGCTAAAATCTGCTTAGAAAACTGTGCAGAAATTATGAGACTTCTGGATGATTTTGGTGTAAACATCGAAGGAGTCAGGGAAAAATTGGATTCCTTTCTGCTAGAGAATTTTGTGCCACTCATGTCCAGACCTGACTTTCTTTCATATCTGAGCTTTGAGAAGCTCATGTCTTACTTGGATAATGATCATCTGAGCAGGTTTCCAGAGATAGAGCTGTATGAAGCTGTTCAGGCCTGGCTACGCCATGATAGAAGACGCTGGAGACATACGGACACCATCATTCAGAACATCAGGTTTTGTTTGATGACACCATCCAGTGTTTTTGAGAAGGTTGGTGCATTTGAAAAGCAATAGGCAGGATTCATCATTTAGCTAGGGCAGCATGCCATTAAATAGGTAAGATTCCAGAAGCTATGAAAAGGAACAAAATGATAGCATTATTTTTCTAATAAAGTAAAGTACAGAAGGCAAACATCTAGAAGTGTTGTCTTTGGTTATTAGACAATAATACTACAGTGGCTGGAGAACAGGTATGTTTGCAGTACATGGTTATATGTGACTTAATATGGAAAAGACCTTTTGAAATAAGGTCACTTGTGTCTAGTTTGATTTCAGATATTCTTAACTGTTTTCCACATGTTGCTTATTGTTTCCAGAGGCTTTAGACCTGCACATAATATGTAGGGTATACATTATGATGATTGTTATCAATATAATAAAAAATAGTGACTGTAGCTCTTATGTGGCTTAAGTACACGAGAGAATTATTTACAAATGAGAAGTAGCATCTGCTCATCTGCTCTTAAATCTGCAGAATGGTGCTGTTGTTTTATCTTCTTCAGTGCTTGTGCTATTACACAGCAGTTAGAAGTAAGCCCTGATCCTGCAAAGTTACACATTGTCTTGGTTGTACACAAGACATAATACAATCAGAAATGATTGATGGCATCAAATGTAATGATTTACTTTAGGTATCAGAGGACTCTGTAACAGGTGATCTTATAGTTAATTTTCAGTGTATAGAATAAGAGTTAAAAGAGAAGTTGCCTTTTCTACTCTTCTGTTAAAGAACAGACAAAAAATTGTTTTCTAGTTCTTCAGAATCTCTGAATATTTGTTAACAGTAGAGGATTACAGTACTTTGTAAGCAGTTCTCTCACAGGCCAGTAACATTGTTCAGGTTAGGAATTACTTGATATGTGCTGTTTTAACAATGTTAATTTTGTGTTATAATATACAACTTCAACTTCTGTATTTTTCACTTCTCAGGAAATTAATAGGAATTCAGACCCCATATTTTTGTTGTGCTTCTTACAAATTAATCTTCCATATATTTTTACTTTAGTGTCTACTGAATATACAGACATGGTTGTATTGGTTTTGGTGTTTTTCAGGGCCACTGGATCATCTAAGCAGTAATTCTTAGACTTATTTGTATTTTAGATTATAAGAGTTATTAATTACTTCAGACTAGTTAATTTTTATATTTGGATTTTTTTCTGTGTGTGTGAACTGAGTATAGGAAGCAATAATACATAAAATATATTTATGATGCTATATTGGATTATAGACATAAAATAAATGCCTAAACATATTTTAGAACACTAATGTAATGTTTATATTGGGTTAAAACATTTTTAACTAGTAGGAGCTCAACTCTGCAGAATCCTGTATAGTGTCTTGTTTTAAATAGCACTTTTACCATATTAATACATAATTTAAGCCCTTCAATAATAAAACTTACAGAATTCACAACATATCTTTTGAGGTTAATCTAATAAGGTAAGGATTTGTGTGAGTCTGCTTCAGCAGTATTTGTTTTGGAGATGCCAGCTCAAGCTGTCTTCAGTTAGATTTCTGTAAGTGCAAGTGAAAGTGTATGTTAGTCTTGAGCATTATATTTGGGTATAACTTCTGGAGTTGGTTTTACTATCACTGCTATAAACCCTGCATACAGTGCTTCTCAAGTTTTATCTTGACAGCTAGCAAATGGCTCAACAGATACAACTTCAGGAGACCAGTTGTTTTCAGCATGCCAGATTATATACCTGTATGCAAAAGGTTTCTCTGGTAATACCCTCCCTGTTAATTGTGTGTGGGAGCAGAGAAAAACCAGTGCAGATTATGGAGTGAGACAGCTCAGCAGAGGGAAGCAGAGCTAATTATGTCATTTGTTACCGCAGCTAAGAATGCATTTGTGTTCTACCCTGGCTGGAGAGTATTAAGTTATCCAGTAGGACAAGTGACAAAGGACAACTGCAGTTGGAGCCAATATCAGAATATAGCACACTTTATTTTTTTAATAAAAGAACATGTCTGTTCACTGTTCTGGCAGTAACACAGAGAGAGCCTCTTTCTTCTATCTGTAGAATGGGGAAATAGTGGTATAACTCCCTTTTTTGAAGATCAACAAACACAATCCACCCTGAAGCCAGCACATACTAAATGCATGAATATACCAAATACAGTCTGAGGTTGACTCTTCCAGTTCACCAAACTCTGTATTGGCTATACACTGGCTGGCTTGTTAAGTACTTTTTTGTAATCTTTCTAATACACATTTCTCAGATGCCTGTCACTGTAGCATATAAATAACTTGTATAATTTAACTTTGCAAGTCATGGTAAGGATACTTTTGTCCTCTTAACCCCTTCTGTTCCATACTTTTTTTTTTTTTGAAAGATGTACAATTTAAAAAATGGTGAGTCTAGATTAATACCTGGAGGCTGATGTGCATTTAGAATGCACAAGTGAAGGTACAGCATAGTTGCTTACTACAAAATGTCCTGGAAGAAAGTCTTCTGAACTATGGGTTGGTACTCCTTTTGTTCCTCAGCCTTTAAAGTACATGCAGATGCATGGGCAAAAATGGAAATACAAATCAAATAAGGATTTAGGGAATAAGCAAAGTATTTGGGGAAAAGCACAAGTTTCACTATTCATGTTGTGCTTTCCTTTTTTATTAAACATATCCATAGCTCTGTAAGTCTTGAGGAAGTTAAAAGTGCCTTTCACCTGCATCACTGAGTTAATCTCTGTGTTACGGGAGGCAACCATGTCGTGATTTCCCTGAAATATACTGTTTAAGCTCCATTTAGTTTCTGTGTACTACTCAGATTGAAATGTTGTTTCAAAATCTGTCTTTAAAACCCAGAGGTTTTTTATGTCTAGTCTGTAAGGTTTATTATGACTAGCTCATGCTTATTAATTGCTAGCTTAAATCAAAAGTTTACTAATCACTAGATTCATCGGCTTCTCTTGTAGAGGTAGGATGAATAACACATTATTTTTTAATACCTCCTGTCCTGTTCCTAGAAAATTGTAAATTTTGAGATTATGTCATTGTAATTTTATGTTACCGTGGCTTTACCTTACATAAATGTGTTGAATTTTTTTTCCCGTTTACCTCCATTTCTAGTAGTACATCTGTATCTATTTACACAACTTCATTTGCTGAAGTATAGAATAAGAAATGTGAATGAAGTTAGGGATCCCTCTTATTGTAAATAGGTGCTGTGCTCAGTGTTTTTGGGTGTTAAGATTACTGTTGATTTGAATAGATTTGCTAGCAGTATTTATTACATGCAGAGCTTCTTAATTGTGGCATATAGATTGTTGACTCCACTCTGATTTGAAATATTAGATTGAGTTAGCCTCCAGCTTGATTTTGACAATTCCCAGCTTCTAAAAAGGAGCAGCTGAGTAATCAATTTGAGGGCACCGTCCTTGCTTCTCAGAGGCTGTGCCTTTCTATGGTTAGGCTGAAAACACTTAAGTGATTTCTATTCTTGCAGAATAGCCCTTCACTGGTACTGAGCAGTTTTCATACCAGCTTACAACTGTGATTAGAATACGGCTGGAGATAAACAGATGTGAAAATAATAAGGATCTTTGTTAGTGGAGTTGATGGATCTTTAGTTTTGACTGAGGTTAATCTCTAGTAAAATAAGTTTGGGGTTTTGTTTCAAGTAAGAGTTTGATCCTTAGAAGTGTGATACAGATGCCGTCATTGTTCGTTGGAAAGGTGGGGCATTGCTTCTGAACTCCTCGTAGCTGAGTTTGAGTTGCATCACACATTCCAAATTGGCAGCCTTAGGAAACATTAGCACAAAAAGTTGTAATCTTTAAAAATAGTTCTCTGTTTACATGTCTAGAGATGATAAAGTGACATTATGAGCCATTGAGATTTTTCTGTGCTTTTGTTTTTGTTTGTCTTTGAGGATTTTTACCAGTTCTACAGAAGGAAGCAAGATAATAGCCACCCCATATAATAACATACTAAAATTTAGTAACCAGGTGCACAAATAATAGCTGTTTTGTTTGGGCAGTTCAAAAGAAGCCTTTCTGATTTTGAAAGCTTTTTATTACAAACCTAAGTAACAAGAATACAAATACAGCAGTAGCTGTAAATGGTTGTATGAGGAAATTTTGTTTTAAAAAGTCTATTTACTGAAGTCAAATGTGTTACAGAACATTTACCTTGGCATTTCATTGCTCTTCCTGCAGCTTATTAATTGGCATAATTGTTTTTGGGGAGGGGGAAAGCTGATGAACATAATGTGGGGTACAGCTGGTCTTTTGTGGAGATAACTTTTCAAATTAGAAAGTAATGGAAGTAATGGCTTAATTTTTTCTTCTTCATATAATACAAATTGAAGATTTGGAGACTTCCATAGCTGCTACAACTAGAAAAGCATGCATTCAATACAGCAGAAAAATAGGCAATGATTAATCACTGCACTAACTTGGAAAGCCAGCACTTTTTATGGAGTGTTTCACTGGTTTAAAATGAAAAAGAGGAAATGCATTAAAGCTCAGATTTACTGTGACTGGAGGGATGCCCAAGGGGGCAAGTAAAGGAATGGATGTTTTTAATTATTTTTACGTCTTTTATTATGGAATAACACATTTGATTTTGTTTCTGCTTTTCTTAGTCTGTGTAGCAGAAAGACTGTGAACCATTGGTAGTTCATACACTGAGATAGTTCCCATTTCTCCATCTCTGCAGATCTTGTGGAAACTCTTGCATTAGGCTGTGTCCAAGCATAACGTCTTTAAGTGGGTTTTCTCCAGAAAATTAAAGAATTGGAAAGAATGTACAGAAAATCACCTGAACAAAGCTTTAGCACTTGGATTAAATTCCCTTTTTCATGGTATGACTGGGGTTAATATGGAAGTCCACTTAAAATGCCTTTGAGACCCTTCAGCAAGATAACAGGACAGTTTAAAGAAAAACTTTGAAAATGCTTTGAAGCATTTATATATTTTTATCAATTCAGAGTTGATTATGTGTACTCTTTAGGAATGCACATTTGTTTCACTTCAGGGTTCCTGACAATTGCTGTACATTTCCACCTGTTTTGCTGAAATCTGTGTGTTCTGTTTGAGTGTTGGTAATTATGGACACATTGCTTCCAGAGCTTCTCCATTTGAACTTAACAGGAAGATTGGTCGGTTGATAAGCACTTTGATATTTGCTGATGAACTTCTTGTTGCTACTTACAGGTAGTGGCAGAGCCTACTTTTGAAAGCTGAAGGCTTTCCTTCTGTGTGTTTTGAGTATCAGATAGAAATTCCTGCAAAAGGTCATGGGCTTTCATCTGCTGACATTCACAACTTACCTTAATTTAAATGCTTGTCTCTTTTGATTATATACACAAGTTGTGAAAATTACTGTAAAATTATTTGAAAGTGCAAGCAGAGGGTTTTTATTACTAGTAGAACAGGGCTTTCAAATATTTCTGGAACATTCATAATGTGTGACTGAAAGTGGGCCAAATGACCTACATTTGCTTTGTTTTCATTTGCATTAAGCAAGTGTGAGCAGTCTGTACTTTCCTATAGGCATATCCTAACATTCATCTTAGACAGTCATTTGAGCCTCAAGAGAGGTACTGCTCCTGTGTGGCAGAGATCATGCTGGTGAAAGGTGGATGGCTAAAAACAGGGATATTTTTCCTTGGCAGCCAAGCCTAGGAATGCTCCAATTACCTTTTCGTACCAGAAGTGAGGTAGTCTATCACTCTTGTTTTGTGGGATTTTTTTTTTTTGCATGTTGTAAGAATTGCTAGTGCTGTGTATTTTCATGTTCAGCTCTTCAAACTTGTGCTTGTCGAAGCTTCCCCGTGAACTTCAGTCACAGAGGGGTGTTAATAACGGGGAGTTGCATTTGCTCCATCATGTCTTTTCATTTAAGGTAAGAGCTTGAGGCTTTGCTTTGACATGAGTGACATTGTCAAGATAAGCAGTAGTAAACTAAAAAATTGATTCCCTGGTCTTGAGGGTTTCTCTCTGGAATTTGAGATACTCCTTGTTTTCTTTGGCATGCTCTCATGGGGTAAGATTTAGGCTATGTGGAGGAGTACAGTGATGAGGTTGTAGGCTTATTTTAAATTCCAGTTTCTGGCTGGCATTCCAATTTCTATATCTAATAACAGAGTTGTAAATGCTGAGGGAGAAAGAAAAAAAATTTCAATCTCTGCCAGGCTTTACTGATGTTTCACATTGTAAGCATGTTGATCCTATTGTCTTCCATAATTGTCCAAGAAAACCTGAACTGCATATAGGTGGATCAAAGATAATTTGTATTTTCATTTAACTCCAAAGAGGATGGCTTCAGTTTGGGAATGCCTGAAGTAGTCCTGCTGGCTTAGAATTTGAAAGTTAATTTTAAGGATAAAGTAGACCAGCCATGATTCTTTGTTATTTTAACTTTATTTTTCTTTTTTTTTAACCTTAATATGTTACCATTTTTCTGTGTTGTGGTTCTCCCTGCCAGCATATTTTCTGTAATTTATGATCAGTCTTTTCAGTCAGGCAAGGTATATGGTTTATTGTAATAAATACCGTATGAGCAAATCTGCCTTTGTATGATATATTACTTATTTGCAACAAGAAAATAGAGCTGTTGTTCCCACAAGAGTTTGGCTTACTGTGTGTTTTCTGTAAGTGCCATACCTGAGTAGACTTTTTTGCTCCAAAATCACGTCTGGTAAAAATAGTAGAAAGAGGTTGGATATTGTTACAAGAATAATATATATGATCTGCATGTGACCATCCTCCTTTTTTCAAACAAAGATTGTTTGAAATTGTTGACTGTGTCAAAATTTAAGTGGAGGAAAGAAAAAGTATAAATAAAAACATCAAGTCACAGTCACTCTTGAGCTATACATTGCTTTGCAATAGTAGGTTAATATTCGGCTTTCTTTTTGAAATCTGGTGTTTCAAACTGTCTCAAAAACTGTGCAAATTGTATTCAGTAATAACAGTTCAGAAGATTTTTTTTAAAAATCATTCTTTGACAGCAGAATGTCTTAATTACTACACAAGAAAGATACGATTACCAGATGGCTAACAAAATTTTAATGGTATATATTTATGGAACAAGCAGCTACTTTATTCACAAGGTATAAAGAATATTAATTTACAAATTGCTTTCCATATATGTCAAAATTCATACCACCACCCCTGAGGCATTTGTTCTTTGGGACAGAGGATAGGAGGAGGTGGGGTAAAAGATACTTAAAAAGAGTAACTCCTGATGTTACCTTGTGATCACCTGAAATTTCAGAGTGGCCACTGATTTTTTTTTCAGAGCATTGCTTCTTATTTGGAGCTGGTTGATACTAAAGGCTCTTAGACTGTTTGAAAGCAATCCAATTTTATGTGCAATAAACTGGGATTTAGGATCAAATCTGATGGAGGGTTTGTGGATTTGGCAGCATCTAGCAGGTTTTGTTTTAGAAGTGTGATTCAGAATGCCGTGTTACACCAGACTGTACAGGAAGAGTGAGGCATCTGAAGAGATTCCCACGGTGAGCTGAGGATTGCCTTGAGCTAGATTAATTAAAACGTTCAAGACAGGGGTGTGTTTTGGAATGGTCTCAGGACCAGCCTCTGGCCCTTGAATTGGCTTAGATGGTAGGAAGGGTCCCAGAAGGAATTCTTTTCCCCTGTGCCTACAACTCCAATAAAACTGAGCAGGCATGGCTTTTAGGTTGTAACTCTCACCTGGGAAGTGGAAGTTCAAACCTACCTCTGCATTTTGTCACAGAAATGTACAACCAAAGGATTAGAGGTGGAGATGTTTCCTTCTTGTGTTAAAGGCATGTGTTAACATGTGGAGACTCAGAGGGGAAACCATAAGGTCGTTGTCATGATGAGTGGTTGGTGCAAGCACATATTCTGAAGGAAGGCGGTTGAGTACCTTCCCTTCCCACCCCATGGCAATTAAATAACCCTGTGAGCAGAGCCTAGCAGAGTTCAGGCTTAATTTCTGAGAATTCAGAAAAACAAATGGACTAGAGTAGATCTTGTTAACCACAGAATGGGTGTGTAGAGTGTTTTTGCAACCCAGGAAAAAATGGAATTTTTAATTTTTGTACTTCATCAATTAAGCTGAAGGTGAACAGAAGCTGTTTTCAGGAGAAAGAATAATGGTTTTTAGACTGCCTAATTCCAGCATAAATTCTGCATGTGATTATTCTGCTGAAAATGTTAGTCACTGCTCTTCTGGATTTTGGATAACAATACATCAGTTTAAACCTTCATGCATAAATGCAATTGCTCTCGAGATTGCCTGAATGAAACAAAGTACAGTAATCTTCTAATGACATACAGTGATTTAGGTTTTCTGGATTGTTTCTCTTGGTCAGAATTTAATATCTTTTAAATGTATTTATAGGTAAAAACATCAGAGTTTTATCGATACTCCCGGCAGCTGCGACATGAGGTTGACCAAGCCATGAATTACTTTCATAGCGTTCACCAACAGCCTTTGATGGAAATGAAATCGAACAAAATTCGTTCAGCCAAACCCCAGACTGCAGTATTTAGAGGAATGATAGGACACAGTATGGTAAACAGTAAAATTCTTCTCTTGCACAAACCAAGGGTCTGGTGGGAACTAGAGGGTCCTCAAGTACCTTTACGACCAGACTGCCTTGCCATTGTAAATAACTTCGTGTTCTTATTAGGTGGGGAAGAACTGGGGCCAGATGGTGAGTTCCATGCTTCGTCCAAAGTGTTTAGATACGACCCAAGACAGAACACTTGGTTACGAATGGCAGACATGTCTGTGCCACGTTCTGAGTTTGCTGTTGGAGTGATTGGCAGGTATGTTTACGCAGTGGCTGGGAGAACCCGTGATGAAACGTTTTACTCCACTGAACGGTATGATATTACTGAAGATAAATGGGAATTTGTGGATCCCTATCCAGTAAATAAGTACGGACATGAAGGGACTGTGCTTGGTAACAAGTTGTATATCACTGGCGGAATTACATCATCTTCAACTTCTAAGCAAGTGTGTGTGTTTGATCCCAGTAAAGAAGGGACAGTAGAGCAGCGAACACGGAGAACTCAAGTGGTCACTAACTGTTGGGAGAACAAATGCAAAATGAATTATGCGAGGTGCTTTCACAAAATGATTTCTTATAATGGTAAGCTTTATGTCTTTGGTGGTGTTTGTGTGATCCTGAGAGCTTCCTTTGAATCTCAAGGATGTCCATCTACAGAGGTTTATGACCCTGATACTGACCAATGGACTATATTGGCTTCTATGCCAATAGGTAGGAGTGGTCATGGTGTAGCTGTTTTGGACAAACAGATAATGGTTCTTGGAGGCCTTTGTTACAATGGTCATTACAGTGATTCCATTCTCACTTTTGATCCAGAGGAGAACAAATGGAAAGAAGATGAATATCCAAGGATGCCGTGCAAGCTGGATGGCTTGCAGGTCTGCAGCCTGCACTTCCCTGAGTATGTCTTGGAGCATGTTAGACGTTGCAGCTAAAATGGAATGAAAAACCCAATCAAATACAAAAGAACTATAGTAATTTGAAAAAAAATACAAACAGTTGAATTCCTGCAGAGTCATTTCCTTGTGTATAAGAACAATGGCTCAATGCTCAAGAGAAACAGGATGTACAGGGAGTGTACCAAGTTTATTAGAAAAGGTGATAGTTGGTCTGACCTTGTGAAAGCTTTGGGTTTTTTTTAACAAATATAATTTTAAGTATGAGAAAAAAATATATTTTTGAGTCTGCTTTTTTTTGGTAACATTTTATGTTCACAATATGTTCTCTTTTTTTTTTAATGGCCATTATATCACTATGCTTTTGAAATAAGGTGAATTTGACAAAATATTTGTGAAAGGAAGGGAAGAAAGATGTTCTTTTAATTTTTTATTGAACATCACAATAACCGTACTAGGGTACAACCAGGTATAAAGTGAAAAACCAAACTATTTCTGTACCTTATGTTGTCTTTTAGATGCTTTTTCCATTAACTGCAAAGTATTCTCAAATCTACTAGGTGTTTTTGTTTTCCCTTATTTACTTTGGAGAAGAATTTTAACCCTTTTGCATGACCCTTTTCCTGGTTTTGTATAGTTGTACCAGTAAGTCTGCCAAAATGCAAATTACACATTTTCTACTAAATTGAAAACAAAGCATTTTTATATTCAAAACACTATTTCTATGCTGCCTTCTATTGTCTGTGTTGTGTTTGTTGGTGAGTAAAAAAATGTATACACACATGTGCATACACTGTAAAAACTGTATATAAATGCATCTTTTTATGTGCAGTTACGATATTTTAACTAGTGCACAGATTCAGCCATATCTGTTGATTTAGGGTATTCTTTCATGAGCTAAATAGTTCAAAGTTCTTAAGTGAAACTGGAAGCCTCATTTGGTATCGAAGTATCTTACCTTTAGTATATGCTGATTGATTCAGTAACCTTAAACTCTTTATATTGTTGCTACATAATGAACTGTTAGTTATTTCTTATTTTATAAATTATTTCTTAAAAAGTAAACTCATTTTACCTGAGTTTTTTTTTTTTTTTCAATCTGCTGCCCAGTTTTCTTTTTTCATAAAAATATAAAACGTCAATAAGCAAATGTTCAGCACTGCTGTAACCCACAGTTATTTTTGGAACTGGATACTGGATATGCTACAGTTTATTGTCAATACTTTTCTTATACTCACACTGCAATATGAGTACTCATATTGAAGTGGTATAATATTTTTATTATTATTATTATTTAATTAATATCTGTTAAGAACTACTGTGTTTTGAAAATGTGCAGTTAGGTGATTAGTTTGTTAATATAATTTCTGTTTCTTTTATGAAAACCTACACAACTATGGCTACTGACCTTGGAGTGCCTGAATAGAGATAGCTGGTCCAAGAGGGCTTTGACTATTCCATTGTGTTAACTTGCAGGTATAAATGACAGTAGATTGATAAGAATTATCTGCCAAGACATAAATAATAACAGTAACTGCATTTGGACTGTCTTTGTGGATATAAGTTAGAGCATTTCTAGAGCCCCAAAGGAGCCATCTGGGGAAGCTGAAGGCTCACACGTAGTTCAGATGCTGAAATGTGAGCTGCATATTTTGTAAAATCTTATGCTGCTGGGTTTCATTTTAAGCAATAGACTTTACTTTATATGCAGCAATGCAAAACCATGTTATTCAGCATCTTCCAGTCAGAATTCACTGTAGAAAAGGAATGTACACTACTCAGGGAGTTGCAAAGAATGCACTTACAAAGGGACCAAAATCACCCTAAATTTTCTATGTTAAAAATAACACCTACTTGTGTAAATGAATTTCAAATTATAGAAGTTAAAACAATGTGTAAAACTTCTCATATTGTGTTCCATTATCTTTGTAGGAATTATGTTCTGTGTTGAAATGTCAGTTTTTGGAGCTATATGGCAAGTCAACAGATTTTTAGGGTTGTTTATTGTTAGAAATGATTTATTAATGGAGTATTTTCATATGTTTTAGAACAAAGAGGGAATGTTTGACATCATAGCTGTAGTGATAAGTTATTTACACCAGAAGGGACTGGACCAAATATTGATACTCAGCCTTCAAATGCAGACTAGTTTGCAGCTAAATTTGTCTTTTTTAATAAGAATTCAGTTTACTGGATTAGAAATCTAATTTACTTTCTTGATAGCCTAAGTTAAAGAAAATGTGGCTTACACTAAAACCTCAGTTTCACTGTGAGATGTGTACATCACCCTACATGGGGAGGGATAAACTGACTCTGGTAGGTGCTGGCTGTGTGCTGACTGTACATAGTTCATGGAATATTGGGGCACAAGAGAATAAAAAGACAGGTTGGAGAATTTGTGTGTTTGTTGGGGTTGGTTTTTTTGTTGGTTTGTTTGGTGTTTTTGTTGTGGGTTTTTTTTGGGGTTTTTTTGGGTTTTTTTTGTTTTTTTTTGTTTTTGTCACCAGCTTATTTCTTAATGAGGCAGCAAGCTAATCCTGTGTGAGGCGGCTGTCAAGGGCACATTACATAGAGTAGAGTACTTCACTTAGTGGGGCCAGTGCCAGTGTGAGGAGCAGCCCTGGCTCTGGATATCAGGTGTTCAGAGTCAGATGTCTTGGAGACATGGCTAAGACTTTATTAAAAGTAATGGTTAGGATATGGGTGTCTCAAGTTACATTTTTGAGTCTGCATTTAAGCATCTTCTGAAGCTCTGTGCACTCAGCAGCTGCCAATAAAGTCATTGCTGAGTGCTGACACTTGAAAAATGAAGAACCAGATCGGTTTTGGTGCTCTGCTTTTAAGCTCATATTTATCTTCAGGTGCCCAGTTCTGAAAGATCTTGTTCAGGATTGTAGTAGTAATTGTTCAGTGAAATTATAATTGAACTGTTGGTTTCAGCTTCCCTGAAGCTATGTCTCTATTGAGAGGCTGGCTGTAACCTTTCCAGCATTAGGGATGGTTGGAATTTGCTTGGGATTTGAATGGAGGGGATATGAGACTGTTTTGTCAATTTACATATCTACTGTGCGTTCATTGTTTGATACCTGAAATACAAAAATTAGCTTCTCTTCTCCTTTATGTAAGTATAATGGAACTTTTGAGACCGTTACTTTGGTTACTGGGAGGGATTTTTTAATTGAATTCTTTTATGTTTGCTCTTAGTATTTAGCTCCAGATAATTTAGTGATAATTTAGTACCTTAATGGGAACAAACCTAAGATGGCTAATAAGAATTGCCCATTACTATCAAATTTTGAGCATTAGGGTCAGGTTAAGATGGGTTTTAAAAAACATTTAAATGCCTCTCATTTGTCAAGGAATAGCAAAGTTATGATCTTTGTTTATTAGATTTGAGGAGGTTCTATTCCCATCTCATGATGGAATACCAGCAAATCTAAGGTCACCCACATGTTTAAAATTTATGATATTTATGAATTTATGAAAACATATGATTTGCTTTGAAAAGCAAATGTACTTGCCTTTTTTTAGAAAGGTGGACATAATGAGTTGCAATTTAGTTGGGTTTTTTTTCCTCACATATATAGAAAAAAAATGTATCAGCTTCATGTCTTAATTTAGCAACCAACTTCAGGAAGAAATTTTCTTTCCTAGTGAGACAATGGACAAAAAGCACAATGTTCTTGTAAAGGGACTGGAGGATACTGCCAGTTCCCATTTCATATGCTCCTAGGTCTGTTTTTAGGGGGCAGATTTGTTTTTTAAGTACTGCATAAGGAGAAAATAGCTCACTTTCTGCCACAAAGTGTTGGTAGTTTCATTGTGGGAGGCAATGGCATCACTAGTCAGCTGGCAAAAAGAAACTTTAGATATTTTTTTCCCCATTAATTTGACTGGAAGAAAGCAGACCTTAGGTTTACAGAGGTCCTGCTGTTTCAGAAAGCACTGCTAGCAAGTGGCAGCATATGAGCTACCTGGTAACCTGCTTTTATGTTATTTTCTTTTGAAAAATGTGGATACCTGACTTCCTGCAGTATGATAGCAGTCCTGTTAGAACTAGCTCTGAGGGTTTGACTGTAATATTGCCCTGGTTCCTGAGCTTTGCAGCTATGTATTCTTGAGTCCTTCCTGCCTTAGAATCCTAAGTGCTGCCTTTCCTCTTGCTGATAATATGGTAACTACTTGTGTCAGGGATGAAGCCTCACTTGACACTCAGGAAACAAAGATAAAATTCAGCAGCTGCAGATTCAAACTGATGTAAAAAACCCCATTGCTTAACTCACTATGTCCATTCTTTAGCAACGGGAGGGTAAGCATTGTGGGGAGACACTGACAGTTCTTTAAAATAAACTTATAGTTTGTGTCAGCCTGTATATGTTGAAGTCTTTTTAGAAGTAATTGCATTTGTAGAGGTATTTTGCCTTTTTAATATACTTTAAAAAAAACTGAATTTGACCCCAGATTCTTTTAGCACTTCAGATGTGGACTTTGCATATGTGAATAGTCCAATACAAAGAAGCAGAAAATTCTAAGCTACTTAAAGGAAAACATGTAAGCACATGTGTTACTAAGCCTGTGCTTAAGAATTTATAGGGTTGGGGCCATCAGAGAAAACATCTCTACTGTTAATAAAAATATATATAGGTGGTGAAGTTACTTGAATACATATAGGTAGTGAAGTTGTCTGTCACATGTGGCGGGGTTTACTAAATGAGAGTGGGAAAGAACATAACTGGAAAACACATCATCTATTTGAACACATCATCATCTTGCTGGTGTCCCGTAGTTAACATGCTGAGATTTTCATGTATGTTAAACAACTTAAAGCTGCTTAAAATAAATACTAATGACTACTTTTGCATCTGTGTTCTACTTTTGAAAGTTGGTAACTTGAAAATTTCCAATTTGTGTGGGTAAACTTCATAAAACTTAATTGTATCTGGCAGGTGGCAGAAAAACTAATTTGTTTTGAGCACAGCTTTCCTGTGTGTCCCTCTACTAGTATTTTTACACTTCTCTAAGTTCAATTTGTGTAATCTTTTAAAAATAGCTTTCAAAAATCAATTTCAAATACCTTTGGATTAATATTAAGTTGGTAGCTGGGGAAAATAATTTCAATTTGCAGATAGTTTTTATTTATGGCTCTGGTAGAAAAATCTTACTGTAAGTCTAGGAAATGAAGTGCTCTGTAGGACTGTAAAGTCAGCTATATTTAGAGGGGCTTTTATTACCTCAGTGGGACCCACCTAACTTTTATGTCAATGTTGGAGCAGGTGAAGGGAAGAGTGAATTTTGTGTTCATGTTAAATATTTTTCCCTATATATTGTTATTTTTGTAGATCTTTCTAAAATAAATTATTATATGCTGGAGATTGCAATTCCACTATAATTCCCACAATTCCAGTGTACAATATAAGATTGTTTGTATTGAAAAGAATGTATTTGATAAGTTAACAGGAAAAGTTATTTTCAAACTGTACTGTGTTTGTGTCTAGCTATTGGAAATACTTTTCCTATAGAAAATCAGAATTATATGTCTATGTCCTCATATATACATTTGGATTAACTGTCTAATTATTACCCTGGGACTGCTATAAGCTTATCTGAATAATTTAAGAATTGCCTCTTTATAAATGTTTTAAAGCATTTTTCTTGTCTTTTTTTTTTTTTTTTTTTTTGGCAGAAAGTAATTTTCCTTTGCTATGGGTACAGTATGCTCAGACTTGCATATGTGCTCTGTTTGGGTTTCAAGCTGAAAAAAAATGTATAAAATGTGTATAAAGAAAAGTGTAAATAAAATATTTTTAATCTTTAAACACTCTTGTGTAAACTTTGTAGTACTCAAAAATGTAGTGGACCTGGATTATCTTCTCCAGGACTTCAGAGATAACTCAGTTAAACAGCTCTTCAAAACTGTCTTGCTACAATATTTATGTAAGATTTTATTAAAATTGTCCCATCAAGTTGGATGTGCTTATATAAACAACGTCAGGCTTCTCTTTAGCTTTGTTTCACAGCTGTGTTCCCTGTCTTAATTGCTGGAGTGTGTTTATCTGTTTACTCTGCATTTCAGGCTTGAACAAATGTTTGGAGTTGACTTGGTACATTTGTCCCCTGGTGTGAAGTTATGAATTCAGACTGCCAAGGCTGAGCAGCCAGGGCAGCGTTTGGTGTTGTCAGCAGCCAGGAGAGAGCATTCCCTGCTCCGAGGCCCCCAGACAAGGCGTGTTCCTCCCTTGCACACCTGGACCTCACAGTGCCAGAGGGCCGGCTTGTACTTCTTAACCTTTCCTGTAACAGGAAGGGGAAACTTCATTTCAGGATTAAGGTGTCAGATCAGCATTCAGTACCAGGGAGGAGGAGCAGGGTGGGAGGGCAGGTAAAACAGGTTATAATCCTATTTTCTCAAGCAGTCCAATGAAAGCCTTCCTTGTCAGTCCATTGCCACACTTTGTCTGTCACTATTTTGTCAAGTCTCTCTCAGATCAAAGCCCCTGGTTTAAAAGTCTGCTGCTGTCAAGAATATTTGAAAATAACTGCAATGTCTTTATTTTTTTTTCAATATTGTGTTCTAAAATAACATTTTAATTTTATTTTAATAATTCAAATGACTTTAAACTTCATTTGCATAAAGTAAATTTCCACATTCCCCCCTCCTTCCTCTCCTTGTTTAGTAACTTTTCTTCATCCTACACAGTGCACTGTTCAATAGGAGAATGCTGTGGAGGAATTAAAGGGAGGAAGGGCCACTTTTAATTTTGATATGTCCCCATTTTGACTTTAAAAGGAGACCAAACGCATTAGATTGATACAGTAGAAGATGACAGTCTTTTCCAACTGTAAATATTACTTACATTTCTTTTTATTTGCCTTTTTAATTTCCCTTCTCAGTGAACTGGGTTGAATTTTTGGCAATACCTTTTTTCCAATATTATCACAATGCCTGACTTTACTTGTTAGCACCTCTGTAGCTCATCAGGCATCTCCAACAAAGTTTCCATTATTTTACTAACAGCTCTCACATTTTGACTGGTTCATACTAAACTCTTCACTTATTTTTTTAATATGTGGGCTTATTTTTTGACTTGTTTTGTTCACTTGTTTTGTATGGTATGAAATTAATGTTATTTTGGCAAAGGGCTTATTTGGTGAATGCTTTCTATATTCTTTGCTATAAATTATTCTTGTTGACATGAAATTCGAATTTCAACAGCTGTTCCCTTTTTGTTATAGGTTGGGGTTTTGGAGTTCTGCTTTTTTGTTAGTTTATTTGTTTCCTTTCTGAATCCATTAGCTTCATAATATGAGAAAGCAGAGTGTTGCTCTGGGTGTTACACAAATTCTGTATCAGTTCTCTACCTTTTGAATTCACAACACTCTGGTGGATATGTGATCCATTATCCAGCCTCTAGCCTGACAAATCTTGCTGATGGTTCAGTGTCGTCCTTTAACTGAAGTACCACCTTGTCTAAAGCAACTTTCTCGGCATGTGCAAAACCTTCATTCAAAGAAGAGGGTGGGGAATATGTGTAAAGGCAGCTTCAATTTCTTGTTCTCTTAACACTTTTCACTTCCATGTTCAATTCTATACTTGTGCTGACAGGTGCTGTGGGCAATATTTACAGGTAAAAACAAACCTCATCATGATGTCTCTTTAAGCCTGCAGTGACTGGTCAGTCATCTGTCCATTGGAATGAATGCCAACATTAAGCATCATGTGCTGAGCACCAGACATTCTAGATTGATGATATGTGGTATGTAAAGGAATTAAAAAAAAACCTCTTTGCTGTGAATCTGATGTCATCAAATGTCTCCTGGTGGTGTCACCCTTGGTAGAATTTCTCCTATATTACAAATCAATGTTGTTGAAGAAGTGGTGCTGAATAAAATATTGGTTTTCTAATGAGGTAGACTTTAATGGTTAACCCTTTCATTGCACTATTTAATTTTACCAGACTGCTATGTCTGTCTTTGGCTTAAACTGGCAGCCTCTTTTCCCACAGCCTTTTCCATATGTCCAGGCATGTTCTAAACATTGGTTTCTTTGGACTTTGTCATGTGTTTCATCTCAAAGTTTGAGTTACACCATGTAATTATTTTTTTCTGTGTGAGAATCTTTTCTTTCCTGGGGTGAATTGTGCATGGTATGGGTCTGTATATATGTACTTGGGTGCTATTGATGAGACTTTCTGACTTTACCATCCTTTCTTTGTCAAAGGAATTACATAATCCCAACAGAAACCAAGTATTTCCTCTGTGTTCAAGTTCTGTCATTTCAGGGTAAAAATTCTAACGTGGTCAGTGGGTTCTCCTTGTGTTTACCTTCCCAGATTGCCAAAGTCATACAAAATGAATGGGATTGTGCTTCTGGTGTCGATGGAAGGCATGGTTTAAGTGTTTCCCCTATGTTGGTATAGAGATGAGCTTTATTTTCACTCCTGGAAAGCAAAGAGTTGCTCTGCTATCATTCTCCACCTCTCAGAAAGCCCTCCTGGCAAATTTATGCCCAGGAAAGAGTCCAAGTTACTTAGGTATCCTTGGCTGAAAATGTTCCATAGGATTTGCCTGGTGGCACACATGCTCTCACTTCTTTCTCTTACTCTTACAGGTAGTTCTGCAGGGATTTTTTCATCTAACAGGTGGCAACTTGATACCAAGAACTGAACTTTAACTTACTATAATGAAATCAAAAATACCAAAGTTTCAGAAGATGTTTCAGAGGGCAAAAGCTTTTTTTTTAATCTGTATGTTTCTTCTCCTGATTTGGAATTCATTTAATTGCAATCAGGAAGTTACTGTGAAGTAATAACTTTTCCTAACCTTTCTCCTGACAGATTATCCAAAGCACTGAAAAGCATTATGCAGTCAGAAGGAAAAAAAAAAGGTGGTGATAATTAACTGAACTGTAGCTTTTAGTTGAATGACTTTTCATAGTCCTGGAGTTGGGAACTGATCCAATTACCAACCTTCTTTGAAGTGTTTTAGCTGTTTTCTGAAAAAGGTGGATTTTCGCTTAGTGCTGTTCTTTGAAAACAAGGGGAGTGAGATTGATCTCTGTGTAAGTTAAATAAACTAAATACCTTAGCCAAGGAAATCTCAGTACAAAATTGTTAACACCCAAATAATAACGAATTGTACTCTGCAGAACTTCTGCTTCTTAAAAAGTGATCAGAGATTCTCAATTTTAATTTTGTCCTAGCTTTGCTATGCAGAGATTTTTATTTTTCCCATGGCAAAAATTAATTACAAGAATGTATTTTTTGCTAAACTTGTTAAACTGGATTAGAAAGCCACAGAGAAATCTGCCCTCAGATCTGCAGCCTTGTTCAAAGCAGGGCAGAACACATTAATGTGACTGGATGGGTTAGCAATTTTCCAGTACTTTAACTCTTGATGATTTATGCATCTGCTGTGGATGGAAATAATCCAATATCCTCCAGAGATAATTCCTGGAACCAGACATACAATTTACCTGTTTCATATTCCCATTTTCTGTAAAAATGGATTGATCCCTCAGGCTTTTCAGTTCATGAAATTGCCACTCTTGATGTTCAGTGAAGTTGCTCCTATTTGTAAAACCCAGTTTCTGGGCCTGTGTAATATTCTGCATTGTTACATGCAGAGAAGAGCGAGAACCTATTTGATCACACTTGAGCAATGTGACATTTTTCTCATCTATACAAGAGCCAAAGCAAGCTAAAGTGTTGTTTTTTGGTGTGCCAGCACCATATTGTACTAATTCACGAGTCTGAGGAGATAGTTTCAAATGCTATATTCTATAGAAGCAGTTAAAATTTGGCTCTGTCAGGCTGTGCCCCACTGCCCTGTGCCCCCTTGGTTCCTGCACCATGAGCTGTAATCATGCCAGCCATGGCCCTTGTCCAGAGGGAGTGGGGGGTAGGCATCAATGGTGTCACATGAGAAGCAGTGGGGGATAGCAGTGTGTTAAACAGATCAGGGATCATTAGGGGACACCTCTAAATGACTGCTTTGGTCAGTGATTGTGAGAGACCTATCCTAGAGTTTCCTAAATGCACTTCAGGACTAAGCTTGTGTAAGGTTGCTGTTGCTCCTCTTGGCACATGCTCCTAGAAAGAAGCAATAGTGGGAGGTACCAGATATGGGGTTTAATTAAAATGAGGCAAAGGAATGCAAAGGTGCAAACCCAGCCTGAACAAATGCCATGGTACCACAGAGCAAGGAATGGCAGAAGGACTTCCTGACCAATGATTTCTGCACAAAAATGAGATTTTGTTCCAAAAAGGGTATTTTGCTTCCAGAAGGAATGTGTACCTTTAACTGAAAATTATTTGGTAGACCTAGAAATTAGTTTAGGTAAATAATGTACTACATTTAATATGCATGCATATTTATGAAGATATGAAAATCAATACATTTACAGGCAAATGAGGTAAAGCTATTCACATCACCTTACTAAGAAATTAGGGATTCCTGTGAAAATATTTTTTTAAGGTAAAAAAAATTCATGTACATAATATATACAGACTGGCAATAGATGCAGGACCTTTCATCTGGCTTGAGCTGATTTCCAGAATGTATCCTGTTCAACTGAAATCTGAGGTGTATTTTAATTTTGAAAGGAGTTGGGTTTTGTTCTGATGAGTATTTACGGGCATCAAAAAGCTGTTTGTGTTCCTAGTGCTACTGGTAGCCTGTTACCTGGGCTTTACTAGACAATCCACACATTTCTGGTGGTGGTATCAACAACCTGTTGATAGAATGACAGAAGAATTACTCACTGTGGCTGGAAGGAGTAGCTGAAAAATGTGGAACCAGAGCTACTGGTGGCTGCAGCAAGAAGCCAAGGATTTGAATTAGGGAAGGGACATTAGGGTTTTTAACCATGGTATATCAAAAGTTAAATAGATGCAGTTGAATTATACTGAGGTTTTTGCATTATGTATGTCTCTCTTCTACCTGCCCCTTGTCTTATTTTATAGAATCTTTATTTGGAAAGCACAGAGTGTATTCTGAATGCTGTCAAAATGTGAGAAAGCTGGTGAGACAACAGGTGCTGAAGTTCGTCCTGGTTTACCTCAGATGTGAATGCAGTAAAGACTTTGCTGCAATTAAAGGTAGGTCAGTGAGAACACAAATAGCTCTGCAATGGCATCTGTTCTCAACACCCAATTTACTTTCTGAATGTGTGACTTTGCTTCCAATAAAGGGCCTTTGACAAAGGTCGAAAAACGACCAACCTTAGCTATTAAAAGAAAAAGCACAGGGTAAGTTTCACTCTAAATAAGATGGTATTAAATAAAAAACCTGTTCAATTTCTGCTTGTTTTTGTTTTTTGTTTAGGAAGTAAATAAAGTAGAAAGGATGAAGGGGTATTCTTATGGACATGCAAACTACTCCCCTTTACAAAGGTTTTGTGAAAAGTGTCATCATGCACACAATAAAAGGCAGTTCAACTAGCTGCCTAACAAATATGTGCTAAAAGTGACAGGAACCTGAGAAATGGATCAGTGCTTTTCAGACCCGCCCAGCAAAGCTGTGTGCCCCCTCCCAGCACTGGGTGAAGCTGTTAGCAACTGAAGGTTGCATTTACTGGAGCCCTTGTTTTTGTGTATTCCCAATTAACTACATGTTTTCAAAGAACTTGAAGAGAGATCTGCCAAACAGCATTATTTCCACTTACAACACAAACAAAAAGCTCTAAGAGGCAGAAGAGCGGTTTATTTTATAAGGACATCAAAACCCAATTCTGAACAGGCTGGCAAAACTGTAGTGACAAGTCATGGTACTTTTAAAAATCACTTGTTTTAATGAGAAAAGGTGCATGGAAGAACATGGGGGGGGGAGGGTGCTGAGGTTGTTTGTTTTAATACACAGAAGAATTATGAAGGAGAACATCAAACCAGCCTTCCAGAATTCTAATGTTTTCTAGTAATCAGTGTGAGTAGGTATTTGATGGACAGATGTTACACATTCATATTTTAAACATTGGAAAGCAACAAATCAATTTTTCTCTACAATTATACATGTATGGCAAAGAACTGAAATTATATTAGTAGTAAAGGAATGATTTTATTTTTCTGACCAAAAAAATAAACTGTAAACAAGCAATCTAATACAACATTATGAAAGTTCAGACCATAATAACTAAGGCATTGGATTAGAGATCTAATTTCTTAAATTGTATTTCTGCCTGTGATGACATAGTTTATGAAGTGTGGCAACATTTTCAAGCTTCTCTAAGCTGCAGTTTTCTGAAGGAAATGTGTCTTTCACAAGTGTTTACAAAAGCCAATTTTCTAAAAATACTGGCATGCAAAATCAAACTGAAATTTGCTAGAGGTCCTTACATTAGAAACAGCCAGGAGTCAATCATGCCAAACCTCTTTATTCTGTGGCCTCAGCAGCAGAAACTTCCATTCCTTTTTAAGCCTGTCTGACAGTGTTCTGGACCGTGCATAATCCATTATGCCATATATTATCCTTGTCCCAGGGAAATTTGGCAGGGACAACTTCTCCAGTATAAGAGAGGACTACACCTACATGAAAGCAAAGCTATTTTTATTGTTCTCTACAAAGGTTTTCCCATTTATTTTATTCTGTCTACCAATAGTTTTAAAGATTAATATCCACATTACCGAAAAAAGTGCACTGAAGATACCTGAGCTAATAAAATTATTTGAATTAATTTTTTTTAAAACAACCATCTATTCTTCAGACACTTATATCTGTTTTACATAATTGTATTAATAATTTCTATACAGCCACTGCATATAAATTGACAACAAAAATATGTATTTGTAACATTTACACATTTTATGTCCAGAAAGAATTGGAATGTTCTTTACTGTTCATGTACCAAACTTAAAAAGAAATATTCTTATGTCTGCCTCCTGCAAAAATTGAGAAAAATTGAGGAACAGTTGATCCTACCCATGGCATGGGAGTTAGCTTTGGTTGAAAACTAACCAGAGCAGGTGCCACTATTCACCTTGATGTCATCACTCCTCTTGTGGCCTCACTTGTAATTTTGAGCTTTGAACATTTTCTTTCTCAAACTCTTTGAGAATTACTATTAAAATGCATCAAAAAATGCAACTGCTTTGCAAACTACACCATCACTCCACATCCTGACAAAACCTCCACAAAATGCTACCAATCAGTCTTCTATAAACATTCGCCTCGCTCTGGCTGCTTATATTCTGTAAACGATTGTACAAAGCACGGTGCAATGGAGAAAAAGGACAATTGGTGTTCCTCACTCATTGGTCACTTGGGTGCATTTTAGGTTTAACTTTTCTGTGCTAAAATATTTATAATGAAATCAAATAAAATACCAGTATTGTCTGTGGGTACTGGAGCTCATCTTGTACCATTTGTTCATGGTATTTCTGCTGTCCTGTTAATTTGCTGTTAAGGAGCATTGCTCAGTTCTGCAATGTAGTGGTTAAACTGCTTATGTTAGGTCTATAAAGAATCTGCAGTAAAGAAATGTAGGAATTTTAAGAGAGAACAACAATTACCATCACAAAGAAGATCGTGCAAGAGTGCATACCTTGTACTGTTCCTGATGAAGTGTTTGCTACCTATTCTTCAGGTGATTCACCTTTTGCATTAAAATTCTAACATTTTCCAAGACTAACATGGTGCTATTCATAGTCTAAAATCAGTGTTAGCTTTTTTCAAGAAACTGTGTTTGTTGAACATCTCCAGGGATGCTGACTCTACCACCTCTCTGGGCAGCCTGTTCCAAGTCCATTTTCTCATATTCATCTCCCACTGAGTTACAAGTCAGTCACTGTGGGTTGTAAACAACAGCCTCTCTTGCTGCAGATGTGAGCAGAAAAAACTTGCACCTGTCCAACTCACCTAAGTGAGCTGGGAGATGCCACAGGGGATGCAGAGACCAGAAATGTAAAAATACTGAGAAAAGGGTGCTTGATTTTTTTGTTTGTTTTTAATATCGTGAGATAGAAAGGCACAGAACCCTACCCATGCACTAGCCCCATTGTGCTGGTTTTGGCTGGGGTAGAGTTAATTCTCTTCACAGTGGAGGGTATGGGGCTGTGTATTGGATGAGTGCTGAACCCAGGGTTGATCATACAGAGATGTTTTTGTTATTGCTGAGCAGGGCTTACACAGAGCCAAGGCCTTTTCTGATTTTTGTACAGCCATGCTGGCGAGGGGCTGGGAGTGCATGGGAGTAGACGCAGCTGGGATAGGTGATCCCAGCTGATGAAAGGGATATTCTGTCTCCAACACATGAGTAACAAAAACATCTCTGTATGATCAACCCTATGTTCAGCACTCATCCAATACACAGCCCCTTACCAGCCACTGTGAAGAGAATTAACTCTACCCCAAACTAAATCATGCTCACCGATGTGAATTATTCTGGCAGTGAGCCAGGAGGACACTGATGTGGCAAGTGTATTTCTCTCCCTCTCAGGATTTTTCATAGAGGTGCACAGAGAGCAGTTAGAGAGAAACCAATTTCTGCTCTTTGTTTTCCTGTGTGGAATGTGTTTGGAGAATTGTTTACCTGAAGTGAGTGCTTGATTGGATTCTGGCGAGGATTGTTTGAGCCTGATGTCCGATCAATCCACCTGTGTCTGCACTCTAAAGAGAGGGTTAGGAGTTGTGAGAATTAAGAGAAGGTAGTATATAGTTTTAGTATCTTCCTTTATCTAGTATGTTAACGTATTTTAGCATAGTTATAATAAAGAAATCATTCAGCCTTCTGAATTGAGTCAGACATCGTCACTTCTTCCGATTGGGTTGGCCGGCATTTGCAATGCAGGGGAGCCGGTGAAGGGCGTGGGGAGTCCTGCGGGGAGCGGCTGAGGGAGCGGTGTGTGTCCGGCCGGCTGAGGGGGCCCCGGCACTGCCCGCTCCAGCGCGGCTCTGCGGCCGGCGGCAGGACGAGGACACAGACCTGAGCCGCGCCGGAGAGCCTTTAGTGGGACTCAGCAAGAATTTCTTCACAGAAAGGGTGAGCAGACATTGGAATGGACTGCTGGCGGAGTCACCGACCCTGGAGAGGTTTAAGGAAAGGCTGGACGTGGCGCTCAGTGCCATTAGCTTTTCTCAAGAAACTGCGTTTCTTGAAGACGTCCGGGGATGGTGACTCCACCAGCCTGGTGGTGCCGTGGTCTAGCTGACGTGGGTTTGGTAACAGGCTGGATTCGACGCTCTCAGAGGTCTTTTCCAACCTCATTGATTCCTGTGACTGATTCTGTGAACGGCCGAGCCTTCCTCACAAAGGTTGCAGGGCAGCACAGGGAGCCGTGCGGCGGGGCTGAGGATCAGCGTGCAAGCGCTTTGCTCCCACAGGAGCCGTGCGGCGGGGCTGAGGATCAGCGTGCAAGCGCTTTGCTCCCACAGGAGCTGGGCCGTGCAAGCGCTTGGCTCCCACAGGAGCCGTGCAGCCCAGCGTGTAAGCGCTTTGCTCCCACAGGAGCTGGGCCGTGTAAGCGCTTTGCCCCCACAGGAGCCGTGCAGCCCAGCGTGTAAGCGCTTTGCTCCCACAGGAGCTGGGCCGTGTAAGCGCTTTGCTCCCACAGGAGCTGGGCCGTGTAAGCGCTTTGCTCCCACAGGAGCCGTGCCGCGGGGCTGAGGATCACCGTGCAAGCGCTTTGCTCCCACAGGAGCTGGGCCGTGCAAGCGCTTTGCCCCCACAGGAGCCGTGCAGCCCAGCATGTAAGCGCTTTGCTCCCACAGGAGCTGGGCCGTGTAAGCGCTTGGCTCCCACAGGAGCCGTGCCGCGGGGCTGAGGATCAGCGTGCAAGCGCTTTGCTCCCACAGGAGCCCGCCAAGGCCGGAGCCCCTCCGCCGCCCGGGCGGCGGCGGCAGCGCGCGGGGCCGCCCCGTGACGTCACGCCGCGGTGACGCCGTCGCCCCGTCGCCGCGCGCCCGGCGCCGCCATGTTCAAGGTGAGGAGGGGTCCCCGGCCGGGCCCGCCGCCGGCCGCGCTCGGGGCTCCGCGCTCCGCCCGCGCCCTCTGCCTCTCTCCTCTCCGCCGCTCTCACTGCCGCTGTCCTCGCAGCTGCTTAGCCGCTCCTCTTAGCGCTTCGGAACCGCGTGCCCTCGCGTTGCACGGAGAGGGGCACACTCCCGATTTACAGCCGCTGCCGGGTGCCCCCCGCGCAGATTCGTCCCTTCCGTACGGGGCTGCCCGCACCGCGGGGCTCTGTCACCGCTCGGTTCGGGCCCGGGCAGCTGTCGCTTGAAAGCGTCGGTTCGATCTTGAAAAGTTTCCTTTTAGTGCCTGAAGGTTGCCAGCGAAACCTGCGGAAAGCCCCGTCCGGCTCTGGCTGTCTCAGAGATTTCTGCCTGTGGTTAGAGCAGCCCCAGATCCCATCAGGCTAAAAGCAACTCTGTGCCAGTCAGATCGTTGTTAGGCTGCTTGCTTAAAAAAAACACCAAACCACCAAAACCTGGTGATGCTCGCTTCTTGGTATTCATTTTCCTTGGTACCATTTTCTGTGTGAAATATTGATAATATATCTAGATACCAGTATACCGAGGATACTAAATAGTAATATATAACATCTCAACATGAGGAAGAACTTCTTTATGTTGAGGGTGGCAGAGCACTGGAACAGCTGCCCAGGTCGTGGAGTCTCTCTGGAGGCATCCAAAGCCCACCTACCAGCACATGTTCCTGTGTCACCTGCTCCAGGTGACCCTGCCTTGGCAGGGGGTTGCGCTAGATGATCTCCAGAGGTCCCTTCCAACCCTGACAATTCCGGAGTCTGTGATACTGATGTGCTGAGCCCTTGCTTGCTCTGCTCTTGTCATAAATTCCTTTTTCTTTATGTCCTTTAATGCTGGAATTCTGTGCACAGAATCATTGAGGATTCCATAATTGATGCTGAATTGTCATTGGAGGGTTGATATGTGAGCCTGTGCATTTAGGCACTATCTGTATTAGTGTATTAGTACTTTTACATAGCCAGTGAGGATTTATGTCCTTCAGGCCAACCTGATGTTATGCCTCTAAGAGCCAAAGGGAAGGTAGCTTTTTGTCCAGGATACTTTTGCTTCAGGGACAGGAATGTTCAAGAATTTGGATTTTGGTTTGATGTTTTTATGGTTTGGGCTGAGAAATAGGAGGAAGAATAGAAAAAGATGAGGAAAACTGTTTTCATACTTTAGGACCAGTATCAGCCTTCTCAAAAGTATGCTCAAGCTTTTCCTATCAAGTCCTAAAGATAAAATTGAATTCTTAGCTAGAGAGGAGTAAATGTATCTTTTTTGCTTAAAATAACTGCAGAGCATTGCCAATAGAAAAGAATGTCAGCTCTGCTTTTCTGATACTGAGTGGCTATAGGACTGGCAGGCTGAAGGCACAGCTCAATCAGTCCAAATGTTTTACTAAAGCAATTGTTTTGGTAATATATGGTTAGTATGGAAATCAAAAATGAGATCCTACAGGGCATTTTGGAAACAAGTACAGCAGCTGATCTTTCATACTCCCAAGTAGTTCTGTGTATGCAAATATGCAGTATTTCAGCAGTAGTTCTGCCTGTCCCATGAGGTAGCTGATGTAGGAGACCATTGAAGTATGATTTGAACAGCACATTTAAGAAGAGATTCAACTTGCACTTTCAGAGGTTAGTTTCATTTTGTTAAAAATTAAAAACAATGGAAAATGTCTGCACTTCAGTATCTTGATAATATAAACAGTTAACTTTTCAGTCTGAGTAGTCCTATGTCACTGATACTGTTTTGTGAAACCCAGGTGCTTCCAGTCTTGTGCTGTGCTATTTGTGTCTTTATATAAAAATCTCAAATATCTAAAACATTTGGTTTTACTGTTTATACTTGTGACACTTAGCACCATTTACACTGTTTGAAAACATATTACAAAGAGAAAATGCATTTAGATTTTTGCCTTTTCAGTGACATAACAGTTTTGCAGTGAAAAAATGAAAGATTGAGGAAATAAACTCTACGGCTATTAATGGTTAGTAGTGTTTGTTTTTGTCCTGGCTAACAGAAGTATGTGAAAAGTGTTTAAGGAAACACTATTAAAGATTATCCTTGTCTTTCCTTGGCTTTGAAACAGCTGATCCAGTCATTGTGGTGTTTCATTTATAGTGATTTAGTAATGAGTCCATAAATTCAGACAAGGAAAAACTTCAATTTTAAGCAAGTTTTTCCATACCTTTTGACCCACCAGATCCCTTACATCTTCCAAAAAACAATCATGTGACCTAGTTCTTGTGTGCTGTTTCTCTACACTTAAATGAACATTTTCAGGAAGTTTCATAACTGTGAAGTCTAATTTTTAGTTTGAGGAGTCTATTGGTTACATTTAATAAGCATTCCATCTGCAAAGCAGTGGAAGAAATTTAAGCTGCAAATGCTTGACTGCCTACAATAAGCTGATGTGGTGTGGATAATTTTAAAGCTATTTTCTAACAGTTCTGTGAGAGACAGAGCAGTTGTGCCGTGGCTGGGCCAGTCACCACCATCACAGTGTGAAGGAGGGATGGTTTGACCACGGCTTCAGTGTCACAAGCAGCTAGGTCAATGCAACAGACCCCGCTATTTGTTGAAAGGAAGAGGCCTTGCTGCCTTCTCCTTTCTCATCCCCTGTCCCCTGGACCATACAGTTCCTCTGGTGCTTGTCAGGCTGTTTCATGGAAGGGTTCAATTTGCTAAGCCCGCACAAAGCTCTCCGCTTCTCTTTCAGGATTAATCTTTTGCCAAATTGGCCAGGTGAATTGCCTCCCGGTGGAAGCATCCGGCCACCAAAGCTAGGGCAAGGTGAGCAGCAGGACTTCTGGGAGCCAGTGCTGGAGAGGAGCCAGACGCCTCCAGTTTGGTGTTAGATCCACTCGTGCTGTAACCTGATCCAGCAAAACACAGGCTGTTGTAACTCTGCACATTTCCATTAATAAAGATGTGCATTTGCTGGAAAATGCTCTCTGAGCATTCTTAATTTACTGTGCAGCTAAGATTTTTTTCTTCTGTTTAAGTTGAAGCAGACTTTCCCTTTAAGAAATTCAGTTTAGCATAGGTCCTGAATACTGGAAGAATTATATCCACCTTACTAGTGGTGGTTGCATGATTGGATTGAATTTATTCAAAAAAACAGTCAAGTAATTAATGTTTCTTACAAAAAGTAGGAGACATTCCTAAAATTCTTGGAAATAATTGATTTTGTTCTGGTATTTATAGCTGTAGGTCTACTTGTTTTCCTAAATCTATATGCAGATATTAAGTAGAAGTAAAACACTGAACTTCTTGGTACTACTATGGAAAAATGGAGGTATTATGAGCATTCACAAAGTTGTTTAAAATATGAGTATAATCTTTGATAAAGAATATAATACATTCTTTGAGAAAGAATATAATCTTTGAATGAGAAAGTTAATACAAAAATTACTTAAAACAAGATCTTTTTTATGAGATGAAAACTAATGAGATTAGCCTTTATTTCTACTGCCTCATTTAGCCTTAGGCATTTTCAAATACTATCTGAGTGATTTAGATGTTACTGTACTACATCAGTGCCTGAGAGCATTAGATTGTGTACTGCTGACCCTCCTTTCTCCTAATTTCCAAGCATCTATTGAGATCACTTTTTACCAAGTAGAGGGACATAAACATTGCCTGGGTGTGTTCAGACACGCTGCAGTTTTGTTTGCACATAATGATGTACCTGTCCTCCGGTAATGTTTCCAGGTAATTCGGCTGGGGGCCACCCCTGTCAGCCTGAGCTTGCTCTCTGTCCAGGTTTTTGCTGCTTCTTCAGAGAAGACTTCCAAAAAGGAGTTGCTGAAAATTGAGGAGGTAAGTGTGGTTATAGCCTTGGTGCTCTTCTAGTTAAAGAATTCTGAAAACATTGTGTTTTGATGTGTGAAAGCATTTAGGTACATCTTATCACCTTTTGTATTCATGCCTTTAAATTTGCTTCTCAATTTTCCTCAACAGAGACTTCTATACAGTTTTGCTTTTACCTGGGCATGGCATTTGATGTTCTTGATAGGGCCAAGCTTGCTTGTGTGTAAGATCTTTTTTCTACATTAAAGTCGTCTATTCTTCATTCAGAAGTTACATTTTCATGTTTGTAGATTTACTTACGGTTATATTTCAAATCCACAGGCATATTTTCTTTGCTTTTTATCCGGATAATACTACTTACTTTTTATTGTAAGTAGTGTTGGTAAATTCTAATATAAATTAATTTTATGTTCTCCACTAAAACAGTGAATCAGAATGTTGTACTTCTAAAAATATTCTTTTTTATGATCAAAATTCTTGTCAGGCAATACCTTGAATCTGCCCTAGTAGCCTGCAGAATTTATCAATTTTCCTTTCTTCACAGTATTCGGACCTAAGCAACAACAAATACAATAAGTAGTGGTAATAAATACCTGTTATGTTTTCATTTCTTTAATATGTTACAAATGTTTTGGTCATAAGTAGAGCCTTAAAATACCCTGTCAAACTGTAGACTCAGCAGCATTGTTACACAGGCTTTTAAAAGCCTCCAACACTAAAAGAATCAAAATAAGTTGTTAGTAACTAAATCCAGCTTTACATGCATGAGAGCATGCAGCTGTTTAAAAATTTTGAGTACTTCAACCCAAGCTGAAGTGTTGTACAGTAAGCGCTGGAACTAAATCAGACTGGTTTTTGTGCACACTTAGGTGTTGTGGCTGGCAGTTCCCTGGTACACAGGAGCTGCAGGCGCAGTGGGCTCCTGGCCCTGCCTGGCCTGGGAACCTCAGCCTGGGCCATCGCGTGCCCAACCTCTGCTGGCCTGAGTCAGTCGTGAGGCAGCAGCGTGGAGTTCATGTGAGCTGAGTAATGGGCTTGCCATCACCTCCAGCACAGCAGAATGTGCAAGCCATGGAGTTTTGGCTGCCTTTCTTGCCATTCACAGGCTCTTAGTTTGGATCTCTACTGTGTCAGCTGTCTAGTTTCATAAAATATATGGGAATTTCCTTATCTTGGAGGCTTCTGTCCTTGTGCCAGACATTGCTGTTAGGTTGTCCAACAGGATCAAAGTTCAGCTTGTGACTGTGATTGCCAGGGATGACCAGGTTTCCTAGGCAAGTGAGGCTGAAAATCCTTGTCTTTCAAAGTATTACGGGAAATCCACCTGCACAGGTTACCAAATGATTGGATAAATTTGTTGTAATTTTGTATTATGTTATGGTTAGCAGCTTTTTTAATTATGACAGAGACAATTCTTTTCCAGCTGATCTTGAAAAGAGAGCTAGCTACATTTTAATGCAACAATACTTGTAATCATCAAATTACAATAACCTACTAAATAGAGTATAAATATGGTGTAAAATAGAAGCTCTTTACACTGAACATCTGTGTAGTATATAAACTGCTAGAAATTTTAATAGGCTTTCTTTTGTTCTGAGCTTTGCTGTTCATCTTCAACAGTACAAACATAGGATTCTTTTAATGGAATACGGTTTCAAATATTCTTAGGTAATTGTAGTAAATGTTGTGGTGATTCTAAAAACTAAACAAGGTAGTTTAGCATTTATTATGTGAAGATGCCCATCACTCGTTGCAGTTCCTCTTTGCTCAGTGCCAGGGTGCCATTAATGCTGTCAGTTGCTGATGTGGTTAATGACCAAAGGTTGGGATGTTGTACCATTTTCCTGTTCAGTAACAAACAGGCACATGTGTATTGGATGTTACCTTTGTTAGAAGCTGCTTAGGCTCTTTAATGATGCCTTGTGCATATATAGAAAATGATTGATTGTGATTTCTAGTACATTCAGTATGTTAACTGGGAACCAGAAGTGCTGATTAAGGTGGGAAATATTTTTCACAATTATGTTGTGTGTTCTTATTAAACTAGTTTAATATTAATTTATAACTTGTGACTTGGATCATATAGCAGCTATGAATGAATTGTATAGCAGTTAGAAGTCATCTTCATCATAATTATGTCCTGTATAATTAAACTTTGCTCATAATGGTTGTCTCAGAGCTGTGTGAATTTTTATTATGCATTGTTTATGTAGTAAGCACAGTGTTAGTTGTTCTCTGCTTAGACTGTTCATGCCCTGAAGACCTACTTACACAATTATAACTTTGTTTTTAACATCTTGTTTGCTAATATTCACAGCTGTCACTGTACTCCTCCCCAGCTCGTGAGACTAAATATGTGGAGAATCCCAGAACCGAATTGGAAGAGGGGGTTTCCCGTTTACGGCATGTTATGGAGCCATATACAGCCTGGTGTCAGGTATAATGGTTTGTATTGCAGCTGGTGACAGCAGGGATAAAGTTCTAGCTGGGATTGTAGTTTGTTTTTTCTGAGTTGGAATTAACAGGTAGCAGCAAAGTAAAAGTTGATAGCTGTAACAGCATTTTTAAAAAATGTGGCATCACTGAAAGTTTTCTGCCTTGCATAAAGTTTTCCACAGTTCACTTCATAATGTTTGCCCCTTTCTCACACAGAACCATTTGTGTCTTTATACTAATTGGCTGAACTAAACCCTGGGCTTAGGGGTTCTCCTTCCAAAAGAATTGTTTTCTGAAGTGAACTTTAGATTTAAATATACCTGGGGATATCTGGATTTGGCACCGGCTCTGTGGCTGAGGAAGACAGGAGTGTGGTATTTGTAGTTTTCAGGCTTGAGGTCTTAAATTATCAAGCAGTGTTTTTTGGAGCAGCAAAACCAAGTTGCCCTCAATGCAGCTGTGACAAAACACAACTTAGCAAAAAATAAATCAGTATTTGCTGAACTAGAATGTTGAGGGAAGGAATGCAGATCTTTGGAAGAGAGAAAATCACAGGCCACTAAGTACTGGTAAACCTAATCCCCAGACTTTGCCTCAAAACTTTCTCATCTATTTTTCATTAGGTAGTATGTTTAGAGTAAATAGTCATTAAATATAAAAATAGGCTCTGTTGCGGAGAGGAAAACCAAGATTTTTGTGATCAAAGCCTAAATTGTTGTATTAGATTGCAAAGCCCCAGGATAGCTTTCTTGCCCTTTCCTGCCCAGGAAATGTTGAGGCTTACTTTTGAAGTGGGGGAATCCTTGCCCTGTGGTTGTCTCTTGGCAGCTGCAGGTGATTCTCTGCTTTGCCCTCTGCCTGTTGTGAATCCCCTTGAGCTGCTAGCTGTGTGCCCAGCTCTCCACTGAAGGCCAAGCTGGTCAGATCAGGGTGTCCTTTCTGCCTGGAAGCTCTGTGTGGTGCTGCCTTTAACAGGACTGAAACATTTCTTCAGAGTTACTCAGTCTTGTGTTTCAAGTGCCCCCAGAAGGAGCACTGGCTGCAGCTTGGGAGGGGAAGCAGTATTTCACAGGACAGTCAGAGCTCTGGCCTCCTGAATACGTGTGTTTTGCTTGGTTGCCTGTGGTACCCCTACCTGGGGAGTGAAATTGGAGAGGAGGCTGGCCTTTAACCTTGCTTGATGTCTCACTGACCTGTTGTCATCCTATTTGTTTTATTTTTTTTTTGTCTGTCTGGTGATCATTGACATAAGATGTGCTCTTCTGCTCACACACGAGAACCCATTTCCTGGCAGTGGTTTACTGACTCATTTTATGAAGCAGGCATGTAAACTTTATGGGTTTGGGACAATATTGCTTAACTGTAGTCAGAGGTAGCTTTGGTTTTAAACTCCCTGCCCATCCATGCTGTGTTGAAGAAAATAATATTTAGGTGTGTCTCAGTTGTCTTTAAAATCAAACAGATAACCCAGGATAATCAGAATGAAATTGGTTATGTTTGTATATCCCTTTTACTTTTCCAAAATTACTTAACTAGAGGAAATGCAGCTCAAAACTCAGATGTAGAAATAAGCCAGTTATATTTCAGTTGTGACAGAAGATCAGACTTTATCTCTGGGGTCATTAGAGCAAGTTCTTCTTATATTGGCTTTTAATAAGACCAATGTCCATTTAAAGTTATGTTGTGTGTCATGTGCTAACACTTTTTTATTTTAATGCCAGGTGGGTTTTTTTTACATCACTCTTGCCAGTGAGGAGATGAAAGTTCTAAAGATATCCCCATTCAGTATCCTAATCAAATGCTTTCACTTCTGCACAGATGCAGCTCAGGTGGAATTGCAAGACTATTCTCTGCTTTAGCTTTGGGCATATGTGTTTATGAATTTGTTCCCTAATTTATCTACAGCCTTACACTGTTCCTCTGAAGCATTATTAGTGTAAATAACAGTTAACAGGGTTCTTTTTATTGAGTTTTTTTTTTTTCTATTTTGATAAAAGGCCGTCTGCAGTCTTTTATTTCCTGAATATTCTCAGTCTGAAAAAAAAAATGTAGAACTGGTCCGTGGGGTTGATGCAGTGTCTTCAATTTACTTTGGATGTCTATGGACATCTAATTTCCAAGTCACTTCAAAATGCAGTCTTGTTAGCCTAAGACAGTCTCCTGGAAAGTGGAATTTATCACCTTGCAGAATTATTCACATACCCCTTCAAAGTGTTAGGAAGGAATTTATTGCAGTGTTATACTTACTTTCTTTGCATCACCCCAAGTATTTTTGCAATACCTGCATACACTGAAAACCAAGATAGTTCTGAATTACAGTTGCCTGATCTCAATAAAATACTGAGATTGACATCTGTGTTTCAAAGTATTGTATTTTATCTCTGCCCAAAGGGTCCTTTAAGAAAAATCTCTAAGTTATGCTAAATGTAACACTGAGCAAGCATAGCCCTATAAGTGAAGAGTGGAAGTGGAAATAAAAGTAAGTTATTTTAGGGACCCATCACTTTTTTCTTTGTTATTTTTTTCTCCTTTCTTTGTCAGCTCAGTTACATTCTATAGTTAATACTTTACTTCCTTGGTGTCTATTTACCCTTGTTCTCTTTTTTTTTTAGGATCTTTATGCCAAAGCTATGCCCAAGTTAGAAAAAGCTGTTGAGCATGGTAGAGGTAAATCAGCTTAGTTTTCTTAACTAGCAATTTAAAATGCAGGACTGTACTATATCTTCAGTTTACAGAGAAAACCATTAAGCATCATTATGTGTGTAATTTCTAATGCATTTAAGATTAATTTATCTCTACTGTGTAGCTGTTTGAATTTCCTTTGTGGGTCACTTATGACTTTACATTTATAAGAAATTAAAATCTGAGACCAGCATTTATGTTTATCAATGTCACTAAAAAATGCAGGAAGAGAAGGGGAACCCCTCAGAATTTATTTCCAGCCAGCACTATTTGCTTGACCCAGCCTCCAGCAGTATTTGCTTGAACCAGCTTAGTAACTGAAATCTCCTGTAAAGCTAATTACTTGTTGCAAGCATTAGGTCTTTTGTTTGTAATGCCTGTTCATTTTGGTTTGCTTCCATAGATTTCCTAAGAATTTTGAATTAATTCAAAATAATTTTAATTTGTCTTTATTT
Source organism: Lonchura striata (assembly GCF_050655825.1). NCBI lineage: Eukaryota > Metazoa > Chordata > Aves > Passeriformes > Estrildidae > Lonchura > Lonchura striata. Next base: position 105,440,919 of record NC_140703.1, on the reverse strand, counting down.
TTGGGAGCATCCTTTCATACTTGGGCTTACCAGGACTGAGCATGGATTCTATGTAGAGCTCATTTCAGATACTGCACCTCTTTTCTTTAAACTTAGCAGTTTCAGTCTTTTGAACTTGTTAGCTTGGAAGATTTTCCATAGTTTTCCATTCCCCCACCAGACTCCCATCTTACAGTGCACTTTGTTTTTACTGTGTCTTTCCATTGTTCTGTGATTTGGTTTTTGTACAGTATTTTACTGAAACTAGTTATTGTTAACATGTAACTGTAAAATTCCATTTTGCTAAAGTTTTTATCACTAATTTGAAAAAGATACAATTGAGATGCAAAGAGCAAAACAAAACAGATGGCTCAGGAGCAAAGGCAAAGCTCCTATGAAAATTGGTGAATACAATACCATATTCAGTTTCGTTCATGTGTCACTAGAGCAGATTTCAAAGGCTTTGAATTTTTTGCCAGCATATCTAAAATGCACATGATAGTTAAATGTGTTTTGATAACTCTTTGTGTTTTGTAACAATTGCCAGCGTGTATTGATGATTCCTTATCACAAAACCACTTTCACATTACATTAAAGCACTTTGTTCTGGCTTCTTTTCAGAGGGCTATGAATTTCTCCAAAAACCACCTGCTGGATTTTATCCAAGACTTGGCGTGATAAGTTTTGCTGGAATTATTGGATTGTTTCTTGCTAGAGGTAAGTGGGAACCATTTGAACTGGTTATGTTATGATATTTGATAACTAATTTTTTGTGAGTTTTAGGGTAGTAATTTTTAGTTGTGACAAGGAGATCTGAATTAACTGTTAAAAGGATGTTTCTACACTGTTCCTTATAAAGAAACTTCATGGAAAAGGTGTTTAATAATCAACAATTACCGTTTTTATCATTGCTGTATATGTTACTAAAATCTCATCTTCCATATTTCCCAGTAGTATTTTAGTATAACAGAAATGGCAAATAACTGGTTTAGTATCTTTTAGCCTAAAAATATTTTAATTACTTAAGTTCTTGATCACATATGTTACTGTAGAAAACAACAGTGGAATGAGTTATGATAAAATACAGATGTTCATGACTATGATCTATGTCCAATTAGAGGTATATTTGAATTTTTTCAAAGTATTGTATGTTGATGTACAGAGATGCTGCAGATGGTGTTTCAGCAAATAGACTTATGAACTCTGGGTGTACTGTAAATATCTACACATTTTGCACTACAGAAAAATGATACAGTTAATTTCATCGCACTGAAAAAATGATGCTTTCATAAATAGAAGCATTAGTCTAAGAAATGTTAAGTGTGAAGAAGTATTCTGTGCTTACATCAAGATATTCCTAATGCAGTTAAATGAAGGTAACAGAACTTAAAAGCTGTAGAATTTAAATACCAGTGAGGACATGGTTTCAGGCTTTATGGGGCCTGAATATGTTGAGCTGGTAGTGTGTGCTTGGCTGTGTACAAATTAGAAGTGCGCCTCAAAATATTTAATTTTCCAGTGAAGCTAGTGAAAGCAGTACTTCACTTTTTTTCTTAGTGTATTTTTTCCTAATGAAATCAAGGTAACTTTCCTCTTTGAAGTTCTTTTTCTTTGTATTCCTGCTTCTCATGTAGCATGAGGATGAATGAGATCAGCTTCCATTATTTATGACTGTAGCAAAATGAGGGGAGATGGGGGAGTGCAGTCTTGGGACTGGAATTGGAAGATCAGAGGATCCTAAGTTTAATGAAAATGAAAATACCTCATACTAAAAATGTTAAATTTGTGAATCTTTTAGGATGGGAGCCATAATTGTAAACCTTTTTTTTTTTTTTTTCCTGGTAATAGTTTAAAATATGACTGTTGTTTCCAGAAAGTATTCAAACCATAGAAGGAAGTGCCCCTTGATTTTGATGCTACCATAAGTCCTCTTTATTTTATTCTTCCTTCCCTTGGTCTTTGTGGAGAAATTGCCCTCTTGGAAGGTGCAGATAAAATCCTCCAGGTCTAATCATGATACATAAATATGCACAGCTGCTCACTAAGTAGAGAATATGGTATTCAAAGTTTAATCATGTGACTATTGTGCAGTCATCCAGCTTAGTTTAAAATGCCATTAGAGATAATTAGTTTTAACTCGTGTTGCAGATGGAGTGATGCACTTCACTTGTAAGAGAGCAGCAGCAATGTGTTTATTGATATAAAGCAATGATTTGAAAGGATTTGAATGCAAGGTACCCTTGATCATTTACTGCACAGAGGACAGGTCTGGGGAGCATCCTCCTCTTGAGTCACAGGATTCAGTCAGCCTCCTTCCTTCCTAAATTCCTGCTCAGAGGAGCCTAAATGTGTCCAGTCCTAGTCCCAGTCTTGGTCAGCAGTTTATGTCCAAAGGATTTTATGTGCAGAATCAATCTAAGATATGATCTTAGTGAAGCTTACAAAGTTTAGCAAACTATTAGGGGGGCCCCTACTGATCAGAGTGATGATGTTTCTTAAGGAACTGGTAGGGTGAAAGAGAAAACATACTAAAACGTATTTAAGAAAATTGTTTATAAAGAAAATGTTAGGGCCATTCAGCTGACTTGGCTAACATATACTCTAACAGTAGTTTATGGTTTTTGATTTTTTTGTTACAAAACAGGCTCAAAAATAAAGAAGTTGGTGTATCCTGCAGCTCTCATGGGTATCAGTACCTCCATGTATTACCCTCAGCAAGCGGTTGCTATTGCAAAGGTCAGTGATGATACATTTCTTTGCACAAGTGTCTTTGATTGTTGCCTCCTAGCTTCAGGTTAACTAGTCATCCAGGTTTAAAAGCCACATCAGTGGCAATTAACAAAATTATGGTTATTTTTTTTCAAACAAATGCAGTCTAGGCTGAAAGATAATCAGACTTGTTCCTTTTAATGGCATTTTATTTCTAACATTTGCAGTAGTGTCTTCAGATAGAGGAATGTAATTTCCTTTCAAAATCTCTAACCTCATGTAGCACCAAATTAACATAAATATGCTAAGTTAGTACAGTTTGTGTGTTTATTTAAAATACTAAGGAAACATGAAATATCTTGTGAGCAAATGAAAACCGAGTTTGAAAGAAAAGAAAGGAGTTTCTAGAGACAAGTCTCATGACATTTTGAGGTAAATGTTACTGACATTTTCTGCTTTTTTGGGGGGGGCTTTAAGAAAGGTAGCATGCACATTCTGGAACAGGGTAAGAATTCTGCTGCAAACTTACAGGGCATTCCCTATTTATGGATTTGTTTTTTCAGGCACACAAGAAACATGTTAACTAGCATTTGCTTAAATGATTTTTCTGTGAGAGAAAGAACTGAAGAGACCACAGAATTGCTTACAGTCCTTACTGATGTTAAATCATGTGCCTTGCTGTCCACACTCCTGGCAGATTCCTTAGTTCTCCACCACACTGTGATTCATATCCAGCTTTTAACCACTCACAGTGCACATACTTGCATCTTTCAGAAATTCTTTATATTTCAGCCTTTGGTAAATTTCTAGTTACTGGCCACTTGTGAATAACTTTGAGATGTCAGAATGGTAATATGGTATTCTCAGCAACATATGATGTTCTTTGAAAACTGAAGGTCATTGACTTAGGGAGAGTCAAAACTGCTGAGTTTGAGCTCTGCCAGCATGGTGGTACTCTGATCTCTGATGGAATCTTTTTTTACTGCTTCCAGGATTCAGATGCTCTAAATACAGATAATTCTGTTGGCTTATTCTCAGAGAGTGAAAATTATGCAAGTGGCAGGGAAAAAAACACATCAAAATTTAAGAAGCTTAAACATTTCTGTTGGAAACTGTGTATTAAAATTCTACTTGCCTTCTGAACAGTGAAGTGGGAAGCGATTGAACGCTGTTCAAACTGATGTTACTGTTTTGAAATAAGCTCAGTTCAGGCTTAACTATGGATTTGGTGCTAACAGCTTCACAATGCTGAGTTTATTTTATGAGAACTTTGAAGTGCATGGTTGCTCTTTGATTAATTCACAGTTCTGAGTTTGACTGTAATGAAAAATCTGGTAGGAGATTGGAATGGGTTTAGCTTTGTTGACTTGGTCAGGACAGTAGACATATGAATTTGGAAACTTCTGTGGGGAGAGTAATATCCTACATTCTGTTTTGGTTCCTCTAATCTGTCTTGTGTTTGTTTCCTTAAAAAAGCAAAGTTTTAATCATATAATCTCTTACAATCCATAATTTTTAGTATTTAATCTGAAATTGAAAACACTTTCCTCTCTATTAATAATTTTTAAATGTTTCATAAGCCTTTCAAAAAATGTCTGTAAACTTAGAAAGGAATTCTTGCAGTACAAAGCTCACTTGCCAAGTTAGAAATATAATAGAAAATATTCTGTAACATTAATTTAAATTATTTTTTATATTATGTTCTTATTTTTCTTTCACACTTAAGTACTTCATCACTGCTTTTTATTTTACAGTTGTATAATTCCTTTAACTGGGTGTTGTGTTATTTTGGTTTTTTTTTTAATTTTTGGGGGTTTTGTTTCTGTCTCACCTTTATTTAAGACTTTCTAATGGAGAGTTGGGAATAGACACAGCAAAATGGATCTGTAGTTGTGGTCCAACATTTAATACATCTGAAGTAATTTTTTTTCCTTTAATTAAGATGTATGAATTCCTAAGTGAAGTTGTAGCAACAGAGTTCATTATTGGTAACAGGTAGTTTTCAGACTCTAATCATCTAATTGAAGATGGAAGAAATTCATAGACTATTTTTCCTTGCTTTAGTATGTAATCTAGTAAATAATTACAAATTTTAATAAATCACAAATTTTCCTCACTGCCAGTACTATACTTTTAATAACTTTGAACAAAAGGTCAGGCTGTATATGTGGTAGAGGAGCTGAATTTATTCTGGTGGAACCCTAGTTAGTGTTTTGAAATGGTATTGCTTTCCAGCTAATCATAATATGCTCAAAATACTTTGTATGTACTGTGGCTTATATTCCAGCTGGAAAGAACTTTCCATTATGCAGTTATTTAAATCACTCTATCATTGGTATTAAATTTTGTCTTTTGTTATTAGAACCTTTCAACTTACTAAAGTGCTGTGTGTTATGCTTTCATTCTTCTTGACTGTAAGAAAAGCTTCTCAGTAGAGTTTTGTTTCTTTCACAGCAAACCACATTATTTCTGTGTGTTTTGAACCTGTACCTTGTTCCTTGCTGGGTTCAGTCTATAGGGCATAAACAGCTGAGAGCAGGACATGATTCCAGGAGCTGGGAGCTGGAAAGCAGGAGTTGGGGTCACTTGATCCATGTTCACTGCTGAATGCTTGTGAAATGGCACTTTGTAAATGTAGAAAAACCACTGGGTTCTCAGTTAATAGTTTCTCAGCATGAAAGGTAGATAAAGAATTGCTGATCAAAATTCTGAATGTGTGTGATTCTGTGTAACATCCAGTGTAGTCAGTAATGCATGCTCATGGTGCTGTGTGGCACATGAGGCCTTGGAGACCACAGATGCTGCCCCAGTAGTGCCCAGTGTGGGTGTTGGTGGCCCATGGCCTCCTGAAACTTTCAGAATCCCTGTTGAGAACCATTCAATCTGACTTCTGAACTTGTTTGTTCAAACTTTAGCATACAAACCCACTTACAGTGCTGCATTCAACAGCACTGGTATTTTAGTGTGTTGACCTTGTGGCTTGCACTTCCAGTCTGCCTAGAGCTGTATTTTTCAACTGTGGAGTGTCTGTGGGTCCTGGCACTTGGGAGGTTTGTGCACTGGTGAAACATTGGTTGGTTTTGGCAGACTAAACTGTCTGGGGTGTGTACCTTGTGATGTAGCTACTTAATCCAGCAACATGAATGATCAGTTTCTCATTTAATAAAATTCATAACTCACTTGGTCATATGGCTCCTTATATGACTATAAGAATATTTTAAAGTTTGTACTGTTAGGCATTTAGCGTGGTTTTAAGTATTTTAATAGAGTATTTTTAAGCAGAAACAGAAATATAGTTTAAGGACAGTTGTATTTTCTCATTTTATGTTGGTAGTTGTGTCTTCAGTAACATTACAGACAAAACCAGCATTTTGTTTATTTTGATTATTTTTCAGTCCTGGTAGGTTTGTGCTGTTTGCACAAGGGACCACTATCTTTTCAGATGAGCCAGCTAGTTTGTTGAAGTGCTAGATGTTAGAGAATTAACAGTTCTGATACTGAAAAACAGCATAACTGTCTATACCTGTAATATTTCAATTGGGCAATTTTGGAGATTTAATTGGTTCACTTGATGTGCATTTTTCTGATGACTTATCACTTTCAGCTGTAGAGAAAAGTGAATGCATCCAATGGACTTATTTAAACCAAAGTAATTGGTCAGATACTGTGACAAAAAGGATACTTTGTATTTAAAACAGCCTACAGTTTGGATTTAGTTGTGACTTGGAAGTGTAGTTGCTGATTTGGGTTTGTTTTCTTTTAATTCTAGTTACTCAATAGCTTCTTTTGTAAGGTAGCAAGCACATGGTATCTGCCCAGAAGCACATCCTTGTACCATTGTGCAGTAACTGGTATAATCAGTCTTGCTGATTACAGATCAGACAAGCAAGGGGAAGTGGCTCTTCACACCATGTGTGCCCTGTACCCAGCAGTGGAATCACTTGGCACAGGGTTGCTAAAAATTTGCACTTCCCTTGAACTCCATGCAAAAAGTTCATTGAAGGGAAATTCCTTGGGCCTCTTTACACACATAAAAATCACCTTTGGCTTAGGAAATCTCTGAACAGTGAATTGATGGAGACTGGAAGAAACTGAAAAATGTAGTTCAGAAACTTTTTCAGAAATACCAGAAAATTGTTTGAGAAACATTTACGTTTGCGCTGTTCTCAGAGTTCATGTTTTGTGGCTTTGCCTCCTGTAGAAGACAGGGAAATACCTTCTTAGTTCTTGATTTCATAAATTTTTTTAGTTTAATAGCTGTTTAGCTGGACATATTGCCCTTTTTGCTGTTCTTCTTCCAGAAACAGATAGTGATATGAAAGTCAATATAGACCTGAGCCTGGCTATAAAAACCTAACACACTTTAATTTTAAAGGATGCTATTAATACTACAGTTCCATGTCACATAAGGGACAAGGCATCCTGTTTTATTAGACTTAGGGCCTTTCCCTTTAATAAAATACTTGTTGGTGTAATATAGCAAACACAGTCTTTCCTAGCTGTGTTCTGTTTTGGGATTTGACAGCTGGTTATACATAACATTCATCTATCAGCAAGTTCTAAAAAACAAATAAGAAGAAAATCTAAAATTGCAAAATAGTGACAACCCTCAGTAGGGTCTTTGAAATGGGTATGGTCAAATTAAGAAATACTTTGCATATGTTAATTATGTTGAATGTCAAATACTAAGGAAACTGGGATTGTTTCCACACAGAATCATTCCACTCCCATTTGTACAGATGTATATTCAGGTAGTCTTCAGACAGGTTTTTAGCACATTATTTTTTCTTATTCCTCATGGGACATTATTTTCCAAGTTGTTTATTAATTCTGTATTAATTAATTATGTTAATTAATTGTGAGCTTGAGCAGGAAGAGTTAAACATCTTGTGTTATGACACTTTTTCCACTTAAAAAAGAAGCAAGGCAGTATTCCTCAGATTATTACGTTCATGCTTTCTAAAAACTTTTGTTTCAAAGGTTGCTGGCACACAGCTGTATGACTGGAGTCTTCAAGGATATATTGCTGTAGAAGCTCTTTGGAAGGATAATCCTAAGAAGAAGAAATCAGAGGAAAAAGGTGATAAGGTAAGAAGTCTGAGGAACTTGATTTCTGAATTTACCACTGCCTTTTCAGAAAAAAAGTTATGAACAGTGGTTTTGTTCCACTGTGATTTAGCCTTTATTTCTGAAGAGAAATTTTTCATTCTCTCTTTCTAAGCTGTAGAAAAACTTTAGGCTTACTTCAAGCTAAACTTTCAGAAATGGTCTTTGGAAGCTTCCTTCAGTATAATCTGATACAGATGAGCAAACAGAATTCTAGGAAATACATGTACATGGCTTAGTGAAGCATAGTGTGAGAGACTGGAGAACTGAGCAAGTGGATTAAATGTGTGCCAGAGAAAACCTGTAAGCTTTTTAGGTGTTTTTTTAGCTGCTGCTTAAAGAAAGAAAAATTCAGGTGTGTAATGTAAAGCTTCTGTGGTTTTAAATTCACTTCTAAACTCACTGTGGCTGGGAGAGAGGTGTTTTGGAGACCAAATTGCACTTGGATAGACCTTGGGGATGGGACCAAGTTCCCTTGGTGAGGCTGGGTGTAGGACTAGTTCCGAACAAGCTGGGTTGAGGAAATGTTCACATGTCTGAGAGTGAAGACTTTCATCATGAGTGGATACTCATATGTATTGGCCCAAGGCACTTCAGTAAAGGAACCTGAATAATTGAAGGTTGGTTAATCGTTCTGTTCCTTTCCTAAAATCTAGGCTGTCAAAAAGAAACTCAAAAAAAGAGGCAATGTTAAAATATTTCAGAAAGACAAACTGACAGCATTAGTAAAAAACAGCTGAAGTTTTCCTTTTATTGTGTCCTGGGCTTTCAAAAGGGAACATATGGTTGTTATTGGAAGGCAAAAACTTTTGACACTTTCATTTTGCTATAAGGCTTATTTAAGCACTTGCTCTCTCAGCAGAAAAACAAACATCCTGCAGAATTGCAGAGAGCACTAAATAAACACACTTCCTTCTTCTCTTCCTTGCACAATCTTTAAATTACACCCTTTAGTTGCCAAAACATGTTACTTGCACAAAGGAGCAAAATGCTCCTTGATGAGTGTTCTCCAAAAGTTCATCTCGCTGTTCTAATACTGTCAGTAGGAACTGCTGCTGTGTAACCTGATGGATTGGACAAGGTACAAAAACCCTGTGATTCAAATGAAGAAACAGTACTTGGTCACTTGATGAAATTGCTTGCATTTCCAAGTTTACAGATCCCTTACACTGAGGCAAACAGCCTTACTGGTGCTTTGTCCTTGGAAGTTCCTGAAGAGAGGGTCCTGTCTCCCTGCTGTGCAGAGAAGCTGAGCAGCAGCTGTAAAAAGTCACATGCTTTTGTCTAGAATGGGGACTGAGAAATTATTCTAGTTGAAGAATTTTGCTCTGAAGCTGCCTTTAGCCTGGGGTGATGAAACCCTACGAAATAGATAGTTGAGAATCTGGGTGGAACAGATGGGTTTGGTTTAGCTTTGTTCCATATGAAAATAATTACACAGATTATTAGTGCCACCAAATCAGTATCAACTTTTCAAGCAGAAGAATTTCTATTTAAGTTCAATTTTATTGGAGGCTTTTACTCATACAGAAGTGTTATGGAAGAAAATGCTTTTAACTATCATATACTAAAATTGGCAAAGCATTGTAGGATAGATTCTGTGACTTCTGGCTTAATTTGACAGACTTGTGGAAGAATTTGGTTGCTTTTGTATATGTATTTCTTACTGTCATTCTAGGCAGCTAGATTCCTGAAATAATGAAGACAGGTCTAAATGTTACTCTTGAGTTGTTGTTGCAGCAGATGTAACCCATTTCATGAAACTATGCCAGAGCAAAAGACATTATTTTTGTTTTTGTGACATCTACTCCAGCATTTTCCTGTTGCTACACAAAGGATTCTTGCAAATAGTCAATATATGGGTGGCTCTTTTTGGCTTCTGATAATTTGTTACGTTGCTCATAATTTGTTTGATAGTCATAGGTACCACAGCTGTGCATAACTTCATGTTTATGCAGCAATATGTCATTAAAATAAATGTGGTATGTTAATTATTCTGAAGGTTTTATGAAACAAAATCCTGTGCCAAATTGAGGTCATAGCAACTGAATTCTGAGTTCTGCCAAGAAAGATGAATTCTGGGACCTTCTGTGCCTACATTTCAAAACACTGTAGCTGTATCCCCTCCATAGAGCAAGTCAGTCAGATAAATGTTTTTAATATGCTGTTGAAGGATGGAGCTCTTCAGGATGCCAGGATAAAATCTCTCTGCTAAAACTGAAGCACACAGAAAAATATTTTTCTTCTCTTAGTTCTCACTTTTGCTGTATTTTTAACAATCTTGTATTCTCTCTCTTCCAGCAACACTCAATTGGGCACCCCTTGTTTTTAGTGGCCAAATTGTGTAAAAGCAGAACAGCACTACAGCTCTTAAGTGCACCCTCCTTTCAGCCCTTGTTCCTTTCTTCTTGTATTTGCTCTTTCCCACTTTGGCCCAACTAGTAATGTAATCTCACACAAAACTAATTTCCCTTTCAGCTTCAGAGACTGATAAACTTTTATGGCATATTATTTGGTTTTCATTCCTTTCTGTGTGTGCTGGTGTGCTGATGGACACCACTAGTGACTTAGCAATGCAAATATATAATACATATAATTTTTAAACCCATATGTTTTTATTACACATGTAAAATATATAGATATATTTATATAAAAATATATTTAGAATCTATCACTATGGCAATCTCTGGGTATTTTATTAAGTGCTAACTGCTTACAGAATGTTTCCAGGTGTGGAGAGGGCTCAGCTTTTGCTGATATCCTGTACTTGCTTAGAACAAGTGTCAAGGAGATTGTGGACCAAAACCTTCCTCACCTGTAAGCTCTGTTGAAAATTGTGGTGTCACTGTTTTGGCTGGGGAGCCTCACAGTCAGCATCACAGACTGAGACCATAAAACCTTAAATTGTGTTTTAAGAGAGTTTTGAAGTCACATGTATTTTGGTCATTACAACACAAGCAGCTGAGAGAGCTTCTTTCTACAGAAAATGCTCTTCAGGCTTGGCTTTGGTAGGTTTTGAATAGGCAGGCAAAAATTTGATCATCTCAACTGAAAGATAAACATCTACTTCTGGCAGAAAATGCTGTTTCCTGTCACATACCCTCCTTTTATTGTTTGGTAGTAAGAATAAAAACATTATGAAACTTGAAAGAAATATTACTTCTTTTGGAGTGGATCCTCAGTATGGGCAGTGGGGAATTTAGATGTGCTAGAAGTGGGATGGACAGAAAGAATGTGCTCTGCAAAAAGCTAATCTCTCTAAGGGCAGCTTAGAGCAATATTTTTGAAAGTACTTCATATTTTTGTGAGAATTAAGTTCAAGGTCAACTTAAGTAAACAAAGAAGGAGTTACTAATTGACTGAGGAGGATGAATTAGGTAAGGCAGTGATGTTCTCTTTATTCCAAGCAATACATTGCAAACAAAAGAGGACAGAAGGTAAATTATTAATCTGTAAACCCAGGTGAGCCTTAGTTTTTCTTTTGCAGATGCCTTTTTTTTTTTCTGGTGGCCAGACTTTCCCTCTCAAGAGTTTCCATAAGAGTTTCCATAAGCATAAAAGATACATACCTATCTTATATGCTTTTGAAGTTATAATTGCTAAGATTAGTGTAAAAGAGTCTGGCCATCTGCAAGGCTTCTGAGGTAGCAACAGAAACTTCTGCACCTGGCTCAGCTGTAATGTAAGGGAAAGAGGCACCACACGTTTGGGGGTTTGACATTTAGCTGGCTTCCTTTGGGTTTTTGTTTTTTTTTTGTATGGAAGGAAAATTTTCAGAGTAATCATGGTGGGGTTTTTTGCAGTTTGTAGTTTAAAGTTTAGGTCTCAATGCATCTCTGTTAGATGCTGTGTGAGCTAAGTTGGGGTGGTTTTTAATCTCTCACATACTGAAACTGTACAGTCCTCTTAGCACCAGTGTATTTCTTTTATTTTTTTAATCCCAAGAAATCCCTATGTATTGAACATTTGATAATTAATGTATTATGGAGATTTCTTATCAGTCACCTTTCACTCGAAACAGTCAGAAACACAAGAATGCAAAATATTTCCTTTTCTGCTGTGGAATAGAGCTCTGATATGTTAACTCCTCTGGCCACCCAGATTTGTTATGGAGTGGTTATGTTGAGCCAAAAAGTAGAAAGACTGTCTTGAATATATTCCTGCTTCTGGTTATGAGAGGGTACCCTGGCACAGAGGAAATCTGTCTTCTGAGTCATTGATTTAAACATATTTTTTGCTTCTGACCTGGTTTTGAGTGTGCTAGAGGGCTTTGGCACTTTTTTCTAAAATCATGTGCCTGTGCCACAGGAATTCCTTTTCTGGCAAACTTACATTACTGCTTGAGCTGTCTCACTTAGGCTCACCATTTACACAGTGGGCATACACAGTGGATGGAGTTAAAAACTTCTTAATTGCTAATCCAGCAAATGACTTTGTGTGAGGAATGATAGTCTATCAGTGGGTTGGCTTTAATTAAATAACTCAGGCTTAATAGTGATACTGAAGGCAAGCCCTGTGATGGGATCTCCTGAGCTCATAGAAACAAAGGAATTTAGCAAGACCCCTGTTCTCTTGTGTAGGTGTGTGTGTTGCTTTAGATTGTTTTCCTCTTTCAGAGGAAAAAAAAAAAAAAAAACCAAAAAAACAACTTACCTAGACAATAATTACTTTTTACAAGTTAAAACAAGAAAATGGAAAAACACAGGCTTCTCTGTGAGGAGTTTATTTTTAGTTCATTTGTTGAGCTTTGAGTAAACTCTGAGATAAGGCATCGTTAGTCAGATTATTCATTGTAAATCTTAGTAAAATGTCATAACTTAAAAGTTCCTGTACAGGCAAATTACAGAGTAGATTATTATTTTGAAATGGATGTGGTTTGTGGATGTGATTTCCTCTACTATGAAATATTCAGGGTAGTAATCAAAACAAAATGGATTTTTGAAAGAAAGAATTACCTTTTAAAGGTCTTGCTGGGCATTTTTGGAATAAGACATTTAAGAAAAATCTTCATAATTGAATCTTGATATATTGAGTCCATATCTCCAGCACAGAATATGCAGGATTGCACAGACTTGGTGTTTTGTCATGTTTAACTGGTAATATATACATTTGACCCATTCTTTGAAACATTTTCCAGTCTATTCTAGCTTCTTTTGCTGCATTTTCCATCACATTTAGTATTATAGGATCACAGAAGGATTTGGGATGGAAGAGATTTAAAGATAATCTAGTTCCATCCCCCTGCAGGAGCAGCTTCCACTAGATCAGGTTGCTCAGAGCCCCATCCATCCTGGCCTTGAACACTTCCTGGCATGGGGCATCAGCAGTTTGTCTGGACAGCCTGTTCCAGTGCCTCACCACCCTCACAGCAAAGAATTTCTTCCCAATATCAAATCTAAACCTGCCCTCTTCCAGTTTGAAGTCATTACCCCTTGTCCTGTCACTTCAGGGCCTTCTGAAAAGTCCCTCTCCAGCTCTCCTGTAGCCCCCTTTAGGCACTGGAAAGCTGCTAGAAATTTTCCCAAAGCCTGCTCCTTTCCAGGCTGAACAATCCCAACTCGCTCAGCCTGTCTTTGTAGGAGAGGTGCTCCAGCACTCTGATCATGTCCCTGGCCTCCCCTGGACTTGCTCCAACCAGTCCACATCCTTCTGATGTCACAGGCCCCAGAGCTGACACAGCACTCCTGGTTTGCTTCTAAGACCTGCAGACCAAAGTAGACCTGTTGCTCACACTACCTGTGAAGCAGCCCAGGACATGGTTGGTTTCTGGGCTGCAAGGGCACATTGCCAGGTCATGTTGAGGTTTTCATCAACCAGCAACCCCAAATCCTTCTCCCCAGGGCTGTTCTCAATCCATTCTCTGCCCAGACAGCGTTTGTGCTTGGGATTGTCCTAACCCAGGTGCAGGACTTGGCCTTGCTGAACTTCATGAGGTTCACATGAGTCACCTCTCAAGCCTGTGAAGGTCCCTCTGGATGACATCCCTTCCCTACAGCATCTTGACCACCACACTTGGGATTGTTGGCAGATGTGCTGAGGGTGCCCCACATCCCAGTGTCCTTGCTGCTGACAGATTTGACAGATGTCAGCGCCGGTCCCAGCACTGAGCCCTGGGGAGCACCACTTGTCCCTGGTCTCACTCGGACATCAGACTGATGGCTGCAGCTCTGAGAGTGACCATCCAGCCAATATCCACCGCGTGGTCCATCCATCAGATCGATGTCCCTCCTGTTCAGAGACAAGGATGTCCTGCAGAACAGTGTCAAGTGCTCTGCACAAGTCAGAGGTGACATCAGTCACTCTTCCCTTGTCCACCACTGCTGTGAAAGGCCACCAAATTTGTCAGGCACACTTTGCCATTAGTGAAGCCATGCTGGCTGTCACCAGTCATCTCTTTATTTAAGTCATGTTGGTAAAAATAGCCTTCTAGAATAAAGAGGAAATGCCTTTAATTTCCATGTGTAGAATTTAAGAACAATTGAGGGTGGGTGCCACCTCTGATTATTTCACCCAAACCCCTAATCAAAGCAGAGACAGTATCAAAATTAGATTTGGTGGTTCAGGCCTTATGTAGTCATGTGTTGAATATTTCCAGGGGTGGAGATTTAGAAAGTTCTCAGGAAAACCTGCTCCAGTGATCGGTGGTGTAATATATTTATAATTTTTTGCCTTTTGATTTAAGTGAAATTTGCCATGCTCTTCTGTTCCTTTCTCCCTGTCCTTTAGATGTGAACCTCTGAGAAGGACCTGGCTCTTCCAAATACATAAATGCCCATTAAGAAATTGTGGATAGGAATTAGGTTCTTCTTTGTCTGGTCTTCACAAGCCTGAACACATCCTCATCACAGCTTGTCCTTGCATGTGCTTCAGTCCCCAAGCCATGTGTGTGGCCCTTGAAGTATTTTTAAATGGATATCTATTTAAAGCTGTGATCAAATGCATGTTTGTTATAGCACCTTGGCAAACAGATAGACCAGACCCTATAACAAGCTTCTTTTCATTCTTTGATTTCTGTCATTAATGTTGGGGAAAGTGTGAGAACACCCTCTAAAAGGATATGTGCTAAAAGAGACCTATTGTATAAATTCACACAGAATTCAGAGAATGCAAAATAGCAGCTACTCTGTGAGTATTCATCCTCTGTTATTAATACAGGCAAAATTATTCCATTAAAGCACTTCTGTTGAAAAGACTTGTTCTTTCAAATCCTTTAATTGCTTGACTAGCTACAGGAAGACTAAAGTCTAGAAAGTGTTTGGTAGAAGATCATATTTGAGTGTATTATACTGAATTAGTCTCATGAAACCCTTGATTTTGTGAGATATTTTTGTCTCATCTTTTGAAGAGGATTTCTGTTCTGGTAAAAGCATTAATCATGGATTGCCTCAATTGAAACATTGTGCACATTTTTTCTCATTTTTTCTTCCTCAAGGGTGATGCAGTTGGTGACAAGCCTCTGGAAGTCCATGCTGCTTCAAATAAAGAGCAAACCCAGAAGTAGAATGCTACATCACCTGGCATCAAACAGGTAAAGGGTAAAGACTGGTAATAGTTTGTGGCTAAGCAGCAGAATAACTGGGAAAAGCTGAACATTTTCAAGTTAGACTTATAGTTTTCTTTATAATTATTAGGAGAGTGTGGACAGATAATTTTACTTGTCCTAAAATTTGTCAAGAATATATGTAGTTCCTAACACTATCCAAGTTAAGAAATCTAAATTCTTCATCTTTAGAGCATAACAAGTAAATGTGTGTCTTTTTGAAGAGTTCTGAATTAATTGAGGAAAGCCTTGTGATTGTGGTGTTGGTTGGTTTTGGCCTTTTATTTTCTTTTTCATCTTCCCATTTCTGCCTCCCATACTAAAAATCTCTTTGCCTTTTTTGTCATCCTTGTACAAGTATTAGTGTGGGGAAAGAAAACTCTTCCCTGCTGATAAGTTTTCTCTAAAGATTTGTGAGTGCCAGGGTACAGCACTGCCTTACTGCCTGTAAGAGTCCATAATGTGCTTGACCTTCCATGTTAATGCAGCTCCTGTTGGGAACAAAATATGGAGGAAATGAAGGCAGCATTTTCCAGGCTCTCCAAGGCAGAAACTCGAGATACCAGTTCTGACTTGGCCTCGGGGCTGTGTTCTAAACTCAAGCAAAGCCTATGATTACAGTTTCTAGAAAAGCAAAACAGAACATCCTCTTGACTTTTTTATGATGGTTTGGTTTCGTAGGATAAAAATTGCTCTGTATTTGAGGCTTATTAGAAATAATTGCAACATAATTGGACATAATTTAGCACAGAATGTTTGATGTCTGCTCTGTTATCAGTTGATAAAGAATGTCTCTTCTGAACATGTTTTCTACTTGCTTCTCTTCGCCCTGTATTATTTTTGCATCATGTTAAAAACTTGCTTTTCATCAGAAAGTGACCCTGGCATTATAGGTACTCCTCACCATTTTTGTATGCAGTATTGCATTTACCAGAATTTTTTTTTTTTCCCTTACTGCCAACTTGTGTAAATAGAGTCCAAATGTGGCAAACTGGATCAATTTTTTTCCATGCACCAGCATCAGTCACATATGTTTGCAGATGTGGTGGAATACACGCATCGGCTGAGCAGCAGCGTTCCACTGCTACATGGGCAGCTTTAAAAGATAACCTAGTTTTTAATACTGGCTCCCTTAAAGTGTTTTTAATTGCTATTGCTAATTCTCACAAGAGCAACATGAGCTTGTTGACTGGCTGATGTACTGAGTACCTTAGTTTTCCCTTTAGAGCTATGAATGTAATGTCTTTACGAATATGTGCTTTCCAAGTAGTTTGTAAGATAGTAATGTAAAATAAAAACTAAAAAAACAATAGGAGGATTTAATTTTTTTTTTTTGGTGTAAAGAATCCCAGGAGAACTGAGAGGAAGAAAAGCCTCCCTAAAATTCACTGAAATACTGTCCTTCTTGTCAACTAGGACAGAGCTACTAAATGATAAAAACCCAGGAAAACTGAACTTTTGTTTGTGACACTGCACAAATACCAAGGTTCAAACAGAAATCCATAAATAGATTTTATTTTTATTTTATTTTATTTTAGAATTTCTTGCTATGAATATAATTTCTGCTAGGCCTTTATTCGCTTTTTGAAATGTCAGCCTTTTGCTTCAGGCACATTTTCTTTGTTTGGGGAAGGTTTTAAGAGAGTCAAGATAAATTGCCCAACAGCCTGAAGACCTGAGTGCTCCTGGTTTTGAAACCTCCATGCTTCACCTCATGTTGTTTCTGGAAGAGGCACATGAAGGGAACTGCTGGATTTTTGACCTAGCAGAACCAGATGGTGAAAGTTCAATTCAGTATCAAGTTCAGCTGTTGTGCGGGGGTGGCAATTTGTTACTTGTGCTTGAAATCAAATCCTGTCATTTAACTCCATACCAAAATCCAGATGTTTTGTTGGATTTGGGTGATCCCAAAGGTTGGAGAACATTGCTATGATCTTTGAAAAGACACGTTTTTTAATTCTGGATGAAATCAGTCCTGAAAGCCTCCCTGCATTTTCAACTGTTGGTCATATTCCTAAGTTGAATGTGGTTACTAAAACAAAGACAATCTCATTTTCTCAATGATTTGCCACAGCATGGGTCTCTGAACTGTGAATGGTTAGCCAAGGACAAAATCATATTGGGTTGAAGACAGCAACATATTTCTCTATTCCAAAAACCAGCAGCATTGCAGCTCCTTTATTATTTTAGTTTGTTTGTCATCAAAAATGATATGCAAACTTCAGCTCAAACCATATCCCACTGTGGAAGAAAAAAACTTTAATTTTTTCCAGCTGTTGGATTTGGGAGTTGCACAGAAGTGGCAAGGTTTTGTGTTTTTTCATGAAGATGGCATATCTTATTTTCAGTCTGTTTCAGATCTATATTTATGTCATTCCATTTCTTTGAGTTAAATCGCCCTAGTCTTGCTCCAGAGTAAGTAAGATTAAAAAACATGCATTTGATGGGAATTTCTCAAAAATAATTCTTTTTGAGAAAGCTGGTTTATTATACAAGATTCCAGTTGGTGTTTGAAGTGTTCCCTTTTGTCTTTCCATTTAGTTCAACTATGGGAATCGAGTCCTCTAGAACAGATGTGATCATTAGTGCTCTAATGTCAGTAATACTAAGAGTTAAATATCTCTACTGCAAGCAAATTGATGTTGAGAATGTTCCTCAAACAGATTTTGATCAACTTGCCACATCAAAGAAAAAGGTTTTGATTGCACTGTAAAAATGAAAAGGCCTGTGATAAATTTAATTCTTCTTTCTCCCTCTTTTCCTTTTCCCCTTAATCTCTGTCCCCTTTCTTTGGTTATAGGTGAATAAAAATATAGATATGAGCAACGATTTCCCAGGAAAAATATGAAAACCATTTGAATCCACTTTGAATGTGACTAATCTGCCTTCTGCCTCAGGACAGGCTGATGATCTGCTGCTCGGGCTTCTGGTATGGCTTCTGTGAAAGGACACTACGTGTTTTGGGTCAGTCTTGAGACTTGGTCCTCTGTTCTGCAGTGGGACTCAAGGCTGCCCATGCTTGTCCCATTGCAGGATCAACATTGCAAGTAGCAAGTCTCAAAATCCCTCAGTCTCTTTATTATTTATATATAAAATAAAATTCCAATTACAGAAAATGATTCATTTTTTTCTCCTCCTCCTGTCTTCTTTAAACTCGCGGATGTGATGTTTGCACAATCCGAGAGGTTCTCCAGGCGGTGTTGACAGTGCCTGTATTTTTTACCAACGAGGAAAGCTGAAAGTAGTAGGATGTTTGGCTAACATGGGCTCACAGAATTGGGAATGGGAACAATTACAATGACTCTTGTGTTTTGTCTGAGTCCCCCCCTCCTTTCTATACAAGTCCTCTGCCTCATCAGTGCCAGCAGGAGGTGTGTAATGAAGCATCTGCGAGTTCCTGTCTGGTGGATGGATGGGAATGGAGCTGTTAATGCTTGTTCTTGTTTTTGCTTGAATGCGCAGCACAATGGGAACCAGAACGTTAGCGTGGTGGGAACCAGCTATAGAATAACTTGGCTGTTTCCTTATTCCCAGCCAGGGGAGGGGAGGAAAAAGTGATGTGGAGGGAAATACAAAAGGATTTCCAGCATTTTGAAATCTTTGCACAATAAAGCCCTTTCATCATTTGTTGTCATTTCTGTGAAGTCTCTCTTTTGGGGCTTGATGCATTACAAGTTACTGTAATCCAAGTAGCTCAGAGCATTTAAAGCTGTGTTGGTGAGCCTTAAATGCTCCTTAATTAATCAGTGAATATGATGAATGGGGGAAGGATAACATGAAATACGTGTTTGTGTGATACATTAACTTTCTAAAAAGAGCAGGGAAGAAAATGCAAAGTAAATCAGATTCAGAATGCTTGTAAACATCTTTATTATTCCATGGTTAGATATTCCAGCTGAGCATATTCCACAGACTTCTAGAGAAAAACAAACAGACCTTGTCAGTGTGAATGCCAGTCTGTGTGGGCATTGCAAAACAGGCCAACTCTTTTTTAGTACAGGCAGTAAGGCATGTGGTTGCCTTAGGCTGAAAAACAGTATCTCCCAACATGTTCAGTGCATGTTTCTATGATTGTTTTTAGGCTGGTAAAGATGTATGTTATGTTGATATAGGGAGCAGAGTTCTTGCATGGGGTTTAGGAGATGTGTGTGTGTGTGTGGTTTTGTTTTTACTTTAAACTTGCCAACATAGTTTAAGCAGGTTTGGGAGGATCAAAGTCGTGTTTTTGTCAGAAGTGGAAAGGAAACTTGGGAAATAGAGCAGTAAATGCTCTCTTACACCACTCCTGTGGCACAAGCATAGATTTGTTTCTGCCCTTAAGATAGTTCTTCACTTGTGCATTCTCATATCACATGGAGAATAACTGCCATAGAATTAGGAATACAGCTTTAGATGCCTGGGTTTTTTTTTCAGTTTCACATTATTTCAATATTTGGCATATGCCACACTGGCATTTAAGGACATGATTACTTGGTAATTCAGTTATTTGTTTACATATACATGTGTGCATGTTTAATAGCCTGGGTTAAATAAATATCTCTTAAATGCTTCTCACTTGATCAGATCTTCATTCAGCATATTTACACTATTGCTTAAAAATGTCCCAAGTGATTGACATCAAACTGGAATGCTTTTATCTAGCAGGAAATGACTGCCTTCCAGCACCTGCATACACACATGACAAGGAGATGGTTTCCAAAATGTGAGCAAGACACCCTTAGCTGGAATCCTTTCCTTATGTCTTCTGGTTTTTATAACTACAGGAAATTAAAAAAAAAAGTGTAATGCTGGTAAGAGCCCAAGAGTTCAGGAACATTCAACTCTCTTGGTCCAGACATTCCTAATGAGGAACAGGGAAGGAGCTGACCACTGCTGATGTCTATACATATCTATATATGTGTGTGTGTGTGCACACTCATGGAACTAAATTGTGCATGCATGTGTTATCTTCTGCCAGACGTTGCCTGTGGCTATTACAATGTAGGCTAAAAATAATATATTCCTCACCCAAGTGTCGTGTTTGGTCATCATTGCACTTGAAGCTTTTTGGCTTGGTAACTGGCCTGTGTGCAGCAGTGTTTTCATCTCAGCATCCTTGGCTACCCTGGCTGCAGGAAATGCTGGGGCAAGGTTGCAGTGCTCTCTCTTAAAAACACCACCTTTAATCTGCAGCATGGGAAGGTCGTAGAACTGGAGGTCGTCAGGATGGCCCTGCAGTGGGATGAGGATTCTCATAGGCAGCATGTCTCGTGTCAAAAGTGATAGCAAAGTTTCTGTTTGCTAGAAGGAGCATCACCAGCCTGGAATAATCCAGTTAGCCCAGGTGAATGTGCACAATATTGCAGCCATCAATAAACACACAGGTTTTTGCTACAAATGTTCATTGCAAAACTCTGGTTTAGGCCCATTCCTCTAACTGCAGAAGGCTCCAGACACAGACTTCACAGCAGTCATAATTAAAATGTTTTGGAGCATTTGTCATTGCATCTGTCACCTTCAAGGAGAGCAGTAAAGATTGATGTGAAGGAAATTGCATTTTACCCCTTGAGAAAACAGTGCCCTGGGAGTTGAAGGGACTTGTTACTGCTATTTATTGGCAGAAAAACCTCAGTGTGAGCACATTCGCTTCCGGACAAATAGAAACTGCTGCATTTGGTCCTTTTTCCCTTTTTTGTTTTGTTTTCTTATGATTATTTCTGTACCTTCCTATGAATTCCGAGCTACTTCTAAAGCCAGTTTAATCACAATAAACTGCTGTTGACAAAGAGCATTTAGGCTGTTCAGGCTGAAGGCCTGCATGGCTTCCCACTGGAGCTTCCTGGATGCAGCCGCTCACAGCAGGGTTGGATGTTGCACCTGGGTGGCCTGGCAGCTGCCTAGGTTAGTCCTCTTCCAGAGCGCGTTTGACAGGTACAAAAGCTTCTTGTTTACAAGGAAGACATTTGATAACAATATCTAAACTACAAAGCAGAAGTTGTTTTAGTAGAAAAAAAGTATGTTTCTAATTGTGCAACAACCCTCTGTCCTTTTAAGTCTGTATCATTAGCTGATTCTGGTATTTTTTGACCGGATATGGTTCTTAAGTCAACTGGAGCTGGCAGCTTTCTTAGGGTCCCTCTGGAGAAAATGTTGGTGTATTGATGCAATTGGAGTGTTTTCTGCTATTTCATGACAGTGAGATATTGGCTATCTCTGCTTAAAGATGAAAGTCTGGGCTGGACTTGAAGTTCATGGATTCCTCCGGAGTGCTGCTCTCACAGTCGTATTTCAAGCTGGTGTTCTGATAGGCATTGCACTGGTGTTGAAAGCTGCCAAAATCGAAGGTGGGCTGAGGATGTCTCACAGCTGGTTACAAGTTTGCTCCCTGAAAAAGATTCCTCCCTCTCTGTGCTCCATTGGAAATGCACCTACAATGCCTGCCCTAGACTAAGCTTCTTGACACCTCCTTACTCTTCGTGTGTGTGTGTGCATTTTAAGGTCTAAACCTACCAACCAACACACAAAGCCAGTCACGAATGCTGTGGCAGGTAAACTGGATGCAGTGCTCCATCACCAGCCTCAGTTACTGGGGCACGATCCTGTAGTGGATAAGCTTTGCTGGATCCTCTGGAGAGAGGAGGATCCCAGCTGACTTGCTTACAGTGTGCCTGGGAAATAGCCATGGCACAGCCTGAGCTGTGCTTGTGATCCCAGAGCCTTTGTGCCCACTGTGAAAGGAGCAATGGGGACAATTGGACAGCCAGGTCAGGGAACTTCTCTTTTTGTTTATAGTGTGATTAGAAACATTCACAAGATTCAAGAATTCGATTGAGACAAAAGCTAAAGGATGCCCTTTAGTCTGAGTGTCCAGCTCTTCCTCAGCAAAGCTAACCTGAAGTTGGTAAAACAGCCTATGAAGTAACAGGATGGGTCATTTGCTCCATGCTTTTTGGCTGAGGGAACAGATGCTGTGGCAGGAAGGCTGTTGGTGCAGTCCTTCAACCCCTGGGGCTGTGCAGACAAGTACTGGAAGGCTGTCAGAGAGCACCTCATCTTTTTCCAGGGTCTTGTGCAATGTGCATTTTAATACAGTAGTTAGTTCAGCCCCTGCATACCTGGGTAAAAAAAAAATAACCTCACAAGGAGAACTTAATTTCTCTCTGCTTTGGCCATTACAGTGTGAAGCCACAAGACCCACCACGTCTAGTACCAAAATCTTCAAAAAACCGCTGTTCTGTGTCCCACTGCACCTGAATCTTCCCTGTCTTCATCTGGAGTACCTTCGTTCAACTCCAGGGCGCAGCACCCGTGCCTTTGGGGAAGTTCAATCGGTTTCTTAGAACTGAAAGTGAGCCACATGCAGGGCTTGGCTGGGAGCGCTGAGGAGCCCTGGAGGAGCCTGGAGGAGTCCTGGATCCTGCTGTGCCCCCGCTCCGAGGGCACAGGAGGGAGAGATGCCCCGAGCAGGGGTGCGCCGCGATGCTCCCTCCCTGCCAGCTCACATCTTCACCCCGGAGATGGAGGGAAGCTCTCACTGCCCCAGCGAAGGGGGGAATGCTGAAGCACGAAGCCAGAAATGTTTCCGTGGCTGTATGCACGTACCAGATAGCGATCACAGGCAGCCCGATGGAGACTGCCCTCACCACCACAGTTTTTGCCCATATCATTTATTGTTGTTGTTGTTAAAAACGGTGTACAGAAACATGGGGAGTTTGTGTATCAATCCTCAGTGAAAAGAGATTCTTCCCTTCCCCCCACCCCCTGCCCCAGATTAAGTTCACCAGCGTCCTCTTTGTAAATTTAGCAAGCTTCAGGCTCACTTCCTTTTGTCAGGAGACCTGAAAGAGCCACTTCCTGATTCGTACAGGGCTCTTGTATGCGCACACTAAGTGCTCATTCATGCCGTGAATCATAAAGGTAACCTCAGTTCAAAGCACGGCGCTGATACTTCGGCGTGGGACCAAAAGGGGAAAAAAAAAAAAAAAAGAGAGAGAGAGAGAGAGAGAAAAATAAAGGAGTTTTGTAATTCAGCGCAGCGCTCGTTGAAGTCATCTTTGCATTTATTGAGGAGCCGCGCCAGAGGTGTTTTGATCTTGTGTCTAAAAAGCATCTTTTACAAACTGCCCGCACTAAAACGGGCTGGTGAAAGCACCACTGCCAGCCCAAAGGATTATGTTTAGTGTCGTGTGCCAGGCTTGACACATTTTTCATATCCTGCCAGAGACGAGGAATGCACCAGGCGCTGCCGCTGAGTCAGGCTCGGCGCCGCGGGGCAGGCAGCCCGGCCGAGGCGCTGGGGAAAGCTCGGCGCTGCCGCCGCGCAGGACTCGCTCTCCCGCCTGTGGTTCACTGCGAGGTCAGTGAGGCACGGTCTGCTGTGTTTATCTCTCCTGTACTCGCCTCCGGGCTCATCTGACAATGAAAGGGATGAGCTGTTTCTGCCTGAAAGAAGAAAGAAATGTGCACTAGTCGCCTCTCTCTATCCCTGCCAAGAGAGAGAGCGAGCCAATTTGTACATAATATTGGAGTCTTCTGCCATTTAAGCAGCTTTTGCACGGCATCCAACTGTACAAGGACACGTCCCTGGGGTCAAACAAACTTTGGCTGTACTTCTGCTTTGATGGAATAAGATCAGTATGATGTCTCCCTGTCCAAGAGAGCAAAATACACAGATGCTAAAATCAGCAACTGTGTTTTGACCAAGAAGAAAACAGTAAAGGGGAAGGAGGCTTAGCTTGTGGAAAAAGTGGTAGCATAAATGTGAGTACATCCTCTTTTGCTACCACAACCCTTCTTGAACTCTTAAAAAGGCCAGATATTCACCAGTCACTTTTTACCATTATTGCTTTTACAGTATTGTCCTTCCTATTTGCAGATGAGGTTAGCCTGCTAAGAAGAGTCTCTTGTTTGAGGAATGTTAGAGGAGTAGTGGTATAAAAGCACTCTCTGCCCTGGGCTAACCAGCCCAGGGTGACTCACACCCAAAAGTAACAGAACTATGGGAGCATAAAACCCAAATGATTTTAGGCTCCCAGTGGGTGAGGTAAAGTGCAACATAAATGTGTAGCTAGAACTTTACACACCTCAGGCCACAAGTCTCTGAACTAAGATTGTGATGTGCTGTGATCCAAGCCTGATTTTTGTCCTGGAAGGTTACTACCATGAGTAAACCCATAGCCACCACTTGTAAGTAAACTGCAATAAATAAAATCATAACCACAAAGGAGGTGTGAGGCATTAATTTTAATTACTAGTCCTGTGGGACTTTCTGTATGTTTATATTTTCCTTGTAGAGTGAAATGCGCAAGAGGAGCAGTTTTAATTTGCACAAGAGTTCTCCACTCTCTGCCTGCAGCTGGAAGACTGCTCTGCCTGCAGGAAGGCTGAGGGGCATTGTGAGACCCATCTGGTTCACCTGCCAGCCCCAGAGGGATGCTCCTGGAGAACAGGAGAGTTCTGCAACTTTTCCTGACTGGAAAAGTGGGACTCTTTCAGATCCATGCAGGATCAGTGGCGGGGTTCCTGGGCAAAGATTCTGTAACGTTTTCATACTTGATTGTTGCCTTAATTCTCTGCAACTACTTGCTTTCTCTCAGCATTTTTGTCTTGCTGTGTTTGTGATCCCCCTCTCTGGTGGACTTTCCTGGCTTTGCCCAGAGCACCTCCTTGGCCTGGGGGCCCTGCTGAGGTCTTCTTTATATTTCTTCTCTCACTTCAGTAATTTTCTTGAGGAATTCTGGCATTTCATCATCCCTGCTTTCAAGGTTTCTTATATACAGATGCTCAAGCTCCTCATATATGATTATCACTAGCTGCTTTTTTCACTTTGGAATTTTGGAACAGTGTTTCCTTAAAAACTGGTCAATTACTATTTTGAGAGCTGGAAAACAATAGGCTCACTCTTTTTAAAAATGTAATTTATTTTAAAGTTCAAGGTTGTGAGCCAGGGTAATTTTTACTGATGATGGCTGTGCTGACTCAATGGCCACATCTGACCCAGTGCAGGGGACCACAGTTCTGCACCAGCTTGCCTGGAGCACTTCTGGTGCTCCTGGAGCCCTTATTTCTACACATATGGTATGTGGGGCCATAGGTGATGTCCCACATCACCCACTGCTGGCACAGGTGCCTGCAGATTGTCTCCCCATCCTGGCACAGCAGCAGCTTCTCCCCCATTGTGGGAGAGGCTGCAGATCTGGGTGGCTGTACCTAAAATCCTGGAAACAGCAGCTCTGCAGCACTTCTGGTGCCCTGCAGCACCCTGAAAGGGTGTTGGGTGTGCCTTGCATAACAGGAACCTATTCAAGGTTATGAGTGTTTATTTATAAAGAGGTTGGCATTGTGTTTGTTTTTCTAACATTTTGTTTCCTGCTCACGTGAAGGCAGCTACAGGAGACAGCTGTCCTGACTGGGGAATCTTGTGGTACCCTTGGCCAGGTGAGCTCCCCAAATCTGACCTTCCCTCCACAGTGACTGCAGGATGGGGACAAGAAAGAAAAGAAAAATCAAAACAAGAGTGAGCAAACATGTGCACTATGGTTTGAAAAGGGCACAGTGAAAACCTACAGTGGATTTTTTGATGCACACTCTCCATTGTTGATTTTCTCCCCGCGCTAGTAAGGATTGGTTTCTTACCAATCCCTTTCTCCTTTCGCCCCTTTCCTACTCCCAGCTCAGCAGTAGAGTTGGAGGAGGCCACTCACTTCTCCCCGGGCTAAAGCTTAAGGGACATTTTTGTGGGGAACTTGCAGCTGTGTAAGAGGAAAACCTGTTTCTCCAGGATGCACAAAGCTGGAGGTGGGAAGGCACCCAATAGCACAGCCCTCCAAGCCCTGATTTCACTCAAGGTGCTACTGTAACACTAAAGTCTTGTTATCATTTCATAATGAGTTTTATTTTGACTGCTCTAGGTGAGACATTCTTTAAACATTTTGGTGTTTAAACATTTAAACTTCAGGAAAAGTAAATTAATTTGAGATTTTAAATAAATTTCATAGAGAACAACTTACTTGTAACAAGGCAATCAAAAGGGGTCCTTGCTTCTGTGATGGAGATTTAGGCACTGATTTATTCACTTGATCTATTTCATTTGTCCTTAAAAAAGGAAGGAAAGAGACAACCAGAATGTATTTATAAGAAAGAAGTTTCTTTCCAAGCATGCCTGTGCTATTACAGTGTCCTAATTCTTTTTGTAGATTAACAAGCCTGAGCCATCATTATCTTACTGAAAACATAAGAAAGATACAACCAATATGTTAATATGATAATCCCAGTGCAGTGATGGTTTTGGATTGATAAATGTTATTAAACACTTTGCTGGAGAAGTGCACCAAATGTTTTTCCTGGGGCATTTTTGAAGGTTACCTTTGATCAGGCTCAGCAGAGGCAAGGGTTTCCTGCCAAGTGCCAAGTTCCCTGGGCACTATGTACCTTCACATGAGTCAGTGGATGAGGGGCTGTCACAGGGCAGGGAAGGACAGATAAAACTGAGTATTGCAGAGCCTCTGACTAAAAAGAAACTGGCAGGTGTTGGGTGCCCGACCGGAATTTTCAGGGCTGGCTTGCAGGAGGTGTTGCCAGCAGTGCTGGTGTGAGCTCACAGGGTCAGGTTGCACCGAGCCATCTGGGAGGAGATGGCCCAAGGAGGGTGATCTCAAGATGATGCTGAGCCTCCACGCCCACACATCAGGTGACATGGGCAGCCCAGAGGATCACAGGACCTCCTGCCTTTTTCACAAAATAAAAGGCATGGGAAAAAGCCCCAGTGGCACCCAGCCACTGCCCTCCAGGAAAAGAGAGGAGATGGGCTCATTGCACTGGAGACATGGCTCAGCCATTAGTCAGCCCCACCATAGGACTCTGTGGGATGTGGGCTCTCCTGCCATGCCAAACCCCCTGTAACACCTCCAGGGGGGCAGCCAGCAGCTACCAGCCAGTCCTTGCTTGGGGACCACGTCCTTACCCTGCAGGGACACAGTCAGGAACACACTGGGGCTCCTGGTGGAGCATGTCTTTTTTGGCTGGACAAAGGACAGAAAACATAGCACTTGGCTGCAATGGGCAGCAATTTTCAAAACAGAGGATGTAGTACACACTTCTTACTGGTGGTTGTAACTGTCTCCAATTTAATTCTCTAGTAATACAGTTGTCTAAAGAATAAAACACAATAAATTATTTTATATAAAAATGCAATTTTTAGTGTCTTCAACACACTTTTTGTTGACTTCCTTGTGATACAGAACAGAATAGTACTATTCCAGTTGAAAGGACCTACAAAGAAGATCTAGTCCAACAGCTTGACCACTTCAGGGTGATCAAAAGTCAAAGCAGATTGTTAAGGGCATTGTCCAAATGCCTCTTAAACACTGACAGTCTTGGGCCATTGACCTCTCTAAGGAGCCAGTTCCAGTGTTTGATCACACTCCTGCCAAAGAGGTTCCTAATGTCCAGTCTAAACCTCCCCTGATGATGCAGCTTGAACCATTCCCACACATCCCATCACCGAATCCCAGGAAGAAGGGATCATCACCTCCCTCTCCACTTCCCCTCCCCAGGAAGCTGTAGAGAGCAATGAGATTGCCCCTCAACCTCCTTTTATCCAAACATTGAACAGAACTGGCCCTAGAACTGAGTCCTGAGGAACACCACTGGTGATTAACTACATGTAGCCCCATTCACTACAACCCTCTGAGCCCTGCCCTTCAGCCAGCTTTTCACCCAGCCTATTGCAATCCCACTCATCCCACAGCTGGACATGAATATTATAAATTCACTGCTATGCCTTTAATGGAAACTACTCAAAAAACTTAGCATGATCAGGTGCAACTCATGTACTGTTTATGCACATTATCACTCAGGGACTAACTGTATTTGCTGTGAATGAGGTCAAACTCCACTCTATGTCTGTGGGAAAAGTCTTTTAACTATGGCTTTAATGGGGCAGAACAGGAGGAACTCACATACATGTGCTCACTTACACGTGATGTGAGTCACACATAACTCTGAGACTGTGTGATTAAATAAACTACTCTGAAAAAAAGGGGATTTAGTTAATGCTGTCAGCTCTGCTGGATGCCCATGGAGGTTGTTCTCAGATGTCACAGGGAAGGCTGATTTGAAGTCAGCCCTGGACATCCTGGCTGTACTTCCCTGGCCTGCAATGGTTTACCGAGTTTGCAGTGTTTTGGTAAAAGAGACTCTCTGGAAAAAATATTGATGTTTCATGCCAGCTGCATTGCAGAAAGCTGTTTTTGGGAAGACTTGCTGCTTCACTGCAGGGTGCTGTATTTCTTCACTTACAAAACTCAGTGTATGTTTTACCCATGTGAGACAGGCAGCCAAGTGTGCTGCTGCCCAAAGCACTGTAACACACCCTTGGCCTTCACGTTCCAGTCTGAAAGCCCCTTCAGACAAGGCACTTCCCCGTCTGAAGAAGTTTGAGATTCCTCTCCCTGTGATGCCGAGTAGCTGCTGAGGGGGCCCAGCATCAGAGCAGACCCATTGCCAGCCCTGCTCTGCCCCTGGCATGCCTAAAATCCTGGGGAAGGACAAACCCACGCTTGCCCCCACATCTGCCTGTGTTTGCCTCAGCGGGTTTCTCCTCCACCATGCTCCCACCATGGGCCACACTGAGGCCACAGCTGTGACTCTGGCTGTGGTGTCCCAGCAGGCACTAAATCCTGACTGCCCCAGCTCAGCCCCGCTGCAGAGAAGCAGCCTCAGACAAACCCAGGTTCTCCTCAAACATTGTTTCCCATGCCATGAGACTGCTGGGGCTCAGCCTTCCTGGAAAAGGGCGCAGTCTTGGCATTGGCTGGCATGGTGTGTGCCTGTGTGTGTGTGTTGGCAGGTGCTGAGCTGCAGGTGTCTCCCACGCTGCAGCCAGGCAGGTTTAGCTGGCTGCAGTCTCACCAGAAACAACACTAGGAGGATTTGACACTTGGAGCTGTCTGTAGTTGTTTCCCGAGGCATCTCCTGCGGAGTACTAAGTGCAACCTTCAGTGCAGAGCAAGTACTTGGGTGCCAAGGGCTTGAGAGCTTCCAGTGGCTCAGGGACACATCCATGCCCCTCTGTTCTGTGCCAGCTCCCACAGAAACTCTTCTGAAACATCCTGCAGCATCTGTGATGAGCTTGGTGCTATTTAGAGTTATGTAAGGCCACCATGGTTGAGCTTGGAAAAGATAATGAAACAGAAGGACCAGCTGCAAGTGCCACTTGTCCCCATGGTGCTGGAGCTTTGCACGTGCAGGGCAGCCCAGCTAGCTGAGGGTCTGTGTCTGCACTCTGGCAAGGGGTGAAGTCTGGTCCAGCACAGCCCACAGCATGCTGGTGCTTCTAAACCTTTTATTGCAAGCTGCAAGAACCTGAGGTGCATTTATATTTGATTTCTACTCTTTACTTCTGTAAACAGGAGCACCTGATGCTTTATAACTTAAATGAAAGGACCATCACTGCTTGGATACAAAAGGCTCTACAGTTTCTTTAAGAACAAACAGGAGATAATGTCACATCCTCCTCTACACCTCTACTTGTTTTTAGACTTGTGTAAAAGGACCTTTCACTTCTGCAATCCTGTGCTTATTGCAGAAAATACCCCAGCTGAGAAACCAGATATAAGCCTGTGTAAGGGAAGCCCCAGCTGCCCAAACTGCTGGAGAGGCACATGGCTATGGGTGCCTAGAAGCAAAGCTGGCCCTGCCTGGGACTGAAGCAGGGATACCTCATTATGTTGAGCTGTGGGGCTGAAAAATGCTTTGGCTTTTAACAGCAGACAATAGCTTGATGACAAGCCCAAAGTCCAAATGGCAAGTAAAGGAGCTCTGGAGTTCTGGGTCCCTACAGGACTTCTGTAATCAAGCTTCAAGTTGTGGTGATGGCAAACACGGCATGCAAATACAGAATAATTTTATTACTTTGTGCTGCGAAGTAATCAACTCATGCCTATAAATCCTGAGTATTTGCTTACATAATTTATTTTTGTTTTCCTTTAGGATGCTTTATCCTTGTCCTGACTTCACTGTCATTTGGACCAGCTGTACTTTGTAATGCAGTGGACTTTGGTTTATCATCCTGTTTTACAGTCTGGCAGCTTTACAGCTTTCAGAGATATGTAGTTACATAAAATGGGTGGGCTTTCTTACCTAGCTAAGAATAGACACTATCCCTCAAAACTTCAGCTAGTTTTGGTTTTGTTTATAATTGGAGTAATAAGGTATTATTTCTTTGATCCTAGCACTTGTTGCTGTTTCCATCTTCTAGTTATGCCTGTTGCTGTTCAGCAACAAATAATTCCTGCTCCTACACCACCAAATCCAAAATTAGTACTTGCTAATCCATTAAGTTATGGCTAATGAAATCACTGGGAGGTAAAAATAATCCAGAAATTATTAATGTATCCCAAGAATTTGCCTCTCAGACTTCGTGAAATAAGTATTTCAGTTTGTTCTGATTACATTATCTGGAAAGAAAAAAGCCTAAACTGTTTCCCTTGATGCTGCTTCCTCTGTTGTGTGTGTGTGACTTCCTGTGGCAGGCTGTGGTCAGCCCCCACACCTGGCCCCTGCACTGTTGCAGATCTCTTCTCCTGCCTCCTTTTTAATTTACATTTTCTGCCCCAGTGGCAAAGTTACACCTCTGTATGGAGGTTATGACCTCTAGGAGTGATGAATGCAGAGTCTGATCCATCTCTCTACATTACCTCTGAAAAAGGCCCATGTACCTGCAACTGTAGCTAAAACACACTGAGGCAGTGGTTGGAAATGTTCTCCTACATTTTTGCTAGTACGTAGCAGGAAGCTGGCTGGGGGAGAAACCCAAATCCTATCACGTGAACTGATTACAAAAGGCATGAGACTGCAGACCAAAACTACGAGTCTTGTTTCCTCCTGCACAAGGTGTGTGGTGCTGTTTGTGTGTCAGTGACGCAAGTGGGCCAAATCTGGAAGTTCAGGGAGATCACAGAGAGTCCAGATTGGAGTTTGCTCTTTATGAGAGCAATAAAGTCTGTTCAAAGGTACCCCCACAGTGGTATCTGGGTGTCCAATTATAGTAACCAGCTTTCCAAAGTCTCACCCTGCAGTTTTATCAGTGTGTTTTGAAAATAACACTGCAATATCCAGTCACTTGGAAACACTGATGGGCTTTCATGTGGAAAGCTACTGTGTCTAATGTTTTGGTTTTTTTTTCTCTGAGGAAATTTTCTAGTAGGAATTCTAGGGATTCATGTCTCATCTCTGCACAGTGGGTTCCTTGGAGGTGATTCTGAAGATGTAAACCCCCCTCAGCATGCTGTACAGCAAACTTTCAGGAGAGGACGGGCGCCCAGTTTTGTCTTACCAAAGCATGTTATTTTTAGTCTGTTTTAGTGGTGAAGAGACTTCCTTTGAGTGGATGTGACCATCTGACACCTGCTATATCAACAATCGAAATACGCAAAGTTCCAAACAAAATAAACAGAACCATTTACCTAAGAGCAGTTTCTGAACACGGTGTTTTCCATCCTCACAAGCTAATTATCCCCTGGAGTTTTTGTTTCTTGCTTTGGCCTGGAGTAAATCTGTGAAATGAAACCAAAACTGGTTTGAAGATGGAATTTCTTTCCCCTCACCACTATTTTCAATTGAGGTGTGTACCTGTGCTTTATTCTGCTATCAAACACAGAATGTTTCTGATTGCAGGAAAAGTCAGAGCTCAGCAGGGCAAGGCCTGGGGGTCGGGAGAGGTGCATCCCGCAGTGCTCCTGCCCGGAGCCCACATCCACTGTGTCAGCCCCGCACCTCCTCCACAAGCGCCCTGTGGGGACAAGTCTGGGCTCCCGATGGGTTCTGAAGCCCTCCATCAAGGCTGTAGTGACCAAAAAACGTCTGGACAGCAAAAAACGTTCTTTTCTCTCTTGGTGAGAGAAAGAGTCCTGGGAAGGAATCTCGCCTGGATGGTGAAGTTAGAGCCTGCTTTGAGTTTGCAGCAAGACTGAACATTATCAGCAGGCTCGGTGCTGCTTTGCTGCTTGGTTTCAGACAGCAGCTGAGGCTTTCCTTTAAATTGCAGCCACATCTCTGACCTCCGAGGTAAAAAAAAAAAAAAAAAAAAAAAAAAAAAAAAAAAAAAAAAAAAAAATTAAGCAATCCTGCCCAGGCAAGCAAAACAAACAGCCTAGTCCGTTGCGTGAGGTGAAGTGTTTGAACGCGCGGGTTTGGCCCCTCGGCGCTGCCATCGTGTGAGGGGCCCGGAGCCCCAGCCCCGGGGAGCGAGCGCTGTGGGGAGGCAGCTTGAGCGAGCCGAAGGAAATAAAGCTTCTGCTCACCTCAAAGAAAGGGAGGCACGACACACACCCTTGGGCTGGCCTGCAGCCCGAGGCAGCCTGCCCCGCGGGAATTAGGCCGCGCTCTCCCGGGTCCCGCTGCGTGCGGAGCTGGCGCCTGCCCTGGGCGGACAGCTCGGCTGCCCGGGCCGGGCTCCAGGGCCCAGCACCGGGCACGAACGCAGTAAAGCCCACACGTGCTCTTTCACGGCTAAAGTTCGCATAGGTTTTTTGAATTACATCGAAGGCTCTTTATAAGATGACGGGAGGGGGAAGGGTTGTTTTCCTCACATATATTTTGTTGTAACTTATGTAGACAAAAAAAAAAAAAGCCTCCTTCCACGTCGTCGCTATGGCTACAGCTCGGATCATTGTGCAGGAGCCTGTGAACAGGAAAAGGCGAAGCGGAGCGGGGGCGGCCGGCCCGGCGCTCCCTCTGCACGGTCCTGACGCATCCCCCGGCCGCGAGTCTGTCCGAGGCCACCCTTCTGTCCCCACCCACGGGAATGTGGAAACTGCCATTGCGAAATGCTCCGCTGGCTGGCTCTGTGAGAAGAGAACTTCCCGGGGCACGAGTTTGAGAGGGAGAGCGAGGAGGAGCTTTGCCTCGGCTCCCTGGAGATATTATCAGCGCTGCGAACACTCGCTCCCTAGCTCTGCCCCGGGGGCAGGCTCGCTGCAGCCCGGGAGCAGCGCAGGCTGGCTGAGCGCCGAGCACACGCCAGCCCCGCGCCTCTGCTGCCATGGGCTCCAGGGAGACACCAGTGACCTGCTCAAAGCCAGCTGCTGTGGCTCAGCCCCCGTCACAGGCTGGCACTCAGCTTGGCGGTGTGACTGTGGTCCTGGAAACGAGGAAAGTCACACCAGGTGAGGTCTCTCCAGCACCCAAAGCCACAGAAAACACTCTGCTGTATGTGTCAGTTGTAGTTGCAGAGGCACTTTGGTCCTCCTGTAGCTTGAGGAAAAGTTACTGATGGAATTGAAAATTGGTCCGTTCTTAACCTATGCCATTACTGCATCACTGTTGCAGACTCTTACCAAAACTGTAAGAATACTTCTACTGGTTTTAAAAACCTTGCCTCTTAGTAAGATTTCAGCAAAAGCCATATTTGAAAGGTTGGTCTTTGTATTTCCTTTCACGTGTGAATGTTTAAAATTATCCCCATTTAGCACTGCCTCCCTTGTTTTCTGTGACTGCCTGGGAATCCATTCCATTAGAATTCATTTAGAAAATGCAATGGTAAGCCACATTGGCAGAAGACGAACAAGATATGATAATTTAAAATTGATTGAAAATTTGACTAAGCTATTTACTTTTCTAATTATGATGCCTAATTAGTTAGCTTGTTCCATTCAGTCATGCAGCTTTGATAGCTTTATTATGCTCCAGAAGTCTGGGGCCTGAGATTTAAGCAGGCCTGCCCTAGATATCTAATGACCTGTTAATTTCAAAATCAAACCACTCTTAAACTACTCTACTAGCAATCACCTTCTGGGCTGATAAATGGAGCCAGAGCACAAGCTTAAAATAACTTCAAAACAGATTGCACTAGGACTGAGATGCAGTAGCAATGAGCTGAGCTGAGATGTGCTGAGATGGTTAATGTAGCTCAGAGAATGGTATATCTTCACCAAGAAGATACAACACCCTGATGCTCAGTGAAAACTGCTAGAGACCATCTCCTCTTTCCCATTCTGCCTCCATCACCAGCTCTTGGGCTGCTCTCCTTGGGTATGCTTGTTCTCACTTCTTTGGGCTTACTGAATTCCAGAAGAAAACAGGCTCAGCAAGGGTAGGGAGGTTTGTAGCTTGGCATTTAACCTTCGGCCAAGCAAGAAACACGTTTCTACTCCTTTGGGTAGGAGAGGAATTGAGCCTCAGGCTGCTGTGTGTGTGCGGCACTCTGGATGGGTCTCCAGAGTGGAGCAGAGGAGCAGAGCCCCTCCCTTGACCAGCTGCCCACAGGGCTTTGGATGCAGCCCAGATCTTCTGGGTTGTGAGTGCAAGACAAGACAATGTTGAGCTTCTTATCCACCAGCCCCCTAAGGAAGAGCTACCTTCTGCTCTCCTCCAAGAGCTCCTGTTATTTTTTATTCTTGAAGCAACCTCTGACAGCCAAACCTCACATCTAGGCAGAGCTGGCATACTGGTGGCTACACATCAGCTAAAAACAAAGCAGAAAATAAGAACAGTTTCATGCACAGCTCTCTGTTGGCCCTGGGCAGAGTGATACTTTATTCTTACAATTAGTTCAGCATTTCCCATGACTGAAAGTCACAGCCCACTACTGTCTAGGATAAGGAACTATCTTCCATGTGACACATGATTTATGCAGTGACCAACAGGTTTAAAGCCTTGTTTTATGTTATTATGTTCATATTGCAAGGCAGCTAAGTCTCTTCCTTTGAAGTGAAAGCAATGCTGGCCAAAAACAAAAAGCCTTTTATTGCAGGGTTACCAGAGAGCAAGAGGAGAGCAGCACAAAGTTTGATGCATCCACTTTCACCATCAGCTTACGAGAAGTGCAAACACAGTACTGCAAAATTGCTAATTTGTTTCAAAGACAACTAAAAAAATTGCTGAGCAGCATTGTTTTCACCTGCTACTGTGCAAAGGCTAAAAAACAGAGGGCTGGTTTCCTACCCCTTACAGCTCAGCACAAATGCTGAACCTGATCTGAAATCATGATCAGAAACACATTGCACATGAAACATTTGAGTTTGGGGGTCTAAGAGTAACAAATGGAGCTTTTTGTGTGGTTTGTAAATATACTTTCATTTCATGTGACTAGTCAGAACTAGTTTTTTGCTACTCAGGCCTTGAAACCATACCAGGATGCATCTTTCCCTTCGAGGCTGTGCCCTTCCAGCTGAGGTGCTCTGCAGGTAAGTGGAAGGCCCAAGCTCTGGACTTTCTGGAACAGTTGTCCAGAGAGCAGCACCTTACTGTAGGGATTCCAAACATACCTAAAAATATAGGTCACAAGGCAGGATGCCCTGCACCACCAGGGGTTGATCTCAAACCCTTTCAAACAGTCAGGTGCTCAAACCTTGCCATCAGGTCCCACAGGCACACAAGTGCCTTTTTATCTCCCTGGGAGACCATAGTAAATCATTTAACTTGTGAGAAGGCTGACGTCAATCAAGTCTTTTATTAATGTGCATGTTATTTGATGGAAAACTTTATGTGAGAATTGAAGTCAAAACTACTACCATGAAGTGAAAACACTATTTTATTTTTATAAAAGGCAATAATTAAAACAAACCCTACCAGTGTGTACATTGTACACAGTTGAATGACACTTACAAGAATGAAGTCTCCATATACAGGGATTACAAGCCCACACTGGTAAAGGATGCACACAAGCACATACTGAACTTCACAGATGCCTCAGCTCCAGATCACAGTACCATTACTCTATAACCACACCTGCACTGCCATTATTAGCATCCACACTACTTTATTCCACTACAAACTGTACATACACAGAAAGCAAGAAGTTTATTCAGAGAGCACATATATTCGCAGAAAATACGTATTTGCTGGAATAATCTCTCACTCTTCTGCTGCCATCTTCAAGAGATACTTCTTGTCAATCTTGAACAGCCTCCAGCCCTCCTCAGTGGACAGATCTGAGGCACCCCTTCTCTTGTAGAACCTGATGGAGGGTTCATTCCACTCCGCAACAAGGAAGTGCATGCTGCTGCAGCGGCACTTCACAGCCACCTGCAAAGCCAATGCCACACGGTTACAGCACCTGGGGACGGCCCCAGTGACACCCAGCCAGATTACTCAGCAACTGGCTACTGCCATAAGCCACTGAGTTCATTCCAGCAGCCACTGCAGCATTTCTCAGCTTACCAGACTCTAGGCAATGTTTTAAGCTGTCTAGAGTCCTGCCACCTCCTTTAATTCTTGTTTAGACTTTGCACTTACACATACCTGACTCAAGTTCTTCAGAATTTCTGACCCAATACCAAGTCCTAAAAAAAACCAAGAAACAAGAAGCTTAAGTTTTACATCTACAGAAGCCCTATGGGCTTTAACTCATCTAATTTTGCAATAGGTACCTCTGTACTCAGCCATCACGTAAAAATCTTCAAGGTACAGCAGTTTTCCAATCCATGGATCATAAGTGAAGTAATACATGGCAAAGCCCACAATGCATGTTTCTGAAACAAAGGGTGTAACTTCAGCTAGTCAGAGTTTACAAGGTAAAAATACTAAGTTTTACATGCATGTTTAAACATACAGATTCTCTGGGACATGCAGACATTTGAAACTAGGATACAATTAAAAGTGAAGTTTGCAAATAAGCACACAATTGAAAACACAAGTTCTGGCAAATTTGTATCAACTTAATAAAACAAAAAATTGCTCTGTCCATACCCTGAAATCCTCAAAAGCACTGTCATAGTAAGTGCAAACATGGCCTTTTTCTACAAAATAATGCACACCCTACTGATTCATTTCTAGTCTGGAAGACAAGTACTTTACACAGCAGCTCACAATCTAGATGACTGCCCCAGCTCTGCTTCCTTAGGAACAGTCTGTCAAACCCTGGAAAACACTGATCCTTCTATGTATATTTCTCAGTAACTACTGTGCCAGAAGGCCTATTTACAGGCCACCTTTACAGCAGCATTTCAAGCACTTCCACTTATGCTTCCACTGAGCATCACACTGTTTTCTTTACCTTCAGCACCAAGAAGGTAAGTAAAGCTGCAGCTTCAATTGCAACTCGATGGCTCAAGAGTTGAGCCAACTCTTGAGCCACAGCCAACTCTTCCAACAACAGCCCACTCAAAACACAAACCCTGAGTATTTTAACTACATCTGCCATAACACTCTGCACATACTGTAATAGAAGCGTGCAAACAGGTTTCTGCCATCTACTGTGTCTTTGGTAAAGGTTTGGGAATAGCACTTGTCCCTGTAGGCCTTACCTCATATTATGATCATCTACTTTATTGTGTAACGGATCTTTTAGTTACCTCCCCGCCCATCCATGTACACAGAAGGGCCATGTACATGGCGAAGCTAGAGACTGTAACCTGAAGATTGGGGACAAATTAAAGAAAAAAATGTGATTCAACAGAATTACATAAAGGTAAGTCAGGGTCAAACAAGAAAAGCCATTTAATAATTGGAGTCAAGCACATTATGCTATACCTGATCTCCCATGCTTTCAGGACTAGCAACCACTTCAGCAGAGTATCACTATACATTATTGAATTTTACCAGTTAACCTAGTCCTCCTACCCCAGTCCAATGGTGGAACCTCATCTACAATCACTAATACTAAGCAAATGATGCTTCTCTGTATTTAGCGTCCAAAAGTAAGTATCAGGAAGCCTCACCTTCAGATGACCACTGGTCTTTCGGCACTTCTGCAACCAGACAGTGGTAGAAAGGGTGCTCGCCAAAACCATCCTCAAGCAGCTCTAGAAAAGTAGAATACACACGCACCTGAGACACAGGCACTGTCACCCGGCCGCCAACCGGGTGAGCTCTTGCAGCCTCCGTACCTTTCTCAGTTAGCACCACCTGGTCCTCCATGTCCTCGTATTTCGCCAGTTCCTGGAAGAGAAGGAGGTTGTGAGCGGCCTCTCCCCAGCCCCCCTCCCTTGCGCAAGAGTTTGTTTTGCTCCGGCACCGGGTAGCGCTGTCCCCCCGCTCCGCCCCGCGCCCCGCCCGCACTTTGATCAGTCGCAGCAGGTCGGGACAGTCCTCGGGACGCGCGGCGCGGATGCTGAACGAGGCCATTTTCGGCGACGCTTCCCCCTGCGGCCCCCTCGGCTGACGAGTCCCCGGTGTGTGAACAGGAGGAGCAGCTGTTTCTTCATTCGTGTCCCGGGCGCGGCGGCCACCTGCGGTCAGTCAGGCTGCGAGCATGTCCCGGCGGCGTTCGGCTGCTGACGGTCCGGCTCGCTACAGCTGCTTCCCCGGCTCGGAGAGTGCAGCCCAGCGCCTCGGCCGCCCTATTTAAAGACGTCCTCGCCCTGCCTTCCCCGACCATCAGCCAATAGGAGCGCCCGCGGTGCTCGCCCTCAGCCAATGGCCGCGCCCCTCCCCGGAATGTTGCCCGGGCCTGCCGGCAACAGCTGCGGCCGTCTCGTGACTCGCCCTGTCCCCCGCTGCGCACGGTGCCCCCTGGCGGGGCTGGGCGGAGCTGCAGGGCGCGACCCCGGCGGCTCTGCCTGGGTGGGACCGGCCCTCAGGGAGCCCCGGCACCGCCGGCCCTGCGGCTTCCCCCGCACCGCCCGCCCTGCGGCTTCCCCCGCACCGCCCTGCGGCTTCCCCCGCACCGCCGACCCGGCTTCCCCCGCACCGCCGACCCGGCTTCTCCCGCACCGCCGACCCGGCTTCTCCCGCACCGGCTGCCGCGGGACCCCGAAAACCGAGCCCGCCATTGCGCTCAGCCCGGGGCAGTGTGAGGAGCCCTGGCGCCGCCCTGGCCGCAGAGCGCGGGCGGCCCTGGGGCAGCTCATGCACCGCTGTGAGCAGAGAGCGAAAAACCCCTCGGTGTTTGCGGGGAACGCGGAGCAGTGATCTGTACCCAACCGGGCGCGGGGAAGCGTGTCTGGCGCCGGGGTACGCCCCGGGCAGGAGCGTCCTTACGGAGAAAGGTTCAAACCACGGAAGGTTAACCCTGCGGCTGGGACGTTTCCCAGGCTGGCACACGCACCGTAACCCGCCTGACTGGGGGGAAGGGGTTGTGCTGGGAGAAACACGAAGGAGTGGGGTTAAAGCAGGGAGAGCTGCCATAAGGGAGGCTCCGACGCCATCCCGATGGAGAATGGATGTCACTGAGGAGAGAGGTGGGTGTGATGAGGAAACTTCATCTGAGTGGACTCCACGACATGACTTTGGAGTATGAAAGGATGGAGGAATTATCCTCAGCCCTGTGCTTCCTCTGGACATTACCTAGGGATACTGCTGTGTGCTGAGGAATGAGCTGGATCATGATCTTGATGACCGTGTGGTCCATGGACCTACAGCTGGGCTACCCAGAGAAGCGCAACTCTTTGCCATATGTGTGGTTTTCTGTTCACGCTCTTCTATTAGTTGGCCCACTGTCATGTACATTCTTAGATATTGTAAAGGAGCTCATTATCTTCCATTTAGCTTTATTTGACTTGTTTTAAGAGTGGTTTGGGGTATGGGAAGACACTAAGTCACAACACACCCACATTTTTTCATGTATCCGACAAGCTACAAGGTTGGCCTTCACTTAGAGAGAAGGACCAGCATGGAACATGATACTGCAAAAGGATTGTATAAAGAAGTGTGTATAAAGTGTGTGTTCGGGGCACACAGTGGAAAGTGCCTGAAGGCCTGGGAGAGTAATTTAGGATTTATGCAAACACCCTAACTGGCTCACTTTACCCTCTACTAGAGCAAGAATAGAGATGCCCAAAGAACAGAATAATTTCCATATTACTAAGCAACTGCCAGTGGCTAGTAGTAGAAAAGTTAAAATTTATTTCATGGTTTGTGAGTCTGAAAATCCCTCAGGACAGGGCATTTAGTAGGGCGACTGCATCTGAATAAACTATCAAGGAACAGACTCTGCTTAACAACATACCTTTAATGAATACGGATATTTTCGTTCCCTAGAAATGATTAGACTGGGATCAGAAGTGGGAAATACTGTCTCTGTGAAAGACAACAGCCTTTGTGTTATCTCAACTCTCTTTGTTTTGCATTTCTTGACAAAGAGGAAGTCACATTGTCAGGAAACCTACTGCTGTGTAAGAAAACAAAGTGTCTGGTTTCTTTCTTCTCAAGTCAGAAAAGTCACATGATTTAGAAGTTGAAGTCTCAGCAAAAAAAGACCCAAACATTTTCTCCCTTGACTGTTTTTGAAAGTCCTGCTTTAATTTGCTCAGAAATATGCTGATATTGTGTTGCTCGAGATAATACAGTTCATTTGATTTAGCTTTCAAATTCACAAGGCAGAGGAAAAATATTTTAAAAAAATCATGATATGTCAAAAAAAGTTTCATGAAACAATAGGAAATGTGGAAAATTTAGTAAAAAAAGGAAAATTAAAATAGCTAAGATATTTATATTTCAGAGACTATAGTATAATTACTTAGTTATGTATTCTTAAGGGTATTTTTCTAGAATAAGTAAGTTTAATTAGAATGCTAAGGGTATTTTACAAAAAGGTTCCAAAAGAACTCAGTTTGTGAATTAATCAGACTGATTTGGCATGTGTTTTACAGCTTCTTCCTTTTGTCTCTGGTCTGTTTGTCTTTGAGCAGGTTTCATGTCATCTTGACGTAGCTGAGGCCAATGATGAAATCTTTAATGACCTGCACAGGGCTTGGATTTTATCCTTCAGTGGTCACAGCCTGTTACCTGCCCTTCTCTCCAAGGAATGAGTAATGGCAAGTCTCCTGAAAGGATCAACATTTTTTTAAATTGTGCAAAGATGTGTGCTGGCAGGTGGGTAGCAAATGAATTTAAGGTAAACCAATGTTGAAATAATCTGTTATAGTGAAATATGCACTGAACTCTGGATTAGCTCTTCTGTACCAGCCAGCAGCTTTCCACGGGGAATCTGTTGATTGTGAATCCATCTGCATTTCCAAGAGGGTTGGACTTTGGTGTTTGAGAAGTTAAAATGGTTAGAACTATCTCAAATGTGCATAATTCCTATTATTCTTATTGTATCTTCCCCTAAATATTACTCATAGGAGAAACAGAAAAATTTTTGCAAAATAGCAAGTGGCACTTTCTTTTTTCTATCATGCAACAGGAACTTTTATAAACAGCTGTTAATAAAAGCATATGGAGTGCATGTAGTGACTGAGGCAAGTTTTCCCCACATCCTGCCCAGAGATGGAGGTCTTTTCTAGTCTGAAGATACAGGAAATAACCAAGCCATTTCCCCCAGATCCTTTCATGGTGATGGAACAATTTATTCAGAGAGTTATGGGACCCCATCTGCACTTGGATCAAAAGCATGTTTTTATTTGCATCTAAATTTTCTAATGTTCTCTTTCCTTGGAGGGTGGGCAAAAAGGCTCAAAGTGGGCACCAGCCTTCTTTACTGTTCAACTAATCAGTCCTTTCCCCGTTTTAATTTTTGGTTTCCTCCTTTGCTAGGAAGATTCCTTGCATTCCTGTATGAATGCCTCTCTCATGCCTCAGAGGTTCTCTGTAATAAATAAGAGGAGAACGAGAAAAAAAAATCCTTATTCCACATTTAAATGTAGTGAATTAATGATTTTGTGATTGTACTAATAAATATTTCCAAGTATTTTAATCCAAGTTGTATGTCCTGTCAAATGTCTGGAGCAAAATATGGAAAATGCAATTAATATTCAGTGTTGACCTGTAATTTTTCATGATTTTGGGACATTTGGGATTCTCTTATTGTTTTCAACTGGATGTTTTCTTCTTAATCCTTAAACCTTGCATTGATATTTATAAGTTCACAGTTGCTTCTGATGTTTTATTCAAGCCACTTAAAATTACAGTTTATCAGCACTAGGCTGCACATAGAAAAAAATATTAATCTCTGTCAAAATAGTCCAAATACTAAATAAATACTGCATAAGCAATGCTCAGAATTCAGGGTAAATGCAAAATTAACAGTTTCATGTGATCAAGCTACATGAATTTCCACATGCTGGCAATAAAAGGCCCATAATTTTTCTTTATTATCTTTGAAAACATTTTTTAGATCATTAGAACCCTATTCCTGTAGGCTAATGCATCTTATTTGCCATTTGTAATTACGCAGTTTAACGCATTTGGGATTTAGACATAACTAATTATCTGCCTGAATCCAAAAATCATCTATATCATGTGTGCAAATGATTTGGGGTATAAAAGTTATAGAAATAAATGATGGGAAAAAATCCAGCCAGGCCTCAGTTTTGGATACAATAGAAGTATTGTATTTGGATACAGTAGAAGTCCCTTTGGCTCTGATCCTGCAGTGTACTTAAATCAGGGGGAAATATCTCAGGTTTTAAAAAGAAACCTGTGAAATGTTTCCTTTTAACTAAGAGGGGTTTGCACAATGAGTAGTTGTTTGCATTATGTATCACAGTCACAGATTGTCTTTGGCACAGGCTTCTGCACTGCCTAGAGGTGATTCTTTTCGTGGCACCTTGATTTTTGAACTTTCAGCACACATGCATACCAGGTTTCCACATTTTTTTCCCACGACCAGATGAGCGAGAAGCTTTGCGATAGCGCCCTCAGCTTTTTCACGGAATCACAGCATGGTTTCGGTTGGGAGGCACTTTAAAGACCATCTAGTTTTCAGGTGTTACCCTTACATGTGAGGAATACTCTGGTCAATGTACTTTGTGTTTGCCAGAGTTTTCTCATATCCTCATCCAATCTTGCTGGTCATTTACTAAGTCTTTAGCAAAGTGTGCTTAGCAACTTCATGGCTACCTTGTACCTCCTGTATACACTGTTTTGTTGGCAAGCTGAAATGGCCAGTAAGAACCACAAACATTGTGGTTGGTGTGGAAGCCATGGGCTGCACCTGGACACAGGTATATATTCCAGTCCCCAGGAGGTGCAGACACGATTATGACAAATGCTCTGGTCCTTATGGGCTCTGTGGTGTCTTGGTATTGAGCCAGGGCTGCCCCTCTGCCACACACCCCAGTGCAGGGCCCTTGTCGTCGCTCTCTAAGTTTCTTCAGCTCCCAGGAATAAAAAAAAAAATAAATCTGATTGCTTGAACTTGTTGATTGTTTGGCTGTGCAAAGCACACAGCTGTATTTTCACAACGTGAATTAGGTTGGAAACGGCCCGAGATGATTATCTAGTCCTACCTGTGACTGAACACCAACGTGTCACCCAGACCATGGCACTGAGTGCCACACCCAGTTTTTCCTTAAACACTTCTAGGGACGGTGATTCCAGCAACCTCCCTGGGCAGTCCATTCCAGTGTCTAAACACCCTTTCCGTGAAGAAATTGTTCTACCTAATGTCCAACCTAAATCTCCCCTGACACACATAAGACTGTGTCCTCTCGTCCTGTCGCTG
Source organism: Lonchura striata (assembly GCF_050655825.1). Taxonomy (NCBI): domain Eukaryota; kingdom Metazoa; phylum Chordata; class Aves; order Passeriformes; family Estrildidae; genus Lonchura; species Lonchura striata. Next base: position 105,397,279 of record NC_140703.1, on the reverse strand, counting down.
GTTGCCTGGGGCTGGTACACCCTCCTTCAGGGTATGGCACAGAGTGATAACGTCACTCTTCACGATTTTAAGACTCTTGGAAAATTCCGAGGCTCGCAGTTCCCTTCCCTAGCAGTGCCACCAAGTGACGGGCCGGAGCAGGAGGCCGTGTGACGGCTTGGGGCTCGCCTCAGGCTCCGGGCACAGTGCCCAGCGGAGCGCCGCCAGCCCGCCTTCCTCACGGCACAGTGAAAAAAATGGAGCATTAAAACGAAAAAAATAACGACGTTTATTAAGAGCAAGCCCCGGCAGGGCCCGCCCGCTCTGCCGGGCCCGCCCGACGACTAACGGTGTCCTGCCCTAACCTCCGCCCCGGGGAGCGGCCGCCACAGGGAGCGGGGCCGTGGTGCGGCGATCCCGGGGCAGAGCGAGGGCTGCCAGCTGCGGGCGGCCCGGAGCCCGTGCTGTGCGCGGCGAGCCGCGAGTCTGCCGCGGGAGGACCGTGTGGCTGGGCAGGCCCCGCGGTGACAGACCCGGCGAGCACCATGCTGCCCGCCCGGTAAGGCGGCCCCGCGTCCTGCGGCGCGGTGGGGAACGGCGGCCGGGGGAGATGGCGCCATGAGGGGCCGGGGCGCGGCCAGGGCGGGGCACCCGGAACGGAGCAGCGCCGCGGGCAGCGCGGGCTCGGGCGTGAGGGGCCCCGCGGGGCGCGGCTGCGGCGGGAAGGCGTTTGCTGGCCGTGCCGTGCCGTGCCGTGCTACACCGAGTCCCGAGGCTGCAGCAGTCACAGAGGCGTATCGCCATTCACCTCATTCCTGTGCATACGGGACTCCGCTGCCTTCAGAGTGTTGTGTTGGTTTTTTTTTTTTTTTTTTTTTTTTGTTACTTGGTGTGTGTGTGTGTGTTTGTTTTCCTTTTTACTCTCTTAAGGCCTCCATGTGCATCTGCAGACAGTGAAGGCCTGTGTGTACATGATACATATGTGTAGATAGCGTACACATACATGAAGGGAGAAAGAGAGTGAGATGTGTAAATGGCCTTGCTTTTCTGTTGGTGCCTGAGGACCTGCCACCTTTCCTTTTTTTGAGGTGGAACCCTAGTCCTGGAGGAAGAAAATGAAGGGACCAGTAATCCATATTCCTTGTTAGGCTGATGCTGTGAGCTGTCACCAGGGGGTTTACACACCCTCTGTGTGTTTTGTGTTACCACAGTTATGCTTGCCTAGAGGAGTAGTGCTGGCTAGTTACCTTGTAGAATAATTAGTGAATTGTGGGTGGATTGCATTTTCTGAAGGGTTTCATGCTTGTCCCTTCTTGCTTAATGGTTATGGCTTTGGAGGAGAAAACCAGGCTTAGCTGAACGGGACTGCTTGTGAGATCTTGTGAAATCCTTTTCGGTATATTCCTCCTTCCACTGCTATGCACACCAGCCAAGTGCAGGAGAAGTGCATAGTTAAGGTCATGGATGATTTCCTAGAGGCACATGGATCCCATCTGTGTTAAGATGCTACAAGGTAGAAACTAGTGTTGAGTCTAAATTGGTTGTCTCAGGGCATCTGAATAGTCAGTGAAGAGAACAATTACTACCAGTGAAGCATTCTTCTCTCTTGTATTTAGATAACGAAAGGTGTCAATTGGAATTTCAAGGGGAATGAGACCCTTGTTTGCACTGGAGAATCCACAGCATTAACTGGAGTTTTACCAGCATTAAGGGCACCTCTGTTGTTTTAGTAGCAAGTAATTAGTGGAACTGTTGAACTGATAGTATCTAGTTCTAAAAATCAAGCTGAAAGTAAAGACCTGTGCTTCTAAAATCACCAGCATAAATCCAACATTAAATCCTAAATTATTTTCATGGGATTATTTTTAATGACACTAAATTCTTCTGCTCTGCCTATAGGTTGTGCATCATGAGGAAGCTTCCTTCTGTTCTGGCTAGGACACTCACTTCTGGGACTAATGCCTCCCCAGGGCTTCCTGACATGTCTGAAGGTAAGGTAGATGGCTGTGCTCTGGAAAATTTAATGATGTTAGTGAGGAGTTTATTTTTTCAGGTGGTGTCCCTTCATGTATTAATATGGTTTGGATAATGAACGTGCCCTTGTCAGCTTGTGGTAGAAGTGTTCAGGAAGCAGCAGAAAATCACTGTGTTTGGAGGTGAATGGCACAAATATGCATAATCATTGAAACTGCAGATTGAGAGGCTCCTCTGGTTCTTCAGCCTTGGCAGAGCTTGGTTCTTTTCTGGCAGGATAACTGCTGCTCAGCTTGGGTCTTGATAGAAAGTCCATGTAGTGCAGA